>NW_025336100.1:4192269-4251446 GCF_004798865.1 Varanus komodoensis | reverse complement strand
GTGGAGAACGAGAGGTAAAGCTGGGTATCATCAGCGTATTGATGATTCCGCAGCCCACACCTCCTGATGACCTCTCCCAGCGGTTTCATATAGATGTTAAATAGCAGAGGGGATAGAATGGAGCCCTGTGATGAGGAACAGAACTATTGGACACCATAATGTCTGCCCTCAAAGTCTCTTTTATGCATTTCATACTCTTTCTCTCATCCCATAGATGGTGCAGAAAATCAAAGAGAAACATCTCATTGCTCAGAGAGCACCTTATGTTAACTTCTTCCTGGACCTTGCAGTGCCTCCAGATCATTTCGGAGATGCTGAAGTTCACTGTTTAGACACTGAGTGGTACACTTTGAATTACTTGAACAATCTCAAAAAGATAAATACTTCTAGCTTCCAGGCACTCCTTAATCAACAGAATTTAAAATAGTACCTGGAAAACTTAGATAGTATAGGAGCAGCATAAAGGTACTCCTTTGACTGAGTATGCAAGAGCTTTTTGGCTGTTTGCAGGAAAATTTCTTCTTTGGTCTTAAGCCCAATTAGCTGCACTGAGAGTTCTCAGCCCTCATCAGCATATGGTATCACTTGAATCACAGCTCAGTGAGCTCTCATGCACACACTCAGAGATGGATTTCTTTGTGGAAACCTGATTTGGTATTTAAGGCCTTGCTCGGAAATCATTTTTGACCCGCTTGGATCTCTTGCCTCGCCATGTGCACACGGGCCTGTTGCTGCTCACTGTGCACACATGCACCCTCCACCGCCTCACCAGCCTGTGCCTGGAGGCACCCCTGCCTCACTGGCCCGCACCTGTCACTGCCTTTCAACTGGCCCCCTGCCGATGGTGGAGGAGGGCGCGGGGAGTCCAGAACCTCTGAGGTGGGCTGGATAAATGGGCATGGCTGTAGTTTGAGGATCCAAGCTATGAACCTTGGCTTTAAGGCTCTTGCCTCTTTTCAAGCCCTTGTAGGGTCCTTCCCATACATGCAGACTTCTTTTGACACATCAGGATATTGGAGATAGCTCTTTCAGCAGAAAGGGAACTTTGCATTTTCATCATTGTAAAATGGTCCTTCACTGAGAACACACATTAATAATCTCAGCATTCCAGAGCAGAGTAACTAGAAGCTTGTTTATTTAAACCGACCATAGCAGTTGCCACCAAAATTTACCATCTAACCAGTTTTTTTTTGGGGGGGAGGGGTGGTTTGGCCTAATGCTGTAGATTTTTTTCTGGTGATGGGGCATGCAGCCCATGGGACGCACTAAGGATTTAGTCCTGGTTGCCTCGTACTGTGATGCATTCTCCCTGAAACTGCCTCTAAAGTTGATCCAGAATGCTTCCAAGACTCCTTACATGTATCTGTTGTGGGGAACATATAATACTGATGTTAATGCTATTGGTCAATCAGGGTGCTAGATTTGAGTTTTACAATTCTAAACCATCTGGTCCTCCTATATTTCTCCTCCCAAGACATGCACACTGTGTAAAAGATTGCCTAGAGCACTTGCCTAGTATATGTGCCCTTGCCATCTAAAATTATAGTTTACTCAGAATTTTCAATTTAGAACAATTTATACTATGCCTTATTAGCCAAGGCTAAGGCCTCATTTGATGGCACCTTCCCTGTGGAGTTCTCTTACCTATGGAGTCTGGCCTTTTGTCATTAAGGCAACAGGTGCAGTCCTATGCATGCTTTCTGGAAGTAAGTTCCATTGTAGGACTAACTTCTCATTAAATATGCCTAATATCTGGTTTTAAGTTCTACCTATAAGAGGGTATGTACTATATGAAATATAGAGAAAGAGAAGTCTTATTGATTTAGCATTTCCCCCATTCCATTTCCTATCACATAGGATATATCAAACATCAGTTTATCAACACTTTAATTTTGTTTTATTTGTTCACACAAACCTATGCCTTTCAGATCATTGAGACACTTGCTGGTATGCAGCACTGGATGGTCTGTTTCACATTAATGTGGCACTAATGTGTAGGTCTCCTGCTGTTCATTATTGATGCAAAGAACCAAAATGACAATAACAGCAACACAAACAAAAAACCTAACCCTGTAAACTGTTTTAAATTTGATATCCAGATTGATCAAGATCAGGTGTTCTGGTTTTCTCTTAAGTTCGTTCTGCTCGGTTTACTTCTCTTTACAAGTATTAATACTCTGAAAAGTATAAGGGATTGTTTCCTTATTGTAGCTGTCAATTTTCACAAATTTCAACCAGAAAGAATCTTTAATGACATTCTTCTCCACCTAGACTGGCCTAACACCATTAATGGAAGCTGCTTCTGGTGGATATGCAGAAGTAGGCAGAGTTCTTCTAGACAAAGGTGCTGATGTAAACGCACCACCAGTTCCGTCATCAAGAGACACAGCTTTAACCATTGCTGCAGACAAAGGGCATTACAAGTTCTGTGAGCTGCTTATTAGCAGGTACTATTTTTGATCCTCTACTTATGAGCTATTTTTATGTTCTTAAGGCAGTGGAAGAAAAATGCTCACTTTTTGATCCTAGTAATTCTGATTTTTAATTATTTTAAGTCAAGAAATTGGCATCCCCCTGCCCACCACACACACACTGTACACTAGTAAGAACATGAAGACCTGCTCTGATGAGAAATATTCCTTTAGAGGCATACATTTGTAAGGTGCTGTTTTCAAATAACTTCAGTGTTTCCTCCACTGATGAGTCTTTCCTGCCACCCCGTAAAGGTATAAAAAAGTTCTATTCTGAAATATTATCATCTATATATCTGTTTCCATCATTTTTATTGTGGAGAGACTACAATGGAGGAAAGCAATTCATCCTAAGAAATCCTGCTCTCAAAGCAGTGTAAATGTTGCTATGAATGTTCACCCTTATTTATAAAACTAAGGACCACCTTTATGCACTTATGAGTAGCCTTGCTTTTGCATGTCTCTTTACTCCCCCACACTGCATCCCAACAGTCAAGTAGAATAGAAGAGCAAAGCGTTGATGCTGCTGAATACATGTCCTGATTTTAAAATGCTACTATATTTGGCACTAATGAAACTGTTTTGGTTGTATTCACACTGGAATACAGTGGAAAGTCTTTCCACTGTAGGACTTTCTTGGTAGCCATAACAGAATAAGACATATCTGATGAAAGTCTGAAATTCAAGAATTACAGAAGCCAAATATTCCCAATGACAACTAAGTGTTTTGCACATTCACTGCAACGTATATGTATTCTGAATATTGAATTGATTATAGTGCCTCACTTGTCCAATCATCTCTTTAAAATTGTGGCCTTGCACATGTATGGTGTACCTTTGCTAAGAATTCATTTTTTCAGAACTGATCTGTCTCAGAGTTTTTCAGAAAACAATTATTTTATAAAGCACAGACAGGTAAGAAAATTCTAAAGGTAAGGAGAATTAATGTTATCCCAACCACCTCCTCCCATCTTAAATGAGTAGGTGTAATCAGTCATTCAATTTTAGATTATTATTTTTAATTCGTAGGAACTGAATTTCCAGTATTTTGACCAAGCTTTTGTTCTTTCATAGGGGAGCTCACATTGATGTCCGTAATAAGAAAGGAAATACTCCTTTATGGCTTGCCGCTAATGGTGGTCATTTAGATGTTGTCCAGTTGCTAGTACAAGCAGGAGCAGATGTAGATGCTGCTGATAACAGAAAAATAACTCCACTGATGGCAGCTTTTCGAAAGGTAGGCTAAAGAATGTTTATTCTGCTTTTAATGTTCTGAAAATTCAAATGTACTGTGATCGTCATATAACAAGCTGTAATGATTTAAAGCATCTGTCCCCAAACTTGTGCCTTCTGGACACATTTGGACTTCAACATGCAGAATTCCCGCTCAGTAGCCCTGCTGGAT
Organism: Varanus komodoensis; assembly: GCF_004798865.1. Classification (NCBI taxonomy): domain Eukaryota; kingdom Metazoa; phylum Chordata; class Lepidosauria; order Squamata; family Varanidae; genus Varanus; species Varanus komodoensis. The sequence continues at coordinate 4,247,570 of NW_025336100.1, read as the reverse complement.
GGGAATGCTGGGAGTCATGGTCCAGATGCCTCTGAAGGCCACCAGGTTGGGGAAAGCTGATTTAAAGTGTTACATGTTGTTCTTTTAAATGTTGGTAATTTTCAGAAGAGCAAGGTGGTAAAGTGGGGGGATGAGTGTTTGAGAGTACATGGACAGAGCTTGGAAGTGCATGAGGAGAGAGAAATAGACTTTCAGCCAGTCAGCAGTTAACAGTCTGCAGAATCTGAAAAGGCAGACTTCTCCTTAGAATCCTATATAGCACTGTGGAAGGCCCTGGAGATTCATAAAGACAAAGGGAAGGAAGTAGAATACATGGAGGACATAGTAGTGACTAATATTGTCAAGTATTATAAGGGTGTGAGATACATAAACTGACAGAAACCTGAGTGCAGAAGGGAAAGATTAAACTGAGAAAAATAAAGTACATGCAAAAGTGAAAGGAGAATTTGAGAGTAAGGAGTGTTTGTGAAGGGAAAGATTGTGATATCTCAGAAGTTATTAATATACACTCTTTTATTTACTAAGGAAATAGGTTACAGAACATCTTGAAGCCAATATGCTTTTTGTATAAATAAAGTTTTATTTTGTTTCTTGTTAACCCAGAATCATAGGCTGTTTGAATGAAAGTGCCTAACTTTCAGGAACACCGAGTCCAACAAAGGAGCCTTAAAGTTTGGGCACAATACTGTGGGAGAAGTTAATTGATAAGATTGGAATTAAATTCTTAGTGGCAGCATTACATACTACTAAGAGAAGGAGATTTCAAGAAAATTAAACACACTCCATATCTAAACATATTATAGGAGTATACTCATAACCCGAGCACAAGGAGTTAACAGAATAGAAGCTGAGCCTTCCATAGTTTTCTCAGGTTATATTTATATACATACGTACTTACCTGGAAGTTAAGTGTTGGAACACAGTGGGACTGTGGAAATACGATTAGAATTGTGTTGCCAGTATATTACAATCAATCCCCTGCTTCAAAAACTTGTAATATATATATTATAAATTTAGATATTTGTTTATATGCAGCACTGTAGTAGTCCTTCTGTAGTGAAATTTCTAAGAGCCTGATTTTTAGAGATAAACTTGATGATCACAAGGATGAAGGAAATGCCTTGCTGAATCACCATTGTACTTCTTGGTTTAGTCTCAGAATTGTTGGCTGTTTAGTCACAGAGTTGTTGGCCTTTTCAGAAAGTGAATTTACTCACTAAGTTTCCATTTTCAAATGTCACAAAGGAGACAGCCTTCATGTATTACTCTTTGTACTTACCAGGACAGGCAAGAAACATGTGATAAGGATTTTTAACCTTGGTCCTGGCCTTTGCAGCACCTTCCAGCCAGCTTGTTTTCACTTTTGCTGGGACACGGCTTGTTTTTCGTCGTGGCCTCTGTGCATCACACATATGGGTGCTGTGCCTGCACAGTGCCTGTAGCTGGGAAGATTTAAAAGCTTAATGGTTTTGGCAGGAACTCTGCACCCCTCCCCCCCACAGTATAAGAAGGCGGAGTGCCCACCATTTCCCAAGTCTTCTTGCAACCGCTGTTTGCTGTGCCTCGAGCCTTTTGTCTCTCAGTTCGTATATTGTGTATCCTGTTCTCCCTTAAACTGTTGTTGCTCTTAGCTTCTTGTTCAGATTTCCAAGTTATTATCCCTCCCCATTAGAAGTTTTCTTCACATTCCCCTTTCCCCCTTTTTCCCTGTTAACCCCCCCCCAAAGTTTTTCTCTTCTTAAATTTCTAAGCTTCGCTCTCTTCTCCTTTTTTCATTCTCGATGGCTCAGCGTGCGGCTTTCCGCAAGTGCTCTCAGTGCGGTTCTAAGATGTCTCCTACTGATCTGCACGACCTGTGCCTTCTTTGTCTCGGAGAAGGACACAGGACTGATAAATGCAGCTATTGCCAGGCCTTTACAAAGCAGGCACAGAAAAATCACGAGAAACACCTGCGCAAACTCTTATGGGACCAGGCCCTGTTTCAGTCTGATCAACTAGCAGGCCAATCCACTGCCAGCCCTCCTCTTCGGCTGCCCCTCCGCCCCGCCCATCGGCTGATGGTGCTATTCAGTCGGAGGGCAAGCTCTCCTCTAAATCTCACAAACAAAAGGAGAAGAGAAAGCGCAGTGGATTGGACAAGTCCTCAGGCCACAGGAAGCCTAAGAAGGACAAGGCAGACAAGACGGCTCACAAAACCAAGAAGGCCGATCAACCCTGACTCCGTGATTTGGGTTCGTCTGCTCAGTCGGTCCCGACTGCCGCTTCAGTACCGACACCAACCGGCTCTCCAATTGGTGAAGTAGGTGACTCTGCCAGGGTCCCCGCGACAGGTCGTCCCTTCCATCCTGTCCTTGCCAGAACACCAGGAGGCAGTCATGTTGGGTTCGATTTCCGATGGAGAGATCTGGGACTCTCCACAGATGGCTCCTCCGATGGCACGCTCGCTTACATCACAGCCGTTGCCTGAGACTTCCCTGAGGGCCCCACCTCAGCAGGTGCGATACCAGCGGATAGAGATCGTCCCTCTGGAGAATGGGTGTTAAGTGCCTCATGGATCTGCCCATTGTGAACCATGGGACAACTATGCACCGTACAGGTTCTATCCATCGGTACGCCACCGTACCCTATCTCTGGTCCCGAGGGATGCTCTGTCGATGTCCAGCACAGCTCAATCCAGGCACCCTTCTTTGCCAGTCGACTCCTCCTCCATTCCTCCGCTCCATTATGATTCTGAGTCAGAGGATTCGGACATAGCGTCCACTTCACCAGACACACTGATCACCACTCAAGGTCCCAGCTCACCTGAGGAGTCATACTCAACGTTTGGGGAACTGATTGGGCAAGATTGGCGAGGTCACTGGAGATGGAAGTCCAGCACCACTTTGATCCCAGTACCGATAAGTTTTACATCATCAAAAGTGAACAATCATTTTACTGCTTATTACCACATTTCGTCAGGCAATGATGGAACCGTGGAACTTCCCCAGTCAGCTGCAGCTGTCTTCACAACATTACGAATCCATGTTTCAAGTTCGTTAACAGGATATTCCATTTCTCCTGCGTCATCCTAGACCGAACACGATCATCGTGGAGTTGTCCCAGGGTCGTGAGTCGAGGGGACACACCACTCCTCGCAACAAAGAAGGGCTGAAGATCGACATGATGGCTCGCCTTATTTATTCTGCCACAGGTCTTGGCCTCCGGATTTCCAACTATGAGGCGACATTGGCTCATTACCAGTATTTTCTTATGCAAAAACTGGAAAATATCACAGCGTTGCTTCTGGAGCAGCAGAGGGACCTGGCCCATATTTTCACCAAAGGCAGTGCAGGTGGCAATCCAACAACTTTCCACAGCGAGACATCATGTCGATTGCGACTTGAGAGCCCTCGTTGGTGCTGTAGGCCTCCATTGCCATGCCTGGCTCCGAAACTGTAACATTCTGGATGCTCGGGGCTGTTCAATGCTAGGACGGACCACAAGATGAAGACAATTCACGAATCGCGTGTGACAGCTCGTCAGATGGAAGTCCCCAACCAGTCTTGACCAAGTGGTCTTGGTCCTGTCCTTTGTACTGGTATCAACCCTATACACAATTCTTTGGCCGGCAGCAGTTCCAGCCTCGATAGCAGTGCCGAAAGCAACCACCATAGTGCTTTCAACAGAGCCGTTGCCAACCGGATTCAGATAAATGCCGGCGTTGACGAGCTGAGCGAACCTCTTCTCTCCTGAACCCACCCTCCCCTCTTCCTTTTGGGGATCAATTGCAAAGTTGACTCCCCATGTAGGAGTCCATCACATCTGATCAGTGGGTTTTATCCATCATGGAGCACGGTTATAGAATCGAGTTCGATACCATACCCCCATCGGGACCAATCCGATATATGCCTCAGTCATTGGTTCTCAAAGACAAGGTTCAGCAGCTTCTTCGTAAAGAAGCGATCCGACAACTTTCACAATCTGAGGGGTTACACTGTTTCTACTCAAGATATTTCATGGTTCCTGAATGTGACGGTGGTCTTCGTCCGATATTGGACTTAGGTGGCGTCAACAAATTCATCAAGACTAAGAAATTTCGGATGACCACCCCTCAAAACATCCTTCCATTGCTCAGGAGAGAGGATTGGTTCGCTTCTCTGGACTTAAAGGATGCTTATTTCCGTATTAGCATCCACCCGTCTCACAGGTGTCTTCTTCGGTTTATGGTCGGTTCCGACCTGTTTGAATACAACGTTTTACCGTTTGGACTGGCTACTGCTCCACAGGTCTTTACTAAATGCATGGCCCTGGTGTGTGCACACCTCCGACTCATGTGGACAGAACTGTTTCAGCACTATCGGTACAGAGGTCCCTCTGACACATGGCTTCCACGGTCTCTTTGTTTTCGCATCCCAGATTACGGATGAGGCCCCTCCAACTTTGGTTCAACAGCCTCTTCCATCCTCAAAGAGACTCACCTCACCGACTCCTTCATCTCCCGACCTCCGTTGTCCAGACCTTATCATTGTGGGCTATACAAAACAATCTGTGTGTCGGCATTCCATTCTGCCCGCCTCATCCAGCACTGACTTTGTTCACCGATGCCTCCCTCACCTGTTGGGGAGCTCTGTGTGCTGGCCTTCGTACTGGGACCTGGGACTATGACGAAACTGCCAAACACATCAATTATCTAGAGCTACTGGCAGTCTTCAAAACCCTTTGGTCATTCAAGGATACCCTTCAGGGACAAGTTGTTCAAGTGGCCTCCGACAACATTGTGTAACTATATTCTATATGAACAAACAGGATGGAACAAAATCTACCTCCCTAGCTCATCTAGCTATGGAACTGTGAGACTGGTGCATTCTGAGGGAAATCATCCTCCTTGCCATTCACCTAGCTGGTACCGACAACGAGGAGGCGGACACACTCAGCAGACAGATGTCGTCGACCCACGAATGGGAGTTCGATTGTCAGGTCTGCCATCACCTTTTTCAGACTTGAGGCCCTCCAGACATAGATCTGTTCGCCACTCATGTGAACATGGTATGCAGGGCATACTACTCCCAAGCGGGCATCGGCCTGAGTTTGAGAGGGGACGCTCTAATGATCTCATGGATGAACACATTCTTTTATGCGTTCTCTCGAGACCACTCATTACGAGAACTCTTGCCAAGATCACCTTCAATGTGGCTCAGGGAATTTTTGTCACTCCCTGGTAGCTCCGCCAACCAAGGTTTTCTACTGTTCTCTGCCTGTCCGGCAACACCTTTTGGCAACTGCCTCTCATACCTCATCTAATAACTCAGCAGAACGGGGCAGTACATCACCCACTTCCTGGCTCATTTGATAAGTCACACTACTCCCTTGGTAGCGATGGCTCCCGTGGGCCCGATGCCGGCCCGGCGGTGTCTGGACACTACTGCTTGTCCTTCCTCAATACCGACAAATCCTTCATCGGATCCGAGCACTCTGCATCCTGATATGCAATTCATTCTCCAGTCTGCGCTAAGACCTACAACTCACCACTCCTATGCAGCTAAATGGAAACACTTCACATCTTTTGCTGAAACCAATCACTTTGTTGCTCATTCAGCCTCCATTGAAAATAGTCTTCAGTTTCTTCAGCATTACACCAGACTGGACTGAAACCTTCATCCATCAAAGTTTACATTGCAGCAATCTAACACTACCATGGCCAGGTGGCAGGCTCATCGGTATTCTCTAACGTCCTCATTCATTGATTCCTTAGAGGATTACAGAACCTTCAGCCACCGATTAGGTCCATTGTTCCGATATGGAGCCTTTCGCTTGTTCTACAAGCACTCACTAAACCTCCTTTCGGGCCATTGGAGACTACTGACTTGCGTCTTTTGTCTTGGAAAACTGCCTTTCTCGTTGCTATCACATCAGCTAGAAGGGCCCGTGAACTCTGTGCACTCCATATATACCCTCCTCATCTCAATTTCCACAAGGAGAAGGTCGTTCTGCATACTGACCCAGCATTCTTACCAAAAGTTGTGTCACTCTTTCATGTCAATCAGGACATTATTTTAACCAGCCTTTTTTCCTACTCCATCTACACCTATAGAGCACTTGCTACACTCTCTTGACATTCGTCACTGCCTCGCTTTCTACAGGTCTCGCACAGAACCCTTTCACAATACCAGGCGTCTTTCCATCAAGTATTCAGAACATGACAAAGGGTCTCCTTTCGGATCCCAAAGACTTTCGAAATGGATTGTGCAGACCATCGAGCTGGCCTGTGAACTTTCCAAATTGGATTTACCTGTCATGCCCAGAGCCCATTCCACAAGGACTGTTGCGGCTTCTTCTGCTTTTTCTCCTGGCATTCCGCTCCATGACTTATGCAAGGCTGCCACTTGGACTACTCCTTGCACTTTTGCCAGACATTACTGCCTCGATGTGCGTGCCAGACAGGATTGCTCCTTTGGTCAGGCAGTCCTTTCTTCTGTTCTCCAGTGACGACACCGCCCTGCCTCCAGGTCTGGTAAGCTTGCTAATCATCCATATGTGTGATGCACAGAGGCCACGACAAAGAAAGGCAGGTTGCTCACCTGTAACTGTCGTTCTTCGTGTGGCCATCTGTGCATTCACACAGCCCACCTGCCGGCCCCACTTGGTGTCGGTGACTGGGTTTCTGCAGTACCATATTTTGCTTGGTGGCGGATCTGTAGAAGGGTATCTTTATGTATATATATACATATATGTTTTGCCTTAGTTTTCAACATGTGCTCTGTAATATTTTATGCTCCCGCTTGGGGGCGAATGGTCGGTCTTCAGTAGACTGAGGAAATGGTGGGCATTCCACCTTCTTATACTGTAGCAGGGGAGAAGGGTTCGGAGTTCCCACCAAAACCGTTAAGCTTTTGAATCTTCCTGGCTACAGGCACTGCACAGACGCATCACCCATGTGTGTAATGCACAGATGGCCACTCAAAGAATGACAGTTACAGGTGAGCAAACTGCTTTTCTTATCTTTGCTCAGTAATCTTATTTTCTGGACCTCATTTTTCTCTTAATTCTTGTTCTATCTTCTAGAAAATAGAAATCTTCCTTTTCTAATCTTTTCTCTGAAAAAACAACCCCAAAAACCTGTTCTTTTTCCAGTTCTTCATCCTTTTGCCCACAAGATGGAGCCACCTAGCAAGACACACTCCAAGTCTTAAAAAGAAAAAGAAAGTGTTCCCTGACTCTGTGATGAGTTTGTCTCAGTGCCTGTAGCAGTAAAGCATAGCCCCCCACCCCCTGCACACCAGCATTGCATAACAGCTTCTGATTATCCTGCAGCTCAGCAAACACAGAAGGATCAAAGTGGAACCCTGGAAGAACTGGATGAAGTGGGATATTACATCTTCTCCATAGTTCCTGCCGCATAGGTGGTTGACCCAGGCATCAATCCACAAGCCTGGTAGTAATTTCAGAAGTATGTTTTGCGATCATAGGAGCAGGGAAAGACTACATCTCATCCAGCTTTTCCCTGCTAACAGTTAGCTTTATTTTCCCAGGATTGTGCTTCCATTTTATAAGTGTTTTCTCCTCCTCCACTGAGAATTCAGCAAAACAACAACCCCCCTCCGCTGGATCAGACTTTGTTTAATAGTATCGAACAGGCTATCAGAATGGGATCGACTCAGCTCCTTAATCAGCAAAGAGGACATAAAAATACAGAGAAATAACTTTTTACTGGTGTTTTTCTTCTTCTGCTTCTCTTCAACTAAAAAAATAAAAGAAGAAGAAAGAAAAGAAAAGCAGTGATGGGAGGTACTTAAGACCAAAAATTCTAAGGCTTTTAATAGAACTTAGTAACCCATATCTTCTGCTGAATCAGCTTCTTTTCATAGTCATGGAAAAAGAAAAGTCAAAGGGAATGTCTCCTGAGAGTCCTTCTGATTCAGATTATTTTATGGTACTAGGTGAAATGCAACAGTTGTGGGAATAACCATATCCTGGGAATATAGAGCAATCTTTCAATTTAAGATTCTTGGACGAGGACAAATTTATCTCTATTCTTTCTAAAGTTAGTTCTTCCTGGACATTAATTTCTCTCATGAAACAGCCAGCAGCCTTCCAAGAGTGAAGCATCATTTCCAGAGCTTAAGACAGCAAACTGAAGTACCTTTTCATTCCTCTTTTGAAAAATAGGTTAAAGCTGAAAGAAAGGCTGCACTACTCTACCAGAAGGGAATCTGACATAGTGCGAAAATACTATTTCTTATAGCAGAGTATAATGGAAAAGCTCAAGATTTCTCTAGTTGATATTCCAATAGCAGCCTTACTTTGGGGCACCATTTTTATTCCTTTTTGTTCTTCTAGGTTGACAAGTTTATTGTGTATCTAATAAAGAATTGAATACTTTTTCCTTTCTTAGGACCCTTTCTTGGTTAACCCAAACATACACTTTCATTCCAGATGCCTCACAGAATTTCATGGTCTGTCATGCTCCATTGTAACAACTGCAGCGGGCAAGCCATTTACCCTGGTTCATGCACTGAACATAGATTCTTATTCCAAAGGAACATACCTCCTTGGAGGGGAAGCCCTCAAAAGATTTTAGTGGAAACCAAAGACAAGAAGATGGGTATGACTTCTTTGCCAAAGAGGAAGGAAAGGCGATTCTCTGAGCCCCTTATTCTTTCTTTTCTTCTTTTCATCCCTTTAGATCTCAATTCAGTTCCATGCTTTTGAGCATGCAACCATAAGTTCACAAAGCTTACTTGGTCCAAAACCAAATTCCAGCTTAGATTACAGACCACCAGTCTGGCTAGATCAGCCTGCTCTAATCCTCCTAAGATCCTCATCAACACTTCTGACACTGTGCCTGCAGATATGGGGGGAAGGCTATAACACTTCCTTCACATGTGTGAATGGACTGCATCAGACACTTTAACTCTTTGCATTATTTCCTGTAATTCCAGTTTTCTCCCTAGAAGCAGCCTTCCCTTTCCATATGACTAAGCAGATCTCATGTTCCTTACTCAAGCACTGGATCTCATGATATACTGCTTAGGGATCATTCCATGGACCAGGTTGCATTCCAGACCCCCACAATTCTTCCTTTTCCCCTTTCAGTCTGCCGTAATTCACAGAAGGCATTTCAAAGTTATTTTGTCAAAAGTACTTAGAACGTCTTTCCTTCTATGGAGAACACTACACAATATAGCAAACAGCATACCCACTGAGGAAGCCAGTCTTGTCATGTGACCAGGATGGCAACTTGGGGGCTCACTATCAGAGTTGCCCCATTCAAGAGTCTCTTCCCCTCCCAGGTGAAATACCACAGCATCAACTGGTAGGAATTATGAGCACCGTCAGACACTCTGTTCAACACATGTGTCCTGTGTCTTTCTTATCAGAACAGACAAAACCACAGCCTTAATTCATATAGTAGGGACTTGTGAGATCTGGGTTGTAGACCCCACTTAATCATGGAGCTAACTGGGAGTCTTTGGGCCAGTCACAGACTCACCTGAACTTACCTCACAGGATTGTAATTGTGAGGGTATGATTCAGATGTTGAGAATTGTATAAGCTGCCTTGAGTTCCTTGAAAGGGAAAAAGGTGGGATATAAATATAAAAAGTAAACAAATAAAAATCCATACCTCTACACAAAGGAACTGTGAATACAACAACTAAGCCATTTTTCCTGAGTTCTTTCTGGTAGTTTCACACAAACCCTGTGGAGCACCCAATTCCTGACTGGCTACATCTAGCCACTTGGCTACTAAATCATCCTTCCTTCCTCTCTCTGGGCTATTGCAGCAAAATAACAAACACCATGTTATCTTCTGGGACACCACTCACCAACTGAATATATGGAACAACTTGGAAGATACTCATGTTTGGCCCACGTGGGAATAGGTAGATCACAAAACAGCAAGAAGCAGAGTTGTTCCTCTTCCTACAAGTGGTCATAGAGAATGAAACTGCAAATAGCCTTCTCAGAGAAGCCTATAGCTCTTCTTTCTGTCATTTCCAAGTTGTGCCATAAACCATTCAGTGCTCACTCATACCTCAAGCAGTTCCTGAGAGGGACATTACTTATCTTCAGTTGGAGATCTTTTTCCTACACAGCACCTACATACATTGCTTTCTGCTCTTCTCCAGTGTTTGAGCCATTTAGAACTGTATTTCTACTGTTCCTCTTTCCCTACGTTTTATTTCTGGTAGCTATTGGCTTTGCCAGGAGAGTTTCAAGAGTTACTGGCTCTCTCTATGAGGAACCACCTCAGTATGTTCAGTAACGTTTCTATTATACTCCAGTTGGCTTCGTCCTTAATTCCCCAAATTAACATTCTTTTTCACAGAATTGAAGAAACTGTTGTTCCCTTATTCTGTCCTATTCTTCATCATGGCCTCTGTGCATCACACATACGGGTTCTGTGCCTGCGCAGTGCCTGTGGCCGGAAGATTAACAGCTAACAATTTGGCGGGAAACTCCGCTCCCCCTCCCCCCTAGTAGTATATAAGGAGCGGAGTGTTCGCCATTTTCCAATCTTTGCGACCACCGTTCGTTATGCCTCGTGCCGCTTCGTTCTCGCTTAGATCGTGCCTTGTGCTCTCTTGTTTGAACCTTTTTTCTTGTTCCTTCCAAGTTAGTATTCCCTTCTTACCTTAACATATTATTCCATTCTCTTTGTTTTTCTCTCATTTTTTGTCTTCTTATTCCTATAAAAGAAAAAAACAACCCAAAAATATTATCTCTTCCCGCTTTACTATCTTCTTTTTTTCTTTTCCGCAATGGTTCAACGGGCAGCGTCCTGCAAGCGCGGAGAGTGTCGTTCTAAAATGCCCACTGCGGACCTGCATGACCTGTGCCTCCTCTGTTTAGGGGAGGGTCACAGGACGGACAAATGTGTCCATTGCCTGGCCTTTTCGAAACGGACCAGGAAGAACAGGGAGAACCGTTTACGGAAGCTCCTGTGGGACCAGGCCCTTCTACAATCTGACCGGCTGGTGGCTAAGCCCGCTACAACTTCGGCCCCACCAGACTGCCATCCGGCCTCCACTGAACTGCCGCAACGTCCGGCCCCTTCCTCTGCTGCTCCACCCTCATGCCCCTCGGGCAAGGGTGCTTCTGTCATTGGGGAGCAGCCTGTTTCTCCGCCCAAGAAGCAGAAGGAAAAGAGGAAGCACAGCGTGCCCGAGAACCCGTCTGTGCACAAAAGGGCCAAGAAAGATAAGGCTGAGAAGCCGGCCAAGAAACCGAAGAGACCCAAGCATTCGAAACATTGACGCTTGAGTTTGGCGGCCTCTTAGGTTCTGGTTCCGGTTGCAGCTCCGGTACTGACACCCTTGGGCCCGGCCATCCAAGTGGCGATGAGAGTCACACCTCCAGCTTCCCTGTGTCGTATGGAATCAGAACTACATCAAGATCCACCTCGCAGTTTGATCTCTGATGGCGAGATCGAAGACTCTCCACCGAGGGCTCGATCCCCAACTCCTATGCCATCTATTGGGCTCGATCCAGGTACCGGACTATCCCCGCCGAGGGATCGGAGGAGTCGCTCGTCGGAACCCCTCTCCGATGACTGATACCATGCTAGGTACTCCTCCGCACCGAGATGGTCTGACTATCCATCCGTCGGATACTGCCCGGCTGCTAGGGATCGATCCCCACCAACCGAACATCGGGATCGACCTCACTCTGTGACTTCGAGGGGCGCCGGGCGTGTACCGTCTCAAGAAAGCAAGAGATCCCAGTCACCAGGGGGTTCCTCCTCCAGCAGCCCGGCTCCATATTGGGTGGACTCGGACAAGTCCGAGGTCGACATGACGTCTCCCAATGCTGCGGTCACTTCACAAGCTCCGGTATCACCAGAAGAACCGCACATCACGTTCGCTGAGCTGATGTCCAGGCTTGTGAAGTTGTTGGAGATTGAAGTGAGCCAACAACCGGGGCCTAGTACCAACCGTTTCTATGATGTCGTACGGGGAGAACAATTGACCTCCATCGCCTTGCCACTCATCACGACCCTCCGACAAGCGATGACTCAACTGTGGGATCTCCCGGCACAGCCTCAACCAGCCTCTGGAAAATATGAGGTGGTGTACAGATTCCGTGAAGGAGACATTCCATTCCTCCTCCGCCACCCCAAACCAAATTCAGTGGTGGTGGAATCGTCCCAAGGTCGGGAGGCACAGGGTTACACAGCGCCCCGGGACAAAGAGGGAAGAAAGATCGACTCCCTTGCGTGTCGGGTCTATGCGACTTCAGAACTAGGGCTAAGAATATCTAATTATGAGGTGACCCTGGCGCACTATCAATATTTCATAATGCAGTGCCTAGGCAACATCATCGCCGCCCCTCCTGATAATCAAGGCGATTTGGCGAGGGTGTTCGTCAAGGAAGCGATGCAGGTCGCCGTACAACAATTATCCACAGCCAGACATCACATGGATACAGACTCGAGGGCTCTCGTCAGCGCCATCTCCCTCCGGAGACACACATAGTTGCGTAACTGCAACTTTCCCGAGGAGATGAAGAGAAGAATTGAGGAGATGCCCTTTGATGGATCCGGCCTCTTCAGCGCTAGAACCGACCACAAGTTGAAGAAGATCCACGACTCGAGGATGTCGGCCTGGTGCATGGAACTACAACCACCCCCTTGACGTAAGTGGTGGTGGACCAGGCCTCAGTATAGACAACCATATCCATCCCGCCAACAGCCACAGCATCACCAACAGTGTCGCAAACAACCACCCCAGTGTTTCCAGCAAGGCCGCCGCCACTTTGACGGAGACAAACCCCAATGTAGATGGGGCGAGCGAACCCTTCCTCTCCTCCCAACCCCACCCTCCCCCCTCTCATTTGGGGACTGGCTGTAAAGCCGACTCCCCGTTTGGGAGTCCATTACATCTGATGGGTACGTGTTATCCATCATCCAGCACAGATATAGAACTGAATTCGAAGTTGTTCCATCATCGAGTCCTATCCGGTTTACGCCATGCTCGTCGGTATTGTTGGATGAGATTTACCAACTCCTCTCTAAAGGAGCCGTTCGTCGCTTATCTTCATCGGAAGGACTCCATGGATTCTATTCTAGATATTTTACGGTCCTGAAACGAGATGGAGGGCTTTGGCTGGTATTGGACTTGAGAGCTCTCAACAAATTTATAACACCAAAGAAGTTTCAGATGACCACGCTTCAGAATATCCTCCCGTTGCTGGGGAGAGGGGATTGGTTCGCCTCATTAGACTTGAAGGATGCCTATTTTCATATTTCGATACATCCATGATATAGGCGTTTCCTCCATTTTGTGGTAGCCTCTAAAATCTACTTATTCAAGGTACTGCCGTTTGGACTGGACACCGCACCGAGGGTCTTCATGAAGTGTATGGCTCCTGTTTGCGCATACCTCCGATTACGTGGAATTCAAATATATCCATACCTTGATGATTGGCTGTTGGTTTCCCAAACTAGAGAAGGACTTAGTTCCGCCGTAAATATCACTTGTGACCTATTGCAAAACCTTGGACTCTGCATAATCGCCAGAAATGTTCTCTTCTCCCTACACAGACAATCAATTTTATTGGAGCTCGGCTGGATTCTACGGTGACGACAGTCTTCCTTCCTCGAAACAGACAACATGCTATCGCCTGACACATTCACCGAATTCGACGAGACGGAACTGTTCCTGCCCAGTCTGTTCAAAGACTGTTGGGACATATGGCAGGTCCATTGCCGTAGTCCCATATGCCAAACTCCCGCTGCGCCCCCTCCAATTGTTTTTCAATGGGATGTTCCGACCGCAGAGGGATCTGCCTACAAAGCGGATTCGACTCCTGTCCTCCATTCTACATTCCTTACTATGGTGGACAGAGTCAAGCAACCTAGACGTCAGAGTCCTGTTTCGACCTCGGTACCCTACAGTGACTCTCAGTACCAACGCATCCCTTCTGGGATGGGGAGCCCTGTGCTCTGGTCTATGCACCCAGGGGGTCTGGAGCTGCCAGGATTCCAAGAATCACATCAACTTCCTGGAACTTCTCGCTGTGTTCAAAGCACTACGGTCATTCGAGGACGTGCTTCACCGTCAAGTTGTCCAGATAACTTTGGACAACATAGCCACAGTTTTTTATTTAAACAAACAAGGGGGGACAAGGTCCCTGAAATTAGCCCATTTGTCGATGCAAATCTGGGAGTGGTGCATACCGAGGGACATCACTCTTACAGCAGTGCATCTCACGGGCAAGGACAATGTGGAAGCAGATCTTTTGAGCAGACACATGTCACGGTCACACAAATGGGAACTGGACCGTCAGATCTGCGACAGACTGTTCCAACATTGGGCCCCCCCAGATATAGACCTGTTTGCCACCTGACAAAACCGTGTGCGAGAATTTTTGTTTGAGAGCGGGAATCGGCCAGGGGACATCCGGGGATGCCTTCATGATTCCCTGGAGCGATCTGACCTTTTACGCTTTCCCACCGATTTCCCTCATCGTGAGAGTGCTGGCGAAGATTATTCACGAAGGGGCAACAGGGCTGCTAATAACTCCTTGGTGGCCACACCAGCCATGGTTCTCGACCCTTCTTCATATTTGTTGGAAGGAATACCTTCAACTTCCTCCTGTTCCTTATCTTATTACTCAACGGGAGGGCACGATCTGACACCTGGACCTGCCGTCGCTGAAACTGACCGCATGGCGAATTCGACAGCAATGAATGCCAGAATGGTACTTACATCATCTGCAGCCCCTGTTCATTCTGTTCCTACCGCTGATTTGCCAGCCCATATGTTGAATCCAGTTACCACCTCTGCCTCGTTAAATTCAGTGAATCTGCCATTGGCCTCACAGGCTTTACATCCTGATATACAGTATATTCTTGACTCTGCATTAAGACCATCCACTCGAAAATCATATGCGGCGAAGTGGCGTAGATTCTCCAGTTTTGCCGTATCTCATTCGTATTCAGCACCCTCCACATCTGTAGATCAGATCCTTCAGTTCTTCTTCGAACTTCACCGTTTTGGACTTAAACTCTCTTCCATAAAAGTTTATACGGCGGCAATCTCTTATTACCGCGGAACTGTGCAGGGTTTTTCCATTTTTTCTCAACCACTGATTAAAAGATTCCTGAAAGGACTTTGTAACCTTCATCCAACAATTAGGCCGTTTATGCCCACTTGGAGTCTCTCAGTGATTCTACAGGCACTAACATGGCCCCCTTTTGAACCCTTGGCAACAATTGATCTATGTCTTGTTTCCTGGAAAACTGCCTTCCTTGTAGCAGTTACCTCAGCCCATAGATCTAGTGAACTTTGTGCTCTCAGAGTGGATCCTCCATTTTTGAATTTTCATAAGGAGAAGGTAATCCTACGAATGGACCCGTCTTTTCTCCCAAAGGTGGCTACCTCCTTCCACATGGATCAAGAGATTCTTTTGCCAGCATTTTTTTTTTTTTTTTTTGGCTCCTTCGAATCTGATCGAGAGGTCCCTTCATATGCTAGATGTTCGTCGTTGTCTAGCCTTTTACAGATCGAGGACTGAATCTTTTCTGCATTCTAATAGACTTTTCATTAAATACTCGGAACAAAATTGAGGCTTCCCTGTGACTCCTCAACGGCTATCCAAATGGATAGTTAACACCATTACTCTTTCTTACCAGCTAGCTAAAATGGACTTACCGACTGCTCCAAGAGGTCACTCCACTAGGGTTGTAGCTGCCTCTTTAGCCTTTGCATCGGGAGTCCCAATTGAGGATGTCTGCAGAGCTGCAACCTGGGCTACTCCATGTACTTTTGCAAGGCACTATAGACTGGATGTTCGTGCCAGACGGGATTGTTCGTTCGGCAGAGCCGTTCTTTCATCTATTCTTCGTTGATGACACCTCCCTCCTCCACTTTGGGTAAGCTTGCTATTCTACCCATATGTGTGATGCACAGAGTCCACGACAAAGAAGAGCAGGTTGCTTACCTGTAACTGATGTTCTTCGAGTGGCCATCTGTGCAGTCACACAACCCACCCACCGGCCCCGCTTGGTGTCATGGGTGGTGCGACTTTTTTCTCTTCGGTACCAGGCTATTTTTTCCTCTGACTGTTGTACCACTCAGATTTTTTGTTTTATTCCATACCACCAAAATTTTTTCTGTTAGTTAGTGCCTCCAAAAAACAAAAACAAAAAAACCTTTTCTTAGAGAGTGAACGTCTGGTCTGTCAAAGACTGGAAAATGGCGGACACTCCGCTCCTTATATACTACTAGAGGGGAGGGGGAGCGGAGTTTCCCGCCAAACCGTTAGCTGTTAATCTTCCGGCCACAGGCACTGTGCAGGCGCAGAACCCATATGTGTGACTGCACAGACGGCCACTCGAAGAACATCAGTTACAGGTAAGCAACCTGCTCATCCTGTTTACTCCTCTGAATGGGTCTGGCTTACATTGAATCTTAGAAGGGTCATTAAGATTTGCCTTAAGAAGACTAAGGAATTCAGCGATTCCAATGCCTTATTTGTTTCCTTTTATCCAGTGGCCATAGGGCAGAAAGTTTTTTATGCTATGTTCATTAGATGTCTCAACACACCTATTTTTCTAGTGTATGAGGTTAAAAGACTCTCTGTACAAATAACATAGTACACTTCACTAGGTTTATCATTTCCTCAGTAGCTTTCTTTTCTTTACTTACTAACAGCCCTTTACTCAAGATCTGTAGGACATGCACATGGTTCTTACACTGCATGTTCATGAGGCATTACAAGATAGAGAAATATCCTTTTATTGAAACAAACTTCAAATGTAGAGTATATCAACAAGTAGTAGCTCAACCATACAATCAGCCAATCAGAGGACAATAGCTTTTGTATATCCTATTATGGATTTCTTCTTTGCACTAAAGGGAAGTTGGATAGTTATGATGAAGTTACATTCCATTTCAATGCACAGGATATATCTGTATTTCAGTGCCTGGCAGACTGACCACCCTGACTAGTATGGTGGAGTGTACCAAGATTATAGAGGGATTTCCCCCTTTTTTTTGCTTTCTGCCTTCCGTTTAATATATCAGTGGCTTCTCAATAACTATTCTTATCCAAATGCTCAATGTAGCAGGTGACAGGCAGTCACCCAACCTCTGCAGAAACCAGGTCATATTGGACACCACCTTCAGTACTGACTGCCACAAAACCTGTGGCAAAACAGCCAGCTGCCACAAACTCCCTGCAGAAATGCAAAGACAAAAGAAATAATCTGAATCACAAGAGCCCAAACAGGCTAAAAAGCCAAAAAACAGACTAGAGAAAAAATGGAAGCATTGCTCACCAACCATCCTGAGATCACAGGCCTCACCTGTCCCAAAGTAGGATCCAGCATCCATACCAGCAGCAGCTATAAGTCTGTCCTGAGTGTCTCTGATTCGACCAACACCAATGACACCACCACATTCAGAGACACAGCATACAGAAATAGTCCCGCTGACATTCTCCAAGGGAGAAATCGGAGACTCACTGGCGCAATCACCAGTTGGTCAGGAATCTCTGATCCCATCAGAAGCAACTCCAAGAAGGGAAGTTCAGATACTATGTCCTCCAACAGCATGACCATACAGACTGGTTTCACCTACACCATCACTGGAATTGATGCACACAGCTGTGAACCAGAGGCATACCCATAAGGAAGACACCCATATTGGCAGCCATGACCATACAGCCCCTGTGGACTGGGTTACCCCTGGAACTACGTGGCGCCAACACACTACTACCTATGGCTGTTGATGCACCCACAGACATCACATCGACACCAACCCCAGCGACTTCAAGGGGTGCATGCTGAAGTGACACCATCTGAACAGGTGACAACAGTGCAACAACAAGAGGGACAAGAATCAGCAGCAACAGAATCAAGCTCCTTGATGATGGACTGTGTGACTGATTCCTACTCTGAGCTGGAGAATGAGGAAGCCTTGTCCATGTCACCCGATAATGTGGTCTCTGCACAGGGCCCCTGTGCAGCTTAGTTTCCATGCAGTTTCACCGGTACTCCAAATGTCCATATTCCTAGGAGTGCCAGCCCAGCAAGTCAAAGAACCAGAGCACGTTATGGTGTACGACTTGATACACACAGAAGACTCGGTACCAGTTGCACTCCTGTTCATTCCAACTCTACAGCATGCAGTGCAAGAGCCGTGGGAGATGATCAACCAACCACACCCAACTTCTTGATGCCTGGAGGGAATGTATCAAGTCCAAGACCAAGACATTCCATTTCTTCTACAAAATGTTTTCATCCGGAAAAGGCAGGGTTTCAAAAAGGATGAAGCACAATAGATCAGTGTGCCACTTTGAAGACCCTTATTCACAAATATACAAATGGGCACCCAAAACAACTTTATCTTGCTTTCATTGACATTACCTCTGCCTTTGACTCCCTTGACAGGTCTCAATTATGGGAGAAATTAGGTCTGATTTTAAAGAGTACCTTCTTAAACTAATAATTAAACTACTGATATTATAGCCAGAGTAAGAATGGGCCTACGAGGGTCCCTGTCCAATCCTATTTCATTGGAGAAATGCGAGCTAGCGGGTCTACTTGCTCTCTTTTTCTTTAATCTCTATATTAATAATATTGTAGCAGCCATGAAGTCACAATTTTTTTTCTATCACTCAATGGACAGAAAATCTCTATGTTAATGTATGCTGATGATATGGCTCTTATTTCTTATACTGAGATTGGATTTAGAGGATTACTGGCCAGATTAGCTGCTTACTGTGAAAGGGAATAATTAAAGATTAATTATAGCAAAACAAAGATTGCCATTTCAGCAAAAGTAATGCCCAACAAATATAGCAATGTCCTTCTTTTAAGTACTTGGATATTACTTTTCACAAGTTCCTTTCACAGAAAGCACACCTATCTACTGTTTTGACAACTACCCAACATACAGTTGGTGCTACTTTGGCATTCTTTTATTCTAAAGGAGGCAATTGGTTGCCCCTACAATAAAAATATTCCAGGGCAAGGTGATAGGCCAGATGTTGTATGAGACTGAGACTTGGGGATGGATCACTGCCTTGTCGTGGTGAAAGAGCTTGCGTAGCTCAATGAAGCTATGAGCTATGCCGTGCAGGGCCACCCAAAATAGACAGGTCATAGGAGAGAGCTCTGACAAAATGTGATCCACTGGAGAAGGAAGTGGCAACCCACGCCAGTATTTTTGCCATGGAAACCCCATGGACAGTTCCAAAAGGCAAAGAGAGATGACGCCGGAAGATGAGCCCTTCAGGTCAGAAGGCGTCCAATACGCTACTGGGGAAGAGCAGAGGGCTAGTACTAGTAGTGCCAGAAAGAATGAAGTGACTAGGTCAAAGCCGAAAGGACACTCAGTTGCAGATGTATCTGGTGGTGAAAAGAGAGTCCGATGCTGTAAAGATCTATACTCCATAGAAACCTGGAATGTAAGATCCACGAATCAAGGCAAGCTGGATGTGGTCAAACAAGAGATGACAAGACTGAACATCGACATCTTAGGAATCAGTGATCTAAAATGGACAGGAATGGGTGAATTTAATTCAGATGACCATCAGGTATACTGTTGTGGGCAAGAATCCCTCAGAAGAAATGGAGTAGCCTTCATAGTCAATAAAAGAGTAGGAAAAGCAGTACTGGGATACAATCTCCAAAATGACAGAATGATCTCAGTTCAAATCCAAGGAAAACCATTCAACATTACAATAGTCCAAGTCTATGCCACAACCACTGGTGCTGAAGAGGCTGAAGTTGACCAGTTCTATGAAAGCCTACAACACCTTCTAGAATTAACACCAAAAAATGATGTCCTTACCATCATGGGGGATTGGAATGCTAAAGTAGGAAGCCAAAAGATAACTGGAATAACAGGCAAGTTTGGCCTTGGAGTACAAAATGAAGCAGGGCACAGGCTGGTAGAATTTTGTCAAGAGAATACGATGGTCATAGCAAACACTCTTCCAACACCCAAGAGACAACTCTACACATGGACATCACCAGACGGTCAACAAAGAAATCAGATTGACTATGTGCTCTGTAGCCAAAGATGGAGAAGCTCTATCCAGTCAGTAAAAACTAGACCAGGAGCTGACTGCGGCTCAGATCATGAGCTTCTGGTTGCAAAATTTAGGCTTAAATTGAAGAAAGTAGGGAAAAGCACTCGGCCACTCAGGTATGACCTAAATCATATCCCTGATGAATATACAGTAGAGGTGACAAATAGATTTAAGGAATTAGATCTGATAGAGTCCTTGAGGAACTATGGACGGAGGTTCAGAACATTGTACAAGAGGTAGCAACTAAAACCATCCAAAAGAAATGCAAGAAGGCAAAATGGCTGTCTGAGGAAGCTTTACAAATAGCTGAGGAAAGAAGGAAAGCGAAAGGCAAGGGAGAAAGAGAAAGATACACCCAATTGAACGCAGAATTCCAGAGAATAGCTAGAAGAGATAAGAATGCCTTCTTAAATGAACAGTGCAAAGAAATAGAAGAAAACAATAGAATAGGGAGGACCAGAGATCTCTTCAAGAAAATTGGAAATAGGAAGGGAACATTTCATGCAAAGATGGGCATGATAAAGGATCAAAATAGCAGGGACCTAACAGGCAGAAGAGATTAAGAAGAGGTGGCAAGACTACACAGAACTATACAAGAAAGAGCTTAATGTCCCTGATAACCACGATGGGGTGGTCACTGACCTCGAGCCAGACATCCTGGAATGTGAAGTCAAATGGGCCTTAGGAAGTCTGAGCAACAACAAAGCTAGTGGAAATGATAGTATTCCAGCTGAGCTATTCAAAATCTTAAAAGACAATGCAGTAAAAGTGCTATACTCAATATGCCAGCAAACTTGGAAAACTCAACAGAGGCCACAGGATTGGAAAAGGTCAGTTTACATTCCGATCTCAAAGAAGGGCAATGCCAAAGAATGTTCAAACTACCGCACCATTGTACTCATTTCACATGCTAGCAAAGTGATGCTCAAAATCCTACAAGCTAGGCTCCAGCAGTATGTGGACCGAGAACTACCAGAAGTACAGGCAGGATTTCGAAGAGGCTGAGGAACTAGAGATCAAATTGCCAACATACGCTGGATCATGGAGAAGGCTAGGGAGTTTCAGAAAAACATCTACTTCTGCTTCATTGACTATGCTAAAGCCTTTGTGTGGATCACAACAAATGGTGGCAAGTTCTTAAAGAGATGGGAGTATCAGACCAGCTTATTTGTCTCTTGAGAAACCTATATTTGGGTCAAGAAGCAACAGTGAGAACTGGACACGGAACCACTGATTGGTTCAAAATTGAGAAAGGAGTTCGGCAAGGCTGTATACTGTCGCCCTGCCTATTTAACTTATATGCAGAGCACATCATGAGAAAGGCTGGGCTAGATGAATCACCAGTTGGAATTAAGATTGCTGGAGGAGAAATATCAACAACCTCAGATATGCAGATGATACTACTCTAATGGCAGAAAGTGAAGAGGAACTAAAGATCCTCTTGATGCGGGTGAAGGAGGAGAGTGCAAAAGTTGGCTTGAAACTCAACATTAAGAAAACTAAGATCATGGCATCCAGTCCTCTCACTTCCTGGCAAATAGATTGGGAAGCAGTGGAGGTAGTGACAGATTTTATTTTCCTGGACTCCAAGATCACCGCAGACGGGGACTGCAGCCAAGAGATTAAAAGACGTTTGCTCCTGGGGAGGAAAGCTATGGCAAATCTAGACAGCATGCTAAAAAGCAGAGACATCACCCTGCCAACAAAAGTGCATATAGTCAAGGCTTTGGTTTTCCCAGTTGCAAGGTATGGCTGTGAAAGCTGGACCATAAGGAAGGCTGAGCACCGAAGGATTGAGGCCTTTGAATTGTGGTGCTGGAGGAGACTCCTGCGAGTCCCTTGGAGTGCAAGGCGATCAAACTGGTCAGTCCTAGAGGAGATCAAGCCTGACTGCCCTTTAGAAGGCCTGATAGTGAAGATGAAACTCAAATACTTTGGCCACCTAATGAGAAGGAAGGACTCCTTGGAGAAGAGCCTAATGCTGGGAACAATAGATGGCAAAGGAAGAAGGGGACGGCAGAGGATGAGGTGGCTAGATGGAGTCACTGAAGCAGTTGGTGTGAGCTTAAGTGGACTCTGGGGGATGGTGGAGGACAGGAAGGCCTGGAGGAATGTTGTCCATGGGGTCGCAATGGGTCGGACCTGACTTCGCGACTAACAACACCAACAAATTGCCCAATTGGAAATAGTGCAAAATAACTTCATATGGAAGATCTTGGGCTTCCCCCAGGACACTCTCACTGTCTATTTAAGGATGGAAGCAGTGCTCCCTTCCATCGCTGTTAAACTACACTTTGCACTGCTAGGGCATTATTAGAAACTAGACAGCCGTCACAAATCCCATCTTGCCAACCTCTGTTTTCTCCATTACACAGTGGGGAATCAATGGAAAAAAATTTCTGCATCCCGTTCTACAAATGTATTCCCTGCCGTCTTTGGGTGAACTCAGATCCTCGGATAGAGAAAATATTAGAGATTGGGTTTTTGAAAAGGGTGCTAATAAAGATGCCACTGTAGTTCATTCATCCAGATTTTCACTCTGGTATCATCAGTGTAAAAAGCATAGATGTCTTTCCCAGTATCTTGTTAACATAACCAGGCATGTCATGAGCAGAGCTGGCTGGAGTCACAGGTCAGACTAGATGGCCCAGGAGGCCCCTTCTGACTCACTATGTTTGTATAATTTTACTACTTTGTTGTTTTATCACTATCATTTATGGTATTTAATGGTATTTTTATGTTATGACCTGTGGTTACAACAATAAACTTATTTACTTACTAATAGTTTCAAGTTTTCACTTGAAACAAGACATAACCTTACCAGTTTTCTTCCTGACACTATTCAGTCCAGCAGAAACAGCTCTCCACACACTGGATGTTCAAAGGACTTTAGCCTATTATCGCTTCCGCACAGAAACATGCCACCTATCCAAAAGACTATTTGTCTTATATGCAGAAAGATCAAAAGACAATCCCATAGCTTCACACTAGCTCCCTGGATTGTACAAACCATCAAACTAGCCTATCAACTTGCTGAACTAGAACTTCCAGAAGAACCTAAAGCGCACTCTACCACAGCAGTGGCTACATCCACAGTGCTACACAACAGTATACCAGTGGAAGACTTATGCCGAGTGGCAATTTCATCCACTCCATCAACATTCATACGGCGCTACTGGCTCGATGTCCATGCAAGACAGGAGTGTTCCTTCAGCTGAATGGTTCTCTGCTATCCTCCAATAATGACACTTCCCACCACCATATTCGATAAGCTTGCTAGTCGCCCATATGTGTGATGCACAGAGACCATGGAAAAGGAAGTAAGCTTATGTACCTTTAACCAATGTTCTGGTCATCTGTGCATTCACACATTCACCAGCCCCGCATTGGTGTTGATTACCATATTATAAACAGCCAGGACATTTTCTTTTTTTTTTTTCCTCCTTTACTTTTCCATCTGTGCCATACTGGTGCAGAGGACTGGAAATGGCCACCCCTTCTCTGGTTCAAGAGCCAAAGTGATGGTCTCACAAAAACTGGAGAAAATGGACGGAGCCCCACCTTTATATACCACCTAGGAGAAGTGGGTGGGGCTCCCAGCACAACACTTAGCTAAGGAATTTCCCTCTCTTTGACAACAGTTCCTGCACAGGCACAGAACCCATATGTGTGCAACCTATTATATTACACAGGTGACCACTTGAATGTCAGTTACAGGTAAGCAACCTTACTTTGCAGCAAGTGACTGGGAGTACTTTTCACTAAATTGTCTTATAGTTTTGACATTTATTTTAACTACATTTAAATATTTATTTGACTTTTATTGAAAGGCAGTAATGCTGGAAATTTAATTCTTAGGGTCATGTGAAAGTTGTACGCTATCTGGTAAAAGAAGTAAATCAGTTCCCATCAGATTCAGAATGCATGAGATACATAGCAACAGTAACTGACAAGGTAAGAATACTTTTTCGTTCACATTTCTTAGTAAAGATATGGTAGATCAAGTCATTTTACCATAAGTTGATGAAATCATTACTGCTATTAAGGATGCAATCATGTAGGCCCCATATGTTGTCTGGGAGGGCCATACAATTATTCAGCTCTCCAGTTCCAAAGTCCTACAAGCTCAGTGATGAGAATCTGAAGGCCAGGACCCTGACCTGCCCCACTACCTTTCTTGCAGCCAGCATAGAAAGAACCATGCCAGTTGCCTTACCAAGGCTGCAGCCGGGCTTTGGAGGGAAGGAAAAGGGGTGTGCCGGGCATGGCAAGGAGGGTGGGGCTTTCACATTATGCTGACTCCTCTCAGCATTCTAGCCTTCTCTCCTGGTGCTATATCTAGGTGGCAAAAAATGGTAAGTGCATTGAGAGTGGAAGGCCTAAGACTGTATCCTTAAACTCTTTAAATATTTTTATGTTCTTTGGCTCTACATTCCCAATTTAATTACCATTTTCTGAAGAACATCTAAAATGTTAAACATTAGTTAACTTTTTTGTGTGTCTTTTTGAGTAGTTAAAACATTGTTATCTCAGAGTAGGTTATATTATGCAGAACTTTAATTCTGTAATTAACCTGAGTAAGAATGGTTAAGAATAGATAGAAAAAGCTGGGATAAACCAAATCTAACATTCCCCCACATCATCTTTCACCTTTCCCTTTTCAACTTATTCTTATGTCTGTTATCTTGAAAGCCCCTTTCTTTGTCACAGAGCATAGCAGTCTGTTATGCAAGCACCATTATTCCAGAACCAAACTACAGAGTATTTTAAAATTATGTTTTGCAATTCTGGCCACCTCTTATCCTCTAGGAAGCTTTGTTTCACAGTATGTTTTCCATTCCACTCCTTTCCCAAATCAATTAACTGACCATAAAAGGCTGGAATAGGATAAAATTCATATGTGTTCTCACAGTTAGTAACAGTTGAGCCCTGTAATACCAGAGTTGTATTAAATTTCCTCTAGTTGCTGTAGGTTGTTGCTGTTGCTTTTGCCTAAGCAGCTTAACTGCCTGGGCCATAAAGAACCCATAACATATCATGCCATGCTATATTGCTTATCCTACTTTAGTGCTTAGACTAGAGTAGTTTTTGTTCAATTCCTTGTGTTTGTGTTCTTTCAGAAATAGTGTTTCGGTTTGGTTTGGTTTGTTTTTAATATTGCCATTTTAGGAAATGTTGAAGAAGTGCCACCTCTGTATAGAATCAATTGTCCAAGCCAAGGACAGGCAAGCTGCTGAAGCAAACAAGAATGCAAGCATTCTTTTAGAGGAATTGGATTTAGAAAAGGTAAGAAATCTCTTTACTGAGATCTTGTGTCTAGATTAGGGAAGAAAAAATATGGAAGGTTCAGATTTAGAAAATATGTGTTCTGCAGTGGTTCTGGGTATGTTGGGAAAAGTTCTTTCTCTTGGTAATAGCCATGGCTTTCTTGCAAATGGCAAGAGGATGGGATATCTATTTCCATACAGACTTCTAGTTACTACATCTAAAAGAAGCATAAAATAGTAGAGTCGGTTGGGGCCTGTTAGACTATTGAATCCTATCCCCTGCTCAATACAGGACTCAAAGTTAAAGTATCCCTGACAAATGGCTGTCCAGCTACCTCTTGAATGCCTCAATGTGGGAGAGCCCACAACCTCCCTTGGCAATTGGTTTGATTGCCATTCTCTTAACAAACAGGAAGGTTTTTCTGATGTCCAGCCAGATTCTTGCTTCCTGTAAATTGAGCACATTATTCTAAGTCCTGCAGTATGGCACAATTTAAAAGAGATTGTGGACCTCTGTGTGACATCCTTTCAAATACTTGAAAGGTACAGTCACATCTTCTCTCCTCAAGGCTACACATGCCTAGCTCTTTCAATCTCAACTCATTGGGCTTTGTTTCTAGTCATCTTTGCTGCTCTCCTCTGAATCCATCCCAGTTTGTCTGCATCTTCTTAAACTGTGGTGCCCAGAACTGGACATAGTACTCAAGATGGGATCAAATAGAGTGCCAAATAGAGGGGAACCAGCAGCTCACATGATTTCAAAACTATAGTTCCAGTGTGGTGCAGTGGTTAAGAGTGTGGGACTGGGACTCAGTAGATGTGGGTTCTAGTTTCCACTCAGCCATGGAGCCCTCTGGGTAACAACCGAACTGCCTAACGAAGTTGTTGTTGGGAGAAGGAGGAAAATTCTGTAAGTGGCCTTGAGGTCCTTGAAAGCTAACAAAGACAGGATATAAATATAACAAATTAATACAGCTTCAAATAGTATTTGCAGGGGTGGGGTGCAGCCACATCACATTGTTTGCTCATATTCAGCTTGTTATCTACAACAGTTAGAAGATCTGCACCCTACTGGTCCAACATACTAGAATACTGTCTTCTAAGGGGACAGCTAGTACTTCAGATGATACTAGGAACACAGTTCCACAGACCTGTCCCAGGAAATAACTCACCCATATTTCTTGTTGGTCAAGAAATAAACAGTTAGAGGACTCCAGCTCAGTTGAATTGGCAGGGCATCCAGTGAGAATGGTATGGTTTGTTGTAAGAGCATCAAAAGAGATAAGGCAATTTGCTCTAAAAGTTGCTCAAGCAAATGGGAGAGGAAAAAGAAGGAAAGGTTTCTGGGCCTGATACTTTGAGAACCTTCAGGAACTAGGAGGCTTAGCCAGCAATATACTTGAGACTGTGAAATTTAATCCTCACATTCATCCTCACAGACTGTATAGCTCTCTAATAGTCTAATCTTCTGTATTATCGGAGTACCCTCTGTACCTTGCTTAGCAAACTGGGGGAGAACTTCCAAAGAGAAATATCTAGAATGGATAATATGTAAGATCTATTTTCTAAACTCCTGCCCAACATTACTAATGCCACGGTATAGCCAGAAGGACAGAAGGAGAAAGGTTTGATCCTTTTAGCAGCAGCCTTTATAATCTACAGTGGACTTAACACAAGTTAAAATCCTCACAGTGTTCTTCTTGAGGATCTTTGACAAGCTGGAAAAAGATTGGCTTTCCTCTTGACACTTTTCTTCCTCTCTCACTACTACCCAGGACAGCTAAAAAGATCAAATACCTGGAGAAAAATGTGGTCCTCTCAGATTGATAGTCCTGAATCTTCTCTTTCATCCATATCTGTCCCAGCTGACTGCTTTTAGGTTGAGAGGCAAGTGCTAGTCATCAGGTTGGCATCCTTAAGCAGTTTCCACATTCATGACTTCTCTTGGACATCCTTGCTGGGACAGGGTGCAACATCTTCTCTCATGTACTGTAGAAAAAGTTTTTCAGGCCCAGTTTATTAGCTTTCCTGCATACCAGTATATTGCATCTCCCTTGGAGCCTTAACATGGCCTCACGGTGCTACTGTAAAGCTATGGACATAACCTTTCATTCCTCATTGTGGTCTCTGTTCATCACAAATGTGGGCTTTGCGGTGGCAGAAGAAACTTCTATAGCTTAGCGTCATAGAGGGGAAGAGCCCCCGGGCCCCTTCTAGGTCCTGGAATAACAAGGGTGTGGCTCTCGCCAAGTTCCTCAATTCCTTTTTGACCATGCATCCAACTGCATCACCTCAATTGGGAACTGCTCTGCAAGCAGTTTTGTTTCTTACCTTCCCATGCTTTCCCCCTTGTTTTGTTCTTTCTCCTTTCTAAAGAACAGTGTTTTGCTTTCTAAAAAAGAAAAAAAGTATTTTTCTTTCTTATTTTATTTTGTATACCAGAATTTAAAAATCCTAACTGAGGCTTTGTTAGTCTAAGATTGCCTTTTTGCCTATTTTCTCCTCCCCGTTTCCTTTCCAAGGAAGGAGAAAGACTTTTCTGCCACTTTTTTCCTTTTGTTTTTGGCATGGCCTCCAACCCAGCTGTGACTTGTGCCCTGCATGCTTGCCCACAGCACACATCCATTCCTTGTACTTCCTCTTCCTTGGCATATGGTGGAACCTGCCTGCATTGCCAGCCTCTTAAAAAGCAAACATGCCACAAGCAGGCAGATCACCTCAAATTTGCACTGTGGCAGTGTGCCCTGCGTGTAGCTGATTCTTCTAGGTTGGACACTGAAAGGCCTCCTGCCCCTCCAGCTGGGGAAAGCATGAGGACCAGGAAGAGGACCAGGAAAATGCTGCCACCTAGGCCAAGGAAGGACCAGCAGGGGCCAAGACTGCCTTCAGGAAGAAAAGGTACCACAGCCGCCCACCTCCCTTCCGACTGACTCTACAGCTCACAGTGACCACCCGCCTATGCCAATCACAGAGTTCCACTGGCTGGAACCCCAACAGTACCAGTGATGGACTGTCCAGACCCTCTTGACTACTCCAGGGCCAGGGACTCAATGCCCACACACAAATGGCCACTGCCACCATCACCCCCAACACCCATGACCCCCAAGCAGTGGGCTACCACATCAGTGTGTGATGTGCTGGCAAGTCAGCCCACACCAATCCCTGTGGTCCACACCTGGACTTACAAGGGGGCATTTGGCTCGCCCCACTTCCCACTCCTTGGCTGGGATAATATTTCACCTTGGTCCCCTGCCCCTCAGACCACCCCAGCCCACTTGTCCCCCCCCCCCCCGAAAGTGGCATGTGTAACCAACTCCATCACTGACCAGGTGCACGGGCCATGCTATGCTATGCTAGGCCATGTGCCTCGTGTCGCCAAAACCATGCCAACACCCATTGCCAAGATCTGGCAGAACTTACCTCACACCAGCCCTGCACAAACTCCAACTACTGCTGCCATACATTGCTGGCCATTACTAGTGCCTGCCACCGACCATGTACACAGGAGCCATCTCGACTCTGGGCGCGTGCTGATGCCATGCCTTGTGATGGCAATTGAGATCGCCATCATCCCATGCCCAGTTAGCACCATGAGGTCTCCTCCCATGATGCAGCCTCCTCCACACTCCACACTGGAGCTTCTCAGTGTCCGGAGGACGGTGACTCAGATCCCAGCCCCACTGGACAGTCTGTGGCTGTGATACTACTGGCCACTGCCACCAATCCAGTGATGGGCTGGATCATGACCAGCTAGACTCATGCGAGTCTGAGAGGCTGTCACATCCAAATAGCGACAGACAATACCACCATCATGTATTAGCTAAACAAGCAGGGTGGGACCCCATTCACCCAGCTAGCCACCCAGCCACCCAGCCAACATCTGGGAGTGGTGCATAGTGAGGGATGTTTCCATCCCCACCACCCATGTGGCAGGCCATCTCAATACCCTAGCTGACACCCTTGACACCGTATGAATGGGAGCTTGCTGACCCAGCCCTCCAGAGCCTCTCTGACAGATAGGGCATTCCACAGATAGACCACCACCACCCAGAACTCCAAATGCTACCTGTTCTGCTCCAGGACAGGGACAGCAGACCAGCTTCCTAGGGGATGCCTTCCTCCTAAAGTGGGAAGGTGCCCTGTTCTACATCTTCCTTCCTTCCCTCTGATCACCAAAGTAGTCTCCAAAATCTGGAAAAACAAGATGAACTGTGTCCTGGTGGCTGAGACAATCATGGCTCTCCCTCCTTCTCCAACTTTTTAACAGGACATTCCTTTGCCTACCACTGCACCATAACCTACTCGCACAGAACAGGGACTGAGTGCTTCATCCCAATGTTGGGGCCCTGAACCTGACTGCCTGGAGGGTGAGCAGGTAATGGACTCTTATCTGTCCCTTCCTCCTGCAGCCTCCTCCATCCTCCAGGCTGCCCTGAGGCCATCCACACACAAGTCCTACCTGGACAAATGTAAGGCCTTCACACTTTTCGCCAGGGCAGCAGGACTCAACCCTTCCCAGACCTCCATAGAATACATCCTTACATACCTCCAGACCCATTTTAGTGCAGACCTTGCCCCATCTTTGTTGTGGGTATACCTGGAGGCAATCTCACACTTCCACCTAGCTATCCAGGGGTTGTCCATTTTCACACACCCACTGGCATGCAGGTTTCTCCATAGTCTCCGGAACCTGGCTCCACCAGTATGCTTCTGGAGTCTCTTGGTGGTTCTCCAATCCCTCACCAAAAGGCTCTTCAACCCCATGGCAATGATGGACCTGTAGCTCCTCTCATGGAAGACAGTCTTCCTCATGGCCATCACGTCTGCCCATCGTACCAGCGAGCTATCAGCACTGTGGATTGATGCCCCCTACCTCACCTTTCACAGGGGCAAGGCTGTGCTGCGTTCTGACCCACACCCAAGGTTAATTTTTCCTTCCACATCAACCATGACATCATCCTCCCAGCCTTCTTCCCTAATCCTTCCACTCCCATCGAGGCTACGCTGCACCTGCTAGATGTCCGCAGAGCCCTTGCCTTCTACAGGGCGCAAACAAAACCATTCTGGTTCTTGAGCCACCTCTTCATCTGCTATGATGGCCAAAGGAAAGGAGAATCTGCCTCATCCCAGGGACTCTCCAAATGGGTGTCCAAACCATCTCCCTAGCATATAAGATGGCAGGACTTGAGCTCGCCATACCCCCAGGAGCATGTTCCACATGCACACAGGCCACGTCATCCGCCTTGCTAGCTGGCATTCTGTTCCACAATATCTGCAGAATTGCCATGTGGTCCATGCAGTTGACCTTCGTCTGGCACTACAGAACTGCACATTCAGCAGGGCTGTCCTCTCAGCAATCCTGCGGTGACACCAGCCCCTGCATGCATGATGGGTAAGCTTGCTAATCGCCCACATGTGTGATGCACAGAAGAAAAGGCAGGTTGCTTACCTGTAACTGTTCTTTGAATGGTCATCTGTGCATTCACACAACCCACCCTCCACCCTGCTGGCTATTGACAAACTGCCATACACACACTCCATGACAAGGGGCACTGGATGAGAGTGCAGCCTTGGTCACTACCTCATCTACACCTATGTCTTCAAATGCCAGAGAAGTTTCAGTCTCCAAGGCAACTGAGGGACTGGATGGGAGCCCCACTTTTCTTATTCTGGAACTCGGAAGGGGCGGGGGCTCCTACCCACTAAGTGACACTAAACTATAGAAGTTTCCTTTGAGCTAGGCCTTGCATTGCCATGGCAAAGCCCACATGTGTGCCCACAGGTGAGCACTTGAAGAATGATAGTTACAGGTAAGCAACCTGCCTTAAAGTTTGTTTGTTTATCTAAAACTCTTCTATACTGTCCCTTCACAGACATCTCAGGACAGTTTACAACAGAATAATAAAATAGAATAAAAATAGAAATAGGAGTAGTTGCACAGCATCCGATGTTAAAATATAAAACCACTAAATAAAACAGGTTAACAATTAAAATATTGGGTGAATAAAAAGGTTTTCGCCTGACACCAGAAAAGAAAAAAGTGTTGGTGTCAGGTGAACCTCTCTGGTCAGGGAACGTTCTCTCCTTCAAAACCCTTCTTCTTCTGGCTGTCATCTTGGTTTGGAGACTTTCAAAACTGGAAATGGTATTGATATTAAAGATCAATTCTAACTTGTGCACTCCCCCCCTTTTTTTTGCTCCATACTATAAAATGCCTTGGCAGTAGGAATGTTAAAAGATCTTCAAATTTTAAATAAACTTACCAAACCCATACAAGTTTGTCATTATGTTTATAGTTCTGTATTATCTTAGAGGGTGTTGTCACAGCTACATTTGTGCCGGGTATTTTTCTAGGCTTTGGGAACAGACTGGAAGCTGTTGGAAATCCTTCCTTTGTTGATTTGAATGGGACTGTCTCTTACCAAAATGTAGTGCCTTCCTTGAATGAAGCCTGCCATACAAATGGAACTAATGAAAGCAGGAATACAGGGCCAGTTCAAATTTGCTTTTAAACAATGTATATCATACTTTTCTGCAATTGCTCAAGGTATTTGATGCATCAGTACAGAATTCTGAGCTTCAAAACTTAAACTGTTTTCATAGTGAATTGTGTGAGCCCACTGAAGTCTACTTGAAGAAGAAGAATGCGGATCTCAAAAGAGCTGTGTTCATAAATTCACTAGGTGATCTTAGGCAAGCTCTTTTTTTACAGCCTCTGATGCTCCTGCCACTGCCAAAAGCATGCACAATATTGGAATATGTGTTTGTTCAGATTATTAGCAACATAGGTGAACTACTTAGAAAGTGCTTGCAGAAATACTTGAAATTTAGTATATTTTGCAATATGCTAATATGATCACTGTTGATCTTGATTTGCAGCTACGAGAAGAAAGTAGAAGGTTGGCTCTAGCTGCTAAAAGGGAGAAAAGAAAGGAGAAGAGAAGAAAGAAAAAAGAAGAGCAAAGGAGGAAACTAGAAGAAATTGAGGCAAAAAACAAAGAAAATTTTGAAGTACAAACTACTCAAGAAAAGGAAAAACTAAAAGTTGAAGGTATATATTAGATTTGTACCAAATGGACTCAGAGTAAATTATAACAATTCTTCCACTTCTGTTCTTCCATTCACAGATCTCTGAAACAAAATTATCTTTAAACCAATTGTTAAATCCTGTCAACTTGCAGTCTAATTGAAACAGCCCATAGCGCATATTATTGAAGAGTGCGTCAGATGTGAGGAGATTGTGGATTCACCTTATTCCACAACTTTCACATGTAACGTATAACTGGATTGTCATGAATCTGCTGAAACTGGTGTGTGTTTTATTCAACCATTGTTAGCATTGCAGTGGTTTTTACAACAAACTTTTCACACTGTACTTAAGATGAACTTTCTTCATGGCTATTTATTATTTATTTATTTAGGAAGCTTCTGTGCTGCCCCATTCGCCGAAGCCTCGGGGCAGCTCACAAAAATAAATAAACAAACAATAAATAAATAACAACATAATAATATAAAAACAATATAATTGGAGACGTCCTGGCCAAAGATGTAAAATCAATAAATAATATTAACAATTAAAATGACGTTTAAATAAAAAGGTCTTGGCCTGGTGCTGAAAAACAAATAACAGCGCCAGGCGGACCTCCCTGGGGAGCGCATTCCATAGATTGGGCACCACCGCAGAGAAAGCCCTCCTCCGGGTACTTATCCTCCTAATATCCTTCACGGAGGGTTCCTGGAGAAGGGCCTCTCCCAGTGATCTCAAGGGGCGGGTGGGCACATATGGACGTAAATGCTCCTTTAGGTAACCAGGACCCAAGCCATTAAGGGCTTTATAGGTAATAACCAACTCCTTGAATTGAGCCTAGACTTCATTGGGGAGCCAGTGAAGCTGACGGAGGACTGGAGTCATGCGAACATAACGCCCAGTCCCCGTCAGCAGCCTGGCAGCTCTGTTTTGGACCAATTGAAGTATCCGGACCTTCCTCAAGGGCAGCCCCACGTAGAGCGCATTACAGAAGTCTAGTAGGGAAGTCATCAACGCGTGTGTCGCTGTCGCCAGGCAGTCGTTCTCCTGGTAGGGATGCAGCTGATGGATCAGCCGAAGCTGAAAGAAAGCGCTCTTCACCACCGCTGTCACCTGAGCTTCCAGTGAAAGCTCTGGGTTGAGGAGCACCTTGTCCCTAAGAGGGAGTGCAACCCCATTCAGGACCAGGTCAATGTCCCCTTGCCCAAAGCCCGATCTGTCTACCAACAGGACCTCTGTCTTGTCTGGATTGATCTTCAGTTTATTGGCCCTCATCCAGCCCATTACCTCGGCCAGGCACCAGTTCAGTACAGCCACTGCCTCACCTGGATTGGTAGAAAATGAGAGGTAGAGCTGGGTATCATCAGCGTACTGATGATTCCGCAGCCCACACCTCTTAATGACCTCTCCCAGCAGTTTCATGTAGATGTTAAATAGCAAAGGGGACAAAATGGATCCCTGCGGTACTCCATGGCATAGCTGCCATGGTGCAGAGCCATAATCCCCCAGCATCACCTTCTGGAATCGGCTGTTGAAATAGGAGCGAAACCACTGCAAAGCAGTGCCTCCAACCCCCAATTCCGCTAGTCTATCCAGAAGGATACCATGGTTGATGGTATCGAAAGCCGCTGAGAGGTCCAGGAGAACCAAC
The DNA here is from genome assembly GCF_004798865.1 of Varanus komodoensis. Classification (NCBI taxonomy): domain Eukaryota; kingdom Metazoa; phylum Chordata; class Lepidosauria; order Squamata; family Varanidae; genus Varanus; species Varanus komodoensis. Next base: position 4,213,604 of record NW_025336100.1, on the reverse strand, counting down.
AGGGACGCACTCCCCCTGTCTTTCTCCCTGCACAGGTCATCATACAGGGCGACCAAGGCAGATTCAGTACCGTACCTGGGTCTGAAGCTGGACTGAAATGGGTCCAGGCTACCAATCTGAATGGCTTTAAAAGGGGATTGGACAGATTCATGAGGGAGGAGATTATCAGTGCTTACTAGCTTTGCTGGCTATGTGCTACCTCTTTTTTACCAGAGGTGGCATGCTTGAACCTGAGGAGCTTGGGGAGGAGGAAGCACTCATTCTGCGTGACAGATCCTGTGGACAGTTGGTTTGCCACCATGTGTACAGAGTGCTGAACTAGATAGACCTTTGGTCTGATGGTGCATGACTTATGTTCATGGGCTCAAGGACCAACTGCTTGGCTGATATCTAAAGAGCTAATTGTGTTAACTCAGTATGTTTTTGGCACCTAATCTGCATGTCATTTGTTTTTAAAGTTTAAAAAGCAGTTTGCTACAAGGTGCAGGAAGGTGTTTAAGGAAAAACAAGTTCTGAGCCCTTTTGAACTTTGACAGAGCTAGTTTAATGGTTCTGTGGATCCCGATCCTTCCAGTTTGGGGTAGCATACCAACAGTCAATGAGCAAAACATAATCTGCATTTCTTCACTGTTCAGTATAGTAGGTCATCAAGAATAATGACATCCAGTAAAAGGATCAGCTCCAGCAGTTCATGAGCTCAGGTGTTCTGTTTATCTGAATATGTGCAAATCAGGTTTGTACTCTTATAGATTAAACAGATTTGTCTGTGTATGTTCTCAAGTATGTAGGCATTAAGTAAGATACACATTGACATACTCTGTAATATTACAAGATATTAGGACCTCATAGGCATGTGTAGGCCAGTAGTATACTAAAAACTGACATCAGTAATTCTTCTTTTGATTCTCAATTAGATGAGGAAAGAGTCCTTACAGAACCACCTAGTGCTACCACAACAACCACAATAGGTATATCTGCAACATGGACAACTTTGGCAGGTTCCCATGGAAAAAGAAACAGTACTGTCACCACAAGCAGCTCTAAGAGAAAAAGCAGAAAAAGCAAAATCAGCCAAGAGACTGTTCGGATTATTTTTGATGATCAGCTCCCAATCTCCTATTCTCAACCAGAAAAAATAAATGGTGAATCAAAAAGCAGCAGTACCAGTGAAAGTGGTGACAGTGACAACATGAGAATTTCCAGCTGTAGTGATGAAAGCAGCAATAGTAACAGCAGCCACAAAAGTGACAGCAATTCTTCTACAACAATCACTAGTGCTTCAAGCAGCAAGAAGCAGCCATCGGTGCTGGTCACCTTCCCCAAAGATGAACAAAAAGCAGTTTCTGGCAAATCTTCAGTCAAGTAAGCTACTGTGGCTTTCACTTCATGTTCAAGATCTAATCCAACCTTCCCCACCAGTCTGGTGTTTCATTTCTTTTTCACTGGCCTACTCCTGGCCATGATTCACTTTAGGGGTAACCAGCTCCAGGCAGTGTATTTCTGTTCTCTCATTTGTACTGAGCCACTAACTGCCAGTGAAGCCCCATTATAATGGGAACAGATAATATATGGGGGGATTGGATGAGGAGGAAAAACTCTGGGGAGTGGAGCCTTCACAACCAGGCCATCTTAAATGTGGAATCCTCACATGGGACCACATATCCACCCAATTCAACTCCAGTCCTTATCACCTTCATGTGACTGGTTTCCAATAAGCTGCTCAGCCCCGGTTCATTATTCTGTCCCATCCTCCCCCAATCTGGTGGCCACGAGATAAAGAAGTCATTGGGATGCTGGAACTCTTAGATCAACAGAGGAGGACATTAGGTTAGGGAAAGCTGATCTAACCTCTCAGGAAATTTTAAAAGTTTCCATCTTCATTCTTACATATTACTTCCTTTTAGAAATGCATTGGTGGCTTCTTAACAAATAATGTTACATAATAACATAACATTATTATGTTAGTAGTAATAAATACTTCACTGACCAGAACTGAGGAATGATTATTTACATTTTATTTAAAATGTCTTTTGCCTTCCTATAAAATATGTTGTTCAAGATGGCTTACAAAAATAATTAAAAAGAAGCTAACAAAATACAATACCAAAAAAACAGAAGAAGACAGCAGTTCAACAGTATAACAAATTATAAAGGAGCAGTTAATGGTACTTTGAGAAGTCAGTATTGCTTATGTTTGAGTTATTCAGTTAACGACAACAGAAGGCCAATTAATACAATCAAAGGTGAATTACAGATGGGAAATAAAGGCCTATGAAATGCCTTCCAAGCACAAAAGGGAATTCTTCCAAATCCTGTTTCTCTTGCAGCCCCTTGTGCTTCTCCTTTTAAAATTGTTCCTTGTCTAGGCTGATGCAAAGGGAGTACAGTTAGAAGTGAAAATTAAGGGAGTCTAAGTGCACATACAACTCTCTTTGCCTTTGGATCCTAGGCATTGTCAATGCATATAATTTATCTCTTTGACATTTCCTCTGCCTTCAGAGGAATCATATCTGCTGATGAACAGGGAAGGGTGGTTGTCCAACTTTGAGGTATAGCGTGATGAAAGTAGTGTTCAGTTAAGTGGCATTTAGTTACATTTTAAAGGTATCAAATTATCTTTGATTCTTCGTCGTGGCCTCTGTGCATCACACATATAGGTGCTGCGCCTGCGCAGTGCCTAGGCCAGAAGATTAGAAAGCTAACGGTTTTTGGTGGGAAAACGCTCTGCTCCCCCCCCCCCCCGCTTGCAGTATAAATAGAGCGGAGCGTCCGCCATTTTACTCCGTCTCTGCGACCGCCATTCGCTGTGCCTCATGCCTGCTCATCTCTTGCTTAGATCTCACCACATGCTCCTTTACGGTTATCTTGTTCAACTTACCTTTTCCTCATTATATATCCCAGTTTCTCTTTCTTGTTGTAGTTCCTCTGTTCATTCTTTCTCTAAAAAAAACACACACAACAAAAAACCGAAAATATTACTTACCCTCTGTACTATCATCTCTTTTTCCTTTTCACAATGGCGCAGCGGGCAGCATTCTGCAAGTGTAGTGAGTGCGGCTCCAAAATGTCTCCCGCGGACCCGCACAACTTATGCCTCTTCTGCCTCGGCGAGGGGCATAGGACCGATAAGTGTGGGCATTGCCTGGCCTTTACCAAACAGGCCAGGAAGAATAGGGAGAATTGTCTCCGCAAGTTACTTTGGGACCAGGCCTTGCTTCAATCTGACCAGCTAGTCTCAAGGCCTACCCCCTCCTCGGCTGCACCGCCTCAGCGCTCCACCTCTACCCCGGCCGCGCCCCCTAAGCGCCCCGCCTCAACTTCGGCCGCGGCACCGCAGCTCCTTTCGGATGAAGGTGCTGCTCCAATGGAAGCGCAACAGCTACCTTCTCCTCCAGCCAGACAAAAGAAGAAGCGTAAGCATTCAGAGCCGGAAAGTCCCTCTGGCTATAAGAAGCTGAGGAAAGAAAAGGCGGCTAAGGCAGCCCACAAGGGCAAGAAACCTGATCGCCCCAAACACCGAGGCTCGGGTTCGTCAGGGTTCTCGGTACTGACTGCCGCAATGGTACCGACTCCCTCAGGACCGGCCCTGCAGTCCGCAATGCAGGTGACGCCGCTGGGATCCCCCAGGCCTGTTCTTCGGCCTGAGAGCGTGTCTCCTCCACAGGAGCCACCGCTTAGGGTGTCCATCTCTGATGGAGAAATTAGAGATTCCCCACCAAGGCAACGCTCCCCGACGCCAATGCCTGCTGTTGGGCCACCTGAGGGACCAGACTCTCCTCCTAGGCGTAGGAGCCGTTCGTTGGAGCGCCATGCAGATGACTGGGCTATGCACGGCTATGGTGGCTATCCTGCCTGGAGTGGACTCCATCCATATGCTTTTTTTCCTCCGGACCATTGCTCGCCGTCGATCCCGAGAGAGGCACCGTCCACTTCTGGCAGTACGGAACGCAGACCTCCACCATCTCCTGAAAGCACTTCGTCCAGTGAGCATTACCGCTACCATCAAGACTCGGACGAGTCCGAAGTAGACTCCACGTCTCCAGACGTGGCTATTACTTCCCAAGACCCGGGATCCTTGGATGAGCCCCATGTTTCTTTCTCGGAGCTGGTTTCTTGTCTAGTCCGGTCGCTGAAGATAGAGGCCTACCATCGCCCCGGGCCCAGCACAGACCAGTTTTACGACATCGTCCAAGGGGAGCAATCTGCCACTGTTGCCTTACCGTTGATTACCACGCTTCGCCAGGCAATGGTTCAGCCCTGGGACCAACCGGCTCAGCCGCAGGTGACATCTCGCCCGTAAGAATCTATGTACCGGGTCCAAGAGGACGACATCCTGTTCCTGCTCCACCACCCGAAGCCTAATTCGGTGGTGGTCGAGTCGTCCCAGGGCAGGGAGGCTCGGGGACATACACCACCCCGAGAAGGAAGGGAGGAAGGTCGACATGATTGCGCACCAGGTCTACATGGCTGCAGGACTCAGTTTGTGTATTTCAAATTATGAGGCTACACTGGCACGTTACCAGTACTTCATTATGCAGAAGCTGGAAAACGTCGTCTCCTCCCTTCCGGACCAGCAGGCAAACCTAGCCAAGGTCTTCTTAAATGAGGTGAAGCAGGTGGCCATTCAACAGTTGTCTACTGCGAGACATCACGTAGCACTGATTCTCGGGCCATGGTCAACACTATCTCCCCCCGACGACACGTGTGGCTCAGGAACTGCAATTTCCCTGAGGAAATGAAGAGGAGGATAGAGGAAATGTCATTTGATGGCTCCGGCCTCTTCCACGCGAAGACCGATCGGAAACTCAAAGCCATCCACGAGTCCCATATGACGGCGCGTCGAATGGAACTCCCACAAGCGAAATATAAGTGGCCATGGTCCAGACCCTACGGGCGCCAGCAATATCAGCCTTGCCAGCAGTTCCACCAGCACCAGCAACGTAGAAGGCAACAGCCTCAACAGCGCTTCTCCCAGGGCCGTAGGCAGTTGGACACCGAGAAACATCCCCACTGATGGTCCCGGCGAACCAATTCACCTCTCCACCTACCACCTTCCCCTCTCCCCTTTGGGAGTCGGCTCCAAAGCCGACTTCCCATTTGGGAGGCCATTGCATCTGATAGGTGGGTGCTGTCCATCATTCAGCTCGGATATAGAATAGAATTCAACATTGTTCCACCGTCGAGCCCTGATTTACACTGCCATCTTCGGTTCTGTGTGATGAAGTCCTTCACCTTCTTCATAAAGGAGCGATTCGACAACTCTCTCGCACTGATGTGTTTCACGGATTCTATTCTAGATATTTTACAGTACCCAAATGGGACAGTGGTCTTCGACCTATCCTGGATCTAAGAGAGGTCAATAGATATATCATACCAAGGAAGTTCCGAATAACCACTTTACAGAATATTCTTCCATTGCTGAGGGAAGGGGATTGGTTCGCCTCATTGGACTTGAAGGATGCATATTTTCATATTTCTATCCATCCTTCCCATAGACGCTTCCTATGTTTTACTGTTGGATCCGATCTTTTCGAATTCAATGTTCTACCATTTGGACTGGCTACGGCACCGAGAGTCTTTACAAAGTGCATGGCCCTGGTTTGCACCCACCTACGGCTCCGAGGTATACAGGTCTACCCCTATTTAGATGATTGGCTAATTGTGTCATGGACTAAAGACAACCTTTTAGCAGCTGTCCGCCTGACTTGTGCTTTACTTGATGACCCCGGACTCTGTATTAACCTTAAGAAATCGTCATTTATTCCCGCGCAGGTCATCGATTTCATTGGAGCACGTATCGACTCCACCCTGCAAAGAGCGTTCCTTCCTCCGTCCCGCAGGGCCACCCTGCATACGCATATCCGTTGGATTCGACGACAAAGGACAGTTCAAGCCATCACTATACAAAGATTGTTGGGACACATGGCAGCCTCAGTAGCCATTGTGCTGCACGCAAGGCTCAGACTCTGCCCGCTCCAACTGTTTTTCAGCAACTCGTTCCATCCGCAGCGGGATCTACAAACCAAGCTTCTGCGGATTCCATCTTCGATCCTTCACACCCTGACGTGGTGGATTATTTCACGCAACCTATCTGTAGGCGTTCAGTTCCGCCCATCCCAAACGACAGCGACAGTGTACACCGATGCGTCTCTCATCGGATGGGGTGCAACATGTTCAGGACTTCGGGTCCAAGGGGCATGGACCTGACGGGAAGTGGTGAGGCATATCAACTTCGAGCTTCTAGCGATTTTCAACACTTTCAAATCTTTCGAAACTGTCTTACACCGCCAAGTTGTATGGATTGCGTCCGACAGCATAGCTGATGTTTTGTATGTCAGCAAACAGGGCGGGACAAAGTCACCTCTCCTGGCCCATTTGTCAATGCAAATGTGGGACTGGTGCATTCCTCGGGGCATCACGATGCTGGCGGTTCATCTTGCGGGAACCGACAACGTAGAAGCCGTCGCATTGAGCCAACTGATGTCAACTATCCACGAATGGGAGTTGGATCGAGTGGTTTGCAACCAGCTGTTCCAGTTATGGGGACAACCAGATACAAACTTGTTCGCGACCCGGTCAAACAGGGTGAGCGAACTGTTCTGCTCCAGAGCGGGGCTGGGACTGGACTTGAGGGGAGATGCCTTAATTATCAACTGGAACAACCTGTTCTTCTACGCGTTCCCTCCAATCCCACTCCTCATCAAGGTAGTGTTGAAGATCGTGCACGACAACGCCTCAGGAGTTCTGATAACCCCATGGTGGCCAAGGCAACCCTGGTTCACCACTCTCCTCACTCAGTCCAGAGGAGTTTTTCGACGACTTCCGCTTGTTCCTCATCTGTTAACACAACACAACGGGACAGTACAACACCCGGACTTACTCTCACTGAAACTAGCAGCGAGGTGCTTCCGATAGATCTGAATTTTCTTTCGGCTCTGTTGCCATCCCAATCAACAGAACTTGCACTTCAACGTCATACGCAACCAACTCCTCCCTTGGAACCGTCAAGGTCCGTTTCGGGACCGACAGTGTTATCCTCGGATATCCAGGCAATTCTCGAATCTGCACTACAACCTTCCACACACAAATCGTATTCAGCAAAGTGGAGAAGATTCTCTTCCTTTGCCAATGCCCGTTCTTTCTCTCCGGAGTCGGCTTCCATCGAGAATATTTTGCAATTTCTATTCAACCTTCATCGCTCGGGACTCAAGCCTTCATCCATAAAGATCTGTACAGCTGCTATCTCACATTTTCATGGCAGCATCCAGGGGTCATCTGTTTTTTCTCAACCCCTGATTCACCATTTCCTTAAAGGGCTTCAAAATTTGCACCCGTCGGTTCGACCTGTTATGCCAACGTGGAGTCTTTCTGTTGTACTTCAGGCCCTTACAAAACCGCTATTTGAACCTTTGGCAACAGTGGATTTTTGCTTAGTTTCATGGAAAACTGCCTTCCTTGTTGCAGTTACTTCAGCCAGAAGAGCCAGTGAACTGTATGCTCTACACATAGACCCACTATTCTTGAACTTTCACAAGGAAAAAGTCGTTCTCCGAATGGACTCTGAGTTTCTTCCCAAGGTGGCTACACTGTTTCATTTGAACCAAGACATCGTCCTCCATTTTTTCCATCTCCGTTGACTCTGATTGAGCGCTCTCTCCATACGCTGGATGTTAGGCGCTGTCTAGCCTTTTACAGGTCTCGCACAGAAGCGTTCAAGAATTCCAATAGACTTTTTGTCGAGTATGCTGATCATGACAAGGGCTCTCCAGTCTCATCTCAGCGACTGTCCAAATGGATTGTGCAGACCATAGTCCTAGCATATCAATTTGCCAAGCTTGACTTACCTTCACTTCCAAGGGGGCATTCTACATGAGCAGTAGCGACTTCGTCAGCCTTTGCAGCAGGGGTTCCAATTCAGGATATTTGCAAGGCTGCAACTTGGGCTGCTCCATGTACTTTCGCCAAGCATTATCAGCTTGATGTACGTGCCAGAGGGGATTGTTCTTTTGGTAGAGCCATGTTCTCTGCCATTCTTCATTGACGACACCTTCCCTCCTCTGAGTCTGGTAAGCTTGCTGATCACCCATATGTGTGATGCACAGAGGCCACGACGAAGAAGAGCAGGTTGCTTACCTGTAACTGATGTTCTTCGAGTGGCCATCTGTGCATTCACACAACCCACCCACCAGCCCCACATGGTGTCGGTGAGTGGACTGTTTTTTTCTTACTGTCGGTTCCGTGTTACTCCTACGGTACTGACTTTTTCTTGCTGCGATGCTGATTTTCGAACGTTGAGAGGTGAACATTGGTCTTCAAGACTGAGTAAAATGGCAGACGCTCCACTCTATTTATACTGCAAGGGGTGGGGAGCGGAGCGTTTTCCCGCTAAAAACCATTAGCTTTCTAATCTTCCGGCCTAGGCACTGCGTAGGCGCAGCACCCATATATGTGAATGCCCAGATGGCCACTCGAAGAACATCAGTTACACGTAAGCAACCTGCTCTTATCAATTACTAGGTGCATTTCAAGCTATCATTTGCAGGAAATAGAACAAGAAAAATTAATATGCTATGGCTTGTTAGTTTCTATTTCTTTGGCACAGTTGTTTGTAATTATCTGCTGCACTTTCCCCCCATAAAATCTTTTTGTGAGGCCCTTCATCACACCTAATATAAAAACTAACTCTATTTAAACATAAAAAGCTTTAATTATTGTCCTTTAAAAAATTGAATTGTACTTTTTCTATAATAGACATTTTGGCTTTTCAAATGGCATAAATTTAATCAGTTGGATCCAGTCTTAGTCATACTGAGAGTATATTACAATTAATGTGGCTTAAGTTAAACTAATATAAGCCTTACTGATTTTAATGGATCTTCTCTTAACTATGGGTATTCCTAGACCCAACCCAATATTCTAATATTGAAGCAGCTACCCAGCATGCAAAAGTGAGGTGTCTGCATTTGTATTTTATGTTTGTCTCTGGGATTCTATTCACACGCAACTCTTTTATTCTTCTCTCCCTCCACACCATCTTTCTCCTGAAAGGTTGTCAGATGTTATTGGTGAAGTGACTGGTAACACCTTATCTACTTGCACGAAACCTTGTCCATCACCGCTTTCTTCTCCTAATGGAAAAATCACCTTAGCTAGCCCTAAACGTGGTCAGAAGAGAGAAGAAGGGTGGAAGGAAGTTGTAAGAAGGCAAGTTAAGTCATATGGTTGTAGTACATTGCAGGTTTTTCATGTGTCTCACCCTGCTTTAGAATATTTAATTCTTGTTTGTTCTTGTTAGCAATATTAGCAACTGTATGGTAGTTCTGTTTCTTGTTTTATATAGTTTATGGCTAAGCCTGTAAGTTCTGCCATGGGTTGCTTTGGAACCTGTTTTCTATGGGATATTAATGTACTTCCCATAGTGGTATCTTCTCTCTCTGTCTTTTCAGCCTTTTTGTATGGAACCAGAACAATTCCACAATTATAACAGTTATTATAATGCTTCAGTACATAGTTCAGCCAAAGCTTTTTAACATGAAGCCCAGCAACTTTAGTCTCCAGAATCACATATTGGCATGGCTTGTCTGTCATTGCACTTGTAAGCTGATTGGAAAGGAGAATGTCTTGGTGTCCCTCATATCCACTAAATATCTCAATGGCCAGGCTTATACATCTAAGATATGGGACATGGTGTAGCTTCCAGACAAAGCCACCACACATTTTTTTTTCATATGCACAACCCCCTTCCTACTAAGCACTATCTAATCTCAGTTTATTGAAACCATTTTACATTTTTTCATACTTTTCTTTAGATCGAAGAAAGTTTCTGTTCCGTCAACTGTTATTTCCAGAGTAATTGGAAGAGGTGGTTGCAACATCAATGCTATTAGAGAGTTTACTGGAGCACATATAGACATTGATAAACAGAAAGACAAAACAGGGGACAGAATCATAACAATAAGGTAAATACTTATTCAGGCACTGCTTATTTAAATTATGAGGATTCACTTCTGTATTTTGTTATTAACCTAGAGGTGCAGAACTGTTCTGGGGTGTCAGGGGCAGGTTGTAGGGCAGGTGACATCAGGGAGAAAGCCACCATGCTCTCCACTGCCATCAATGATCTGAGATAACAGCAGGATTAAGGTGTGGCAAGGTTGAATTTGCCCACCTGTGGAGAAAAGCACTTACTCACTCCCCCATCTCTGCACTCAGGTGAGTCCCCTCTGGCAGTATGGATGAAGGACATTGGGTATCACCCATGCAGGGAAGAGCAGCAGTTCTTCCTGTCATTGGTGAGTCAGGCCTAGGACTCCAGGCATCCACACCATTATCTCAGGGGATTCTTCTGGGGATGGGGTTTTGAGCTTAAGGTTCACCTTCTGAAGGAATTCCAAGATCAGCATGAACCAAATTTTGATATCACATGGGCTTGGAAGTTCTGTATCCCTTTACTAAATATGACACTTGTAGGCACTGTGTCTTGTAAAACAAATTTTGAACTATTTGATAATACACACACATGTATGCACACGCATATACAAACACAGGACCTTCAGTGGAATATTGTAGTGCCTTTATCCTGAAACAGGTATCGTATAACAGGCTGCTGTTTGGAATTTCAGCTAGCCGGTCAAACATGTCCTCCTCCAGAATGTCATGCTATACTGAACTCAAGCATGTCAGTTCACTCTTTCTGGTTGCTCCACTCCAGTTTTCCACTTTCTATGCAACCAACACTTAAAATGTTGTTGGCTTCTGGAGTCGATTGAACATGCACAGTCCTCAATGGGTTGCTTATGCATGCTTCAGGGGTCACCCAGTCATTTAATACCACTTCTTTTGTTTCTCACTAGCCCTTTTTGACTCCTGTTCAGACAGCGCTCATCCCGAGTTCACTATTAGAGGAAATTGGTGGGGTACCAGGTTTACAGCATAAAGCTATTAAATTCCATTTGTTCAAAGAGTATTCATTTCATATATTTTTGTGTAATGGGTGGAAAGATATAAATGTATTGTGAATGGAAAAGGATTTCCTCATGAGTTTATTCAACTCTTATAGGGGAGGCACAGAATCAACAAGACAAGCAACACAGCTCATAAATGCTCTGATTAAGGATCCAGACAAGGAAATTGATGAGCTCATTCCAAAGAATCGTTTAAAAAACTCTGTAGCCTATCCCAAAACAGGGGTGTCAGCCCATACCACCACTACAACTCACAATTCTGTAGCTGGGAGCAAGGTAACTGTAGCAATCTCATCATCGTCTCAAATTGCCACAGTGCTTTCTGTGCCTGCAATTTCTTCAGCTTCTACTCACAAAGCTATCAAGAACCCTGTGAACAATGTGCGTCCTGGATTTCCAGTTTCTTTGCCGCTAGCATATCCTCCTCCCCAGTTTGCGCAAGCCCTGCTTGCTGCTCAGACTTTCCAACAGATCCGTCCACCAAGATTGCCCATGACCCATTTTGGAGGAACTTTCCCACCAGCTCAGTCCACCTGGGGTCCTTTCCCTGTTAGACCTCTGAGCCCTGCAAGAGCGACTAACTCACCTAAGCCTCACACAGTGCCTCGCCATAGCAATCAAAATAGCAGTGGTTCTCAAATGAATTCTGTGGGTTCTTCAACTTCCAGTCCCACAACTACCACAAGTTCAGCTGTGTCTACTGTGCCTGTTACTTCTGCAGATGGAAGTCCCAGTTCACCTTCAGTTCGAAGGCAGCTCTTCGTCACCGTGATTAAGACATCCAGCACTACAACAAATACAATTGCAACCACAGCAAGCAACAACAGCACAACACTCACGAATGCCACATATCCTTTTCCTACTGCCAAAGAACACTATCCTGTGCCATCCAATTCCTCCCCTTCACCACCAGCCCAATCAGCAAGGGTTTCCAGAAGTAGTCCTTCAGAAGGCACAGCAAATTCTCCAAATAAAGGGCTGCTTTCCTCTGACCAGGAAGTTGCTAGCCCACCAATATCAGAGACAGCAAATCTGGCCAGCAACAAGCAGTCAAATAGTGGTTCCGTTGGTGTTATTTCAGAGCATCCTGTTCAGCCGCAGTCTCTTGGGTCTGTTTCCCAAGAAGTAAGACCACCTCTACAACAGCCTCAGGTTCAGACACAAGATCCTCGAATGATTATGCCTCCAAATTTAGTAACAGTGAGCACTTCTGCTGCAGTAGTTGCTCCTGCTAATGTTCCAATAAATTCTCCAGCAAACTATCTTTTGCCTCAAGCATCAGTGGGATCTACTCAACCACCACCTCCGGCTAAAATGGAAAACCCCGCCACCAGGCTACCTTCCCATGGAGCAAATCCTGCACACAAGAATTCAGCTGCTGCTCCAAATGCTTCAGTTGCTGTTCTTAATGTCAATCACATAAAAAGACCCAATAGTGTTCCTTCTTCAGTACAGCTTCCTTCTACCTTAAGTACACAAAGTGCTTCTCAAAATGCAGTCCATTCGGCAAGCAAGTCCATGACCACCAACTTCAGTGCTACTTTACCATTTGGGCCCTTTAGTACACTGTTTGAGAACAGTGCTGCCTCCTCTCATGCTTTCTGGGGTGGATCTGTCTTATCTCAGACAACAGCAGAATCTGTGCTGTCTGGAAAGTCTTCATTTCTGCCAAACTCAGATCCATTACATCAGTTAGATACTTCCAAAGCCCCAGGTTTTAGACCCCCACTGCAGAGACCAGCTCCAAGTCCCTCAGGTGAATGTTTCTACTGTTCTTTCCTTGTTTTACAGTATGCAATATTGCCACATATTTAACATGTGTAACTTTTTATCTGTTCACTACTTCAGCCTATTTGTAGCCATCAAAAACACTGGAGCATTGTTTTCTCTATGCATTAGGAGCCAGACTGTTTTACTAGAAAAAAGACTTGGCTGGAGGATGGAATGTGAAGGTATTTCTTACTTCCCTACAGCCAGCCTTTCTTCTGCTTCCACAGCCAACAGACACAGGTCCATGGGTCTACTCTGTTTTACAGGAAAGGGTGAAAAAAGCTTTACGTGGGGACTAGTACCTAAGTAAACCCAAAGCTGACCTTGCAGTTGTGTCTCCCCCCTTTTCTCCTGGTAATGAGGAATATGCAGGAGGACTGTGTGTGTTCCTCAGGCTTGGTATCACATGTGTTACCACATGGGTTCCTGTGTGAGTTATGGGTTCCACCCTCTTCCTGATTAATACTTTTGGAACAGGCAGGAGGACTTTCAGTGGTACAGTGGCTAAGGTAATGATACTTTTGACCAGCTTTTAAGTTAAGCTGCACCCCCACTGTTGCGACTTGAGTGGCTGGATGGATAGCACCACATTGAATCAACCATTTTCCCAGGTGGCTGGCTGTAAACCAGACCAGGACTCCCATTTTGCCAGGCTCATGGCAGCCAGCTTTTTGACTATGCCATCCCTTGCCCATGGCAAACAACTTCAAGTCCTTGCCATCTTAGAACTATCACTTCCTTTTCAGTCTTCCTCTCCTCACCATTGGCAACTTTAGGGGAAGGCTGTTCTGAGCTGTGCTCTTCTGTACTCCCATTTGGACTAAAGAAATAATATGTGGCAAAGGCCCTTCCTAATAATTTATAGATGTATTGAGTGAACAGAAAGAACTTCAGCTGTGGGAAAGAGAGCCTTCACAACCAGGTCATGTCACATTTCAGAACCCCTCCTGGAACATCTATATAGTTCCCCTTCAAGACAAATTGTTATCACTGTTAGATGACATTATGGAGATTGTGCTTCAACACTGTACCTACCTCACCATGGTCAACCCAGGCGATTTGTGCATATTGTTGGTTTATAAGGCCCTGTGCAGTTCAGGACCTGGGTATCTTAGAGACTGCATTCTCCTGTTCAAGGTGCCACAGCCTTGGTGTTCTGAGGAACCATACCATGCCATGTTTATGATTTATTGATTGATTGATTGATTTATATCCTGCCTTTTTCCTACAAAGGGCTCAAGACAGCTTACATCTCCTCCTCCTCCCCCACAACAACCACCCTGTGAGGTAGGTTGGGCTGAGAGTCTGTGACTGGCCCAGTCACCCAGTTGGCTCCATGGCTGAGCGGGGACTAGAACCCAGTTCGTCTGAGTCCCAGTCCCACGCTCTTAACCATCACACCACACTGGCTCTCAAGTGAATATCAGTATGCATGATGCCGTGCATACTGATATTCACTTGACTAGACTATGGAGGAAGGCCTTCCCCACTGTAACACCGGAATGATCACCTGTTCCTTCTGACGACTATGTTCCCTTCTGGCCCCTTCTGACCAATAGCATTGCCACTTACCCTTAGTTATCCTAATGTGATGTGTGATTTAAAAAAAAGATTGTCATTATTTTTCTTTACAAACTGCTTCATTTGTTTTTTAATAAAAAGAAATATAAAAATTCCTAACATAAATACCATAAATTCCCAACCTGATGTACTTCAGATGTGTTAGATGATAGGACCTGTAGTCCAACACATCTGGCATAGAAGTTTGGGAAAGGCTTGTATTGTGACGACAATGAGCAGGATGGCTATAATGTATCCATATCTTTCTATGTTTCTGCTGGTAGAACCTGAAAACAAATTTGCTGCTGCTATTAATTCATGATGCACCAGTCTGGTATTGATGTATCCTCAGTGTTTCTTGCTCATAATCCTCATCCATTACATCCTGCTTTGAATCAAATGTCCAAAACAGTAACTGTTTTTCAAGTTAGGAGGTCAGCATAAATAGTAATAAGTAAGTGCCTGCTTATCTAAGGGAATGTCTCCCTCCATATGAGCCTGCCCAGACCCTAAGATCTGCTGCTTCGTGAGCCCTCCTTGAGAGAAGTGAGGAAGATGGTAACAAGGAGGAGGGCCTTCTCTGCCAAAGCTCCCCTATAATGGAACTCACTCCTCAGAGAGGTTGGCCTGGTGCCAATGCTTTATTTGTTTTGGCACCAGGCCAAAACCTTTCAATTTTCCCAGTTTTTTAAAATCAATAATGTATTTTAATTAGTTGAAGTGAATGTGGGCACTGAGTAGTTTTAACTATAGCTGTATATGGTTTTAATGTATATATTAATAAATATAATATATTTATATTTTTTCTGGATTTTTTGTTAATTGTCTCAAGATATGAGAAAAAAATAAATGGTAGAAGCAAAGGAAAATAGGCTCACCTTTGAAAGGGCTCTTCGAAAAAGGATTTTTTTTACTCTCCAGATCCCAAATTCAGGGATGTTTTCCTCAGTTAGGCTTGGGGATTCTTTTAATTGTGTTACCAGTAGGAGGTGTCTCTTGGGAAGACGAAGAAGGTATCTCCTAGTCAATCCCTCAGCCATGTCATTTCTCTAGAAAAAGAACTGGTCATATAGTTTGTTGTTAGGTGCCATCCAGATATCTCAGACTCATGGCAACACTATAAATCCAAGCCCTTCAAAATGTCCTGTTCATTACAGCCCAGTTCAGCATTCCCTAATGGAGTCCATCCATCTCATATTTGGTCTTTCTTTTCTTCTGTCTTCAACTTTCTCTAGCATGGTTATCTTCTCCAGGGCTTTTTGCCTCCCCATGACGTGCTCAAAGTATAACAGCTTCACTTTTGTCATTTTTGCTTCTAAAGAAAGCTCTGGTTTGATTTGATCTAGAACCCATTTCTTTGTTTCTCTGTTGGTCCATAGTATGTATGTATGTATTTATTTATTTAGAGTATTTGTATGCCATCCCATTGCATAGCCTCAGGATGGCTTACATAAAATGAAATAAAATATAATACACATAAAATCCAGATCCACCCTGGCTGCAGATTAAAACCTATAAGCTGATATTAAAAGTTATTAAAATATTGTTGAAAGAAAAAGGTCTTAGCCTGGCGCCGAAAAACAAATAACGACGGTGCCAGGTGGACCTCTCTGGGGAGTGCATTCCATAGGCGGGTCGCCACCGCAGAGAAAGCCCTCCCGGGTACTTTGCCTCCTGATGTCTTTCACGGAGGGTTCCCCGAGGAGGGCCTCTGCTGCCGATCTCAGGGGGCGGGAGGGCAAATACGGAAGAATTTACAAAGTTCTCCTCCAGCCCCATGGCTTAAACACATCAATTTTCTTTCTGTCAGCTTTCTTCACTGTCTAGCTTTTGCATCCATACATACTAATCAGGAATACAATCGTATGGATTATCTTTGCCTTGGTTTCCAGTGAATTGTCCCTATACTTGATTTTTATCTTTTCTATTTCCTTCATTGCTGCCCTTACCCATCTCAGTCATCTTCAAATTTGTTGGCAGCAGTCTCCCTTTGAAGTGATGACTCGGCTAAGGTATACAAAATCTTTCACAATTCCAATTTCTTTATTGTTAACAGTACAGTTTTGTAATTCTTCTATAGGCCTGATTTTTGTTCTCTTGATATTCAGCTGCAGTCCTGTACTTGCTTCTTTCAATTTATCAGGAATTGTTTCAATTTGCTACTGCTCTCTGCAAGTAATATGGCATCATTTTAGTTTCTTAAATTATTGATGTGTCTTCCACCAATTTTCACTTCTTCCTCTGATTCTAATTCAGCTCTCCTTATGATATATTCTGCATACCAATTGAACACATGGGGAGATAAAATACATCTTTATCTGACACCTTTGCCTATGGGAAATTATTCTGTTCTCCGTCCTCTGTGCTTACAGTAGCTTCATGGCCATCATATAGGTTATGCATCAGGACAATCAGGTGCCAAGGCAGCCACATTTCTATCAGAACCATCCATAGCTTCTTGTGGTCTGCATGGTCAATGGCTTTGCTGTAGTCTATAAAGCATAGACTTATCTGAAATTCTTTGGTGCACTCTAGTAGCCCAAGGACCGTGTTTCCCCGAAAAGACACTGTCTTATTTTTTTTTTTTTTTTTTGGCTCACAAAAACACACTAGGTCTTATTCTCAGGGTAGGTCTTTTTTTATGTGTACAACAATCCACACTTATTCATGTACAACAGCATGAATACATGAACATTTGGTACATTTGGTATCACTCCACCTGTGGCAGGAGCTGGCACTACAGAGGAAGCATCGGCTTATGCAGGGAGCGGAGGGAGCAGAGCATGTTTCCTCCACACAGTGCATTAAGTTAAAGTTAAGTTAAAAATAAAGTTTAAAAAGACTCTTTATGTTCCCTACTGGCCTTGGGAATAAACACAGCTAGGTCTTATTTTCAGGGTAGGTCTTATATTTTAACAAGTACCAAAAATAGTACTAGGTCTTATTTTTGGGGAAACACGGTATGTTTGCAGTATGATCTCTAGTGCCTCTTCCTTTTTGGAATCCCGCTCGAATGTCTGGTTATTTCTGTCTCTATATAGGTTAATATTCTTTATTGCCACACTTTGAGCATAACTTTGCTTGCATGGGAAATTAGTGCAATGGTCCTTAGCTTGTGGTAATCTTTTGCATCTCTTTTTTTGGAGACTGGAATGTATATTGAATGTTTCCCATCTGTAATCGGTTGCTTTGTTTTCCATATTTGTTGGCACATTCTTTTTAGGACTTGAACCAATTCAATCTCTGCAGCTTGGAGTTGTTCTGCATTTGATCTAGTCTGGGGCTCTATTTCTTCCAAGTGCTTTTAGAGAAGTTTTCACTTCACTTTCTAATATTAGAGGTACTTCCTCATAGGATTCCTCTTCGAAGGAGTCTGTCATCCTTCCATTTCTTCTGTGTAATTCTTCTGTATATTATTTTCACCTTCTCTTTATTCTTCTGATCAGATTGCTTGTCTTTTAGCATTCTTAATCTAGGTTTGAATATCCCTTTGATTTCTTGGGTCTTCAGAAAGAGGTCTCCTGTTTTTTATCATTTGTTGTTCTCTTCTAGTTCTTTGCACTGTTGTAATAGACCTTTTTGTCTCTACATGATAATTGCTGAAAAGTTGCATTCAGGATTCTGACCCTATTGCATTATCTTTTGCTTTTGTTTTTTGCCTGTCATTTGCAACTGTGTTTCTTCTGTCATTCATCTAGGGATTTTCTTTCTTTTTGCTACAGGAATTCAGCATTCTTTCCTAATAATGTTTCTGGTTTCAGAGACTAGTTCTTCTGGCTCACAGTCAATTAAGT
Source organism: Varanus komodoensis (assembly GCF_004798865.1). Classification (NCBI taxonomy): domain Eukaryota; kingdom Metazoa; phylum Chordata; class Lepidosauria; order Squamata; family Varanidae; genus Varanus; species Varanus komodoensis. The sequence goes on along the minus strand of NW_025336100.1, from coordinate 4,195,516 downwards.
TGAGTAATGCAAATCCGCCCTTTATGTAGACATTAAATTCCTCAGGGATGTTAATGAATTGTATTTTGGCACTATTTCTGTTTGTGATTTTTTCAGTTTTATTCTTTTTTTTTATATTTTATTTATTAAAACATTTCTATGCTGCCCCATTCGCCAAAGCCTCGGGGCGGCTCACAACAAGCCTCGGGGCGGCTCACAACTCATATTAAGAGTTCATGGTCATTACCATAATCTGTTCCTGGTCTTGTTTTGGCAATGAAAATACAGCTTCTCCATTTTCAGTTTCCAATTATATAAGTTGTTTGATTTCTATACTGGCCATGTGCTGATATCCATGTATAGAGTTGTCTCACTGGTAACTTGAAGTATGTATTTGCAATAACCAAATTGTTGGCTTCACAAAATTCCATGAGCCATTCTCTGGTTCAAGTCTTACAACTAGGTCAAATTTTTGTACAACATTGGATTCTGCTTTGTTTCCTCCTTTTACATTCCCATCACCTAGGATTATTGGAGTGTCTTGTTTTGATGTGTTATCAATTTCTTCTTGAATGCCTGCATAATAGTTTTTATTATTATTCATTTATTTAGGCTATTTTTATCCCATCCCATACCAATTATCTCTGGATGACTTACAGTGTGATAAATAAACAATAAATACAGCAATCAGTAACACAAAATAAAATTTCCTCTTCTTTGGCATCTGTTATTGGAGCATAGGCTTGAGTGATGATAGGTTTTTCACAAACTTGCCACAATACTAGAGTCACTCCATTTCTTCTGAGTTTTTCATTTCTGGAGTAAAACACCTTGTGTGTGTCTGACTGAAAATGTCCCAGTCCAGTCCACTTTAGGTTGGTCATATCAAGCATTGCGATGTTTAGCTGTTCCATTTTCTGCTTTGTGATTTCCAGTTTGCTTTGATTCATACTTCTTGTTTTTCATGTTCCAGTTATACATGTTATACAGCATTGGACATTCCTTTAACTTCTGTGCATATCAGCCACAAGACTTCCTTTCAAATTTGATCTAGTAGTGTCATTAGAAACATAGAATAATAGAGTTGGATAGGGCCAGAAGACCATCTGGTCCAACCCCCTGCTATTGCAGGATACTAAGTTACACCATCCCATTCAGATGACTGTCCAGACACTTTCTGAATGTCTCCAGTGAGGAAGAGCACACAGCTTCTCCAGGAAATAGGTTCCATTGTTAAACTGCTCTGACAGTGAGGAAATTCTTCCTGGTGTCTAGTCTAAATCTGGTTTCTTATAATTTAAGTCCATTAAGCAGGACAATTTAAGTCCTGCACTCTGGAATGAATGAGAAGAGATCTTTCCTCTTTGTGACACCATTTCAGGTACTTGTAGTCATTAGTGACAGCGCTCTTCGTACTTGTCCTTCGATCTTCCTTAGGAGCTCATTTAGTGCCTTCCAACCTGGGAATCTCATCTTTTGGCACTCTCTCTTGTTTCATTTTGGATTGTTTCATCATAGGATTTTCAAGGTAAGAAGATTCAGAAGTAGTTTAACATAAGTGCCTTTTGCACAGTACTAACCAGAGTGAGTTTGCATGTCACTGCTGTTATCTGTGAAGGATCTTCCACCAGTGTCTCCTCCAACCACTGCTGCTGCCCAGTAGCTGCCCTGCAGGAGTTTCTCTGCCCCCATCACCATTACAGCTATCTGTTCTCTTCTGCTGATGTAACGGTTAGCCTCTTGCCTCTGCTTTGACCACTCTGCCTTGAGTGATGCAGCAAGGAATCCAGCCCTAGTAAGACAGTTTGGCCTCTTGGCAGCATTGCTTGTCATGTCTTTGATACTGTCAAACCCACTCACTATATTCAGGTGTGCATCCAAGAGGGAACGTGAGTATAGTAGGTAGAGGAAATCCCCCTAGTCTTTGGTAACACTATTGTTGTTGTTGTTGACTATTGTTGCTCTGGTTTCTTTTAAAAGGACTGACTTGAGACAGTGAGATTTTTAGAGAAGGATTTTGCCAGGAAGGAATATAAATCACAGCAACCCCAACTCATCTTCGGTGATTGTCAAGAGAAACCAAAGGGAGAAAATCATATAGTGGGAGCATCTTTGGGTCAGTGTTTAGGGCTTAGGATAGCAATACTCCCAATGATACTGACCCAGCCAAGTCTTCCAACTGGCATATTTGCAAAACTGCCCACCACCACAGTTGCACAAGTGCAGCAAGTATTAATAAAAGGAAACATTTCAAAACATTGTTTCATGAACAGTGACAGCCCCTCCAGTGTAGCACTTCAGCACTTTTAAGAGATTGTCAGTGGCTGTCAAAACAGGGATTGTCAAAGTTGACTTAAAGATAAAACCATGGCAACTTGAAAGTAGGTTTAAGAAGGGAGATCTTTAAGGTTGCACACTATACTGTTGTTTTTCGTTTTCTATGCACATACTCTAAGCTTCATTTGCCATTTTTGTTGGCTGTTAATCTGGTTTTAGGGACATCCTTTTGGAGTTGTTTGCAGTCTGCTTGGGTTTTCATCATTCTGAATAATTTGACTGGTAAATATGCCCACCTCACTGCTCCTGACTCCCAATATTTTATGAACAAGTTGGGACATCAGCTGCAATAGAGGTCCTTGAGAAAACTCAGTGCTGCTTTCCTTCCAATGTGAGAAATTTCAGTCTGTTTCTGCTTTCTGTTTCCTATTGTTTAACCAGTGTATACACATAGTCAGGTTGTTGCAGAAATGTGTGTTTCACAGTAAACATAAACACTAAATTTCTAGTTCTAGTTTAGAGTGTGACCAAAATATTTTGACATTAAAGTAGTAAGATTGTGTGGTGGTTGTCCTCCTGATTTAAATAAATATATGGATCTGTTGATAAATGTAAAATTTAAAAAACAGCAAGTAACAATTCAAATGAAGATTCATAACTGTTAATGCTGAGTGATGTTTGCAGAAGTTACTTCCATTGCCATTGCTTGATATCTTGCAAATCATTTTATAGGTATTGTCAGTATTGATTCACCATATGGTTCTGTAACACCTCCTTCTACACATTTGGGTAACTTTGCCTCAAACCTTTCAAGCAGTCAATTATATGCACCAGGAACACCTCTTGGGGGAGCACCGGCAGCTGCTAATTTTAACAGACAGCACTTTTCCCCACTCAATTTATTGCCTCCATGTTCCTCTGCATCAAATGGTGAGTTACTAATTAAACTGGAAATTATATTTTTATATTTGTTTTATATTTAATGCAGCAC
>NW_025336100.1:4149313-4192169 GCF_004798865.1 Varanus komodoensis | reverse complement strand
TATATATTGGGTAATTTCTAGTCTAAGCATGGCATCTGTGATTTTCCACAGCAGGCTACAAAACTCTGAAATAATTCCCATTTAATTATTGATGGCAAACTCATGAATAATCAAATCCACATTTATTTGTTTATTTAACATATGGTATATATTGCCAGGGAGTTTGTTCTGGCACCTACAGTTGCTGGTCTGTTATTGTGCCAGTGTACCTGGGGGAAGGCGGGGGGGGAGGGGCAAACTAGCTTCGCACTTGTTGGCTAGTGACATTCTAGTTAAAGTCAGTTCATCCAGGGCTTTTCTCTGCTGATCCTTCGCTTAGGGTGTCAAGGAAGATCCAGTACTAGTGTTTGTTTTCATTGCAAATGAAGGCAGCAGGTTTCCCACCAGGGACTGGTGGTCCCTATTTATCTACTCGCAGATGTTATCTTTTGAACTGCTGGGTGGGCAGGAGCTAGGGGCAAACAACAGGAGCTCACTCTGTCCAGCACTGGAGTGCTGACCATTTCTGATTGACAGTTCCAGCATCATTAAGCCACTGTGCTACTGCATTCCTCCATCAAATCCACAAAAATCAAACCTGTGAAAGTCAAGGTTCAACTGTCTATTCCAATAAGTCGGTTACAAAGGTTTAAGCTACTGGCTTGATATCTAAATTGAATCATACCTCTGGTAGGTAGAACCTAACCCTATTGTAACTGGTGAAATTTTAATATTTAAATCATGACATTTCAATAGCCTGTATGACTTCTTATATTCTCTGGTGTAGAAAGTGTACATTGAAAGCCATTTCTTGAGCAATGTGAGGACTAATGGACTTCAACAAAACAAACATAGAAATGTTTTAATAAATAAATAAATAAAACTTGTTTCAATATTTATTTTCATTTAGAGCCACCTGCTCAGCCAGTGTCTGCTGGAGTTAGAGCACCATCTCCAACCCCTTCATCTGTTTCCCTGGCACCAGAAAAGCCCAGCAGTGTGTCACAGGACAGAAAGGTCCCTGTCCCAATTGGAACAGAGCGTTCTGCACGCATCAGGCAAACTGGAACATCTACACCCTCTGTTATAGGGAGCAACTTAGCCACTCCAGTGGGTCACAGTGGTATATGGTCTTTTGAAGGGATAGGAGGAAATCAAGGTGGTATGTATTGCTTTGCATACACTTGTCTTCTCATACCATGTTAGAGGAGTACTCAAGATATGTTTAGCACAATTTAAATGCAACAAATTATATTCCTATCACAGATTCGTAGTCTCTGCATCAGTTTGTTGAAAAATAGAATATGCAAACTTCACATGGTTATTTAATACAATGTTCCTTAAGAACTTCATTTCTTCTTACTATTGGCATGAACTTTATTTTATTAAAAACTACAAGCAAATCAGCAAAATCAGTCTTTCTGTATGTGCCACTGGTTTTAGTTGTAGATCATTCTGCTGAGCATTTGGAACACAGATTATGCATCTGATATTAACTGCTCAGTATTACAGCAGAACAGATTAGGTAAATATGTGCTATTAATGGCTATACTTCTTTCTTGCTAGATAAACTAGATTGGTGTCACAGTGGAATGGGAAACCATGTGATTCACAGACCCATGTCTGATCCAGGTGTATTTTCACAACATCAAGCAATGGACAGAGACAGCACAGGAATTATTACTCCTTCTGGTACATTCCATCAGCACATTCCTGCTGGATACATGGACTTTCCTAAAGTTGGGGTAATATTCTAGATGTTTTACTGGTAATTTAGACATAGATAATATTTTGATGTCTTTAAAGACTTCTTTCTATATAAGGTTTGTAGCAGAGCATGCATTATAACTGTGGTTTCCTTCTTGTAGTTTATAATGAGAATTATGGTTAACCCTATTGTAGTCATGTGCAGTTTCTTTAGTGGAAACTACTGAATGGTATAAAGTCCTCCTTATATGTAAACAGGTATGTATCTTTTTACACCGGGGATGGTCATTGTTCATTCTCTGAACAGCCATATGTTGAAACTTTTCTGTTGTTGTGCCCAGGCTGTGGAAATCTCTAACTTAGAAGGCCCATTGGACACACACAAACATGCAAGCATCCTTCCCTGGCTTTCAGATGCTAGGTAAACTCTGTTTTGTTTCACTGGGCATTCAGCATGAATTAAAAATTGCCCCTTTTTCTTTCTGCATTTTCTCTTTTTTTTACAGCTCTGTTACTTACTACTTTTGTGCTGATTTTGTATTTAGTTATTTTTATTAGTTTTTAATTGAATCATGTTTAGGTAGCTATCTTAGGCTGCTTTTAGTGATGGAAAAGCATAAAAAATATCATTGTTAAATAAACCATGGCTTATTGTCCCTGTGTCCCTGTGATTTCCACCAGAGCTGCCTTTTCCAACCTGGTGCCCTCTAAATCTTTTGTACTGCATTTTTATGACCATTAATGGAGTCACCCAGTTTTATGTGCCTAGTTTATCTGCGCTACAGCAGGCAAGACCTTGGGAAGGGGCAGGGTAGTCTAGTATTCACTGTAATATTATTCTGTACCCCTTTCCAGGTGCCTGGTCCCTCTGGTTGGTAGGCAGGCTCTAATCAAGAGGAAGGTGGCACTTTAGTCCCCAAGACCAGAACTGCAATGGCTTAGGAAGCCCCTTTTAAGTCTAGTGATCCCTTGGAGCCATACACTTTAAAACTGGAATTAATTAACATTAACAGGAAGCATGCAAAATGCACATAGAATCTCAAGGAATTAACTCAGAAGAATCTTACTACTTCATCTCAGTAGGACATAGGCAAAAGCGCTAAGAGAGGCTCACAAGGCACTGCGATATGAGAGTTCGGTAGAATGTCCCTTGGAAATAGTGAGAAAAGGAATTCATGGTATGAAAATATTCCTTTCCCATCCAGTGTGAAGGGGATATCCACCATGGATTAATTCCTTCCACAGCCCAGGAAAAACAAGAAACATGTACCCAGGCCTTTTTCCTTCATCATGGCCTCCACAACCACTTTGTTCCTTGCTTTTGCTCAGGACAAGGGTTGTTCTTTTCTCCTCAACAATCTTTTTCCAGGCCTCCTTATTGTCTCTTCAGTCCTTATTCACATACATTAAAAATGTTCCTCTTTCCTTGTTTAGCCTTTCTCTTTTTTAAAAAAATGATGTCCCTTTTCCTGGCTCTTCTGACTTACTTGCCACAAAAAATAGAACCATGTAAAAAGAAGAGCCCCAAGCCTCCCACAGAAATTTAAACAGATCCCATCAAGACTAAGGATTCACACCACTGACCCAAGGATCCCCACTGCATCTGGCTGGGAAGAATTTGCCTCAGAGCCTGTAGCAGTTAAGCATAGCCAGGGCACATGCCCTAGAATTGCCGTAGCAACTTCTCCTTATCCTGAGACTCAGCAAACCAAGATCAAAATGCAGCCCTCCAAGAACTGGATGATACAGGATAAGTGCCTTCTCAATAGGTCCTACCTTGGAGGAGGTCAATCCAGGAGTAATTCTGGATGAGTTTTTGAGGTTACATAAGCTGGAGGAGGTTACAGCAGGAACAACTTTGTCCTGCCAATGATCAGTTTTATTTTCCCAGTATTGTCCAGCCAGCATTTTGCAAGAGCAACCATTTCCAACTAATAACAGGGAGTTACAGCTAGCCCCAGGTGCTTAGTCCTTCTTCACAGATAATTCAGCTAAACAGCCCCCTTCTCTCCAGGATCAGTCCTTGTTTAAAACATTACCACAGGCTATTAGAATTGGGATTGGGTCACCTCCTAATAAACCCAGAGAAGGAGTTTTTCTCCAGTACATCAACTTCTGTTGCTGCTTTTCTAAGCCAAGGGAAAGGCAAAAACAGGGGGCTTGATCTTCCTGACCTTTGGTTTATGGTCAAGGGAAAATAAAAGTCAAAGGAAATCTCTGCTGAGTAACATTCTAACTCAGATTCTCCCATATTGTTAGAGAAAACACTATGGTTAGAACATGAATGATCAGATCCTAGGGATTTAGAGGAATCTTCCAGTGTTAGAGTCTTTAATAATGACCATTGTCTCCCTATTCTGTCTCAGGCTATGGCCTCCTTGGACTTCATTCCTCTCAGGAAACAACCAAGAAGCCTTCCAGAAGCAAAATATTATTTTTCCTTCGTGGTCTCCATGCAGTCACACCTATGGGCTTGCCGCAGAGTGCAAGGCCTCGATTGGAGTAAACCTCCAAAGCTCGTTGCCATGGAGTGGGCGGAAGCCCAGCCTGCCCCCTGCATAGGTAGCATAAAGGGGTGTGGATTCTGCCCAGTCCTTTAGTTCCTTTACGACCATGCTTCAAGCCTCCTCGGATTGAACCTTCCGCTCATTCCACTCACAAGGTTTGCCATTTTGCCCTCCTTTTCCCCCTTTTTTCCTTTCTCTCCTTCTGTCACTTTAAAAAAAATTATCGTGCTTTTACTTACTGATCTCTGGAGAGATAAGCCTGCTGCCTCTTTCTCTCCATCCCACCCTGTGAAACCCCTCTGGGTTTTTTCCTCCTCCTGTTTTCCTTTTCCTCTGCCACGTGTGTTCCATTCTGGACCACATGGCCAACTCCACTCTATGCCACTGCAACTCCTGCACAGCCTGAATACCTGCCAATGACAGGCAATCCAAGTGCCTTCTCTGCCTTGGCAAGAGGCACATCATAGAGACATGCCCACACTGCCAGGCCTCTAAAAAACAGACGCGCTGGTAGAGGGCCATTCGCCTCCAGCAGGCCTTATAGCAGAGGGCTCTCATGACCATTGACCCCTCTGAGGTCAACAACCCCCCCACCAAAGGCTTCTTGGTTGTTTCCTGAGAGGAATGAAGTCCAAGGAGGCCATAGCCTTAGACAAGCCCCTCTGAGAGCATGGTTCCGGTGAAGAGGAAGAAGCACCATGCCGCAAAGGATCCTGCCCCTCCGGCACCAGAAGCCACCCAAGACCACCCGTGGACCCCGGACTCCGGGACATCTCTAAATGCAATGCCCATGGTCCCGGTCCTGGACTCTCTGAACATGCGCCCCGCAGCAGCACTGTCCATACTCAGATGCCGCCAGCATGCAGCATGTCTGCCATTTCTATGGCAGAGAATGCCCCCTGCGCTTCCACCTCTTTGAGGGACCACCATTTGCTTCTGATGCCCACGGGCGATGCTGTTTTGCCTCAGAGCCACCAGACACACCAAGCCTCCGGAGGTGAGGGGGATCATTGCTGCGCTCTGCAGCCTCCTCACTCTCCAGCTCGCCACTCTCGACCCTGCACACAAGGAAGCCCTGCCCGGTTAATTTTGACTCCGGGTCCTCAGAGGCCTGCGCTCCCCATGCCCAGATGAGGCACCCGGTCTCCAAATGAAGGCCCCAACATGGACACTACACCTGGAGCTCTACCTCCTCCTCTTCTGACAACTGCGCTTCTTATGAGCGTTGCCACTTCCCTGTCCAGGGCTCACATGCAAGACTGCAGGAGCCAGCAAGAATGCACAGGGATCACATGATGTGCTGACGAGCCCAGCAGAAAACAGGGAGCATGCAACTGGGAACGCCACGCTGCAGCCCCCCACCACCACTGGGACTCCCCCAGCAAGGAATCAAGCCATGCCACCAGGCCCAGGGACAGGCCCTGCACGCACTGATGCCTCTGGCCCAGCAAGGACTCACTGGCAAGTGACGCAGTCTATACCAGGCCCCTGTGCTAGCACCACTGCTCCCACAGCCCTGCAGCTCACCACGAATACTCACATGCTTCTCACTGGGATCATCAAAGCAGCAGCTGCCACGACCAGTGTTTCCCTTCACAGGACTCAGGTCAGAGCCAATCCCTGGCTTCAGGACATTCCCCCTCCCCTGCAGCCTCCATTCACTCCCCAGATGGCCAGGCCTTAGACCACGACCTCTTCTTCTCTCCTGCTAATGGGGGGTGGCTTCTCTGACCTGGTACTCCGCATGCCGAGGTTCTTCATCGTGACCTCTGTGCATCACACATATGGGTGCTGCGCCTGCACAGTGCCTAAGCCGGAAGATTGAAAGCTAATGGTTTTTGGCGGGAAACTCTGCTCCCCTCCCCCTCAGTAGTATATATAGAGCGGAGTGTCTGCCATTTTCCCAGTCTTTGCGACCGCCGTTCACTGTGCCTCGTGCCGCTATCGCTCTCACATAGATTACCTACTTGACTAGTTTTTCTTGTTTATTGCTCTCTTTTTTCAAGTTCTTATATCCCCTGTTGTGATTCTTCTCTTGTTCTTCTTCCAATTCTATCTCTTCTTGTTCTCTAAAAAAAAAAAAAAAAACCAAAAATATTATCTTTCCCTCTGCAGTATCCTCTCTTTTTCCTTTTCGTGGTGGCGCAGCGAGTGGCCTTTCGCAAATGTGTGGAATGTGATTCCAAGATGTCCCCTGCGGACCCGTACGATCTGTACAGGAACCAAGAGAAGAGAGCCGATCTATGTCACCAGGAGATTCCTCATCTAGCGGCCCAGCGTGCTATGAAATGGACTCGAATGAGTCTGAGGTTGACTCCACCTCCCCTGATGTGGCTGTTACATCTGGGGATCCTGATCCCAGGGCCCAGGATCCCCAGAGGAACCTCACTTCTCCTTTGGGGAGCTAATGTCTAGGCTTGTTCGGTCGCTGAAGATCGAGGCACAACAACAGCCCGGTCCCAGCACCGACAGGTTCTATGATGTAGTCAGGGGCGAACAATCAGCCGCCATCACTTTGCCGCTGGTAACAACTCTGTGCCAGGTGATGGTTCAGCCCTGGGATCTGCCTGCCCATCCTCAAGCCACTTCTAGACGTTACGAAGCCATGTACCGGATTCGGGAGCAGGACATTCTTTTCTCCTGCAACACCCAAAGCCAAACTCAGTAGTGGTGGAGTCATCTCAGGGCAGGGAATCTAAAAATCATAAAGCTCCACATGATAAAGAGAGGAGAAAAATCGACTCTCTCACACCCCGAGTTTATGCGGCCTCTGGGCTTGGTCTGCGCATTTCAAATTATGAGACAACTCTTGTGCGCTATCAGTATTTCATTATGCAGCACCTCGATAACATCGTCTCTGCCCTGCCTGACAACCAAGGGGAACTAGCAAAAATTTTCATCAAAGAGGCCTTGCAGGTTGCGATTCAGCAACTTTCGACAGCTAGGCATCACGTCGATACCGATTCCAGGACTCTGGTCAGTGCCATCTCCCTCTGGCGGCACGCTTGGTTGAGAAGCTGCAACTTCCTGGAGGAGATGAAAAGAAGAATTGAAGAGATGCCTTTCGATGGGTCAGGACTTTTCAATGCCAGGACGGACCACAAGCTGAAGTCCATACATGAATCAAGGATGACAGCTTGTCGTATGGAAATCCAGCCTCAACAGCGACATAAGTGGTCCTGGTCTTGACTGTCGTATCGCCAACAGTATCAGTCCAGGCAACAGTACCAGCAACGCCAGCAGCGCCGTAAACAACAGCCCCAACAGCGCTTCCAGCAAGGCCGTCGCCGTTTCGATGATGACAAACGTCAACGCTGACGGGTCTGGCGAACCTTTCCTCCAACTCCCACCTTTCCCCCTCTCATCTGGGGACTGGCTACAAAGCCGACTCCCCATTTGGGAGTCCATCACATCTGATTGGTGGGTTTTATCCATCATATAGCACGGATATCGAATAGAATTCGACATTGTTCCTCCATCGAGCCCAATTCGGTTTACACCATGCTCTCCTGTATTACTAGACCAAGTCCACCAACTTCTTCATAAAGGAGCAATTCATCACCTTTCCCATTCTGAAGGGCTTCATGGATTCTATTCGAGATACTTTACAGTCCCTAAATGGGATGGTGGTCTCCGTCCAATATTGGATCTGCGAGGTATTAATAAGTTTATTAAACCGAAGAAATTTAGAATAACCGTCCTTCAAAATATCCTTCCGTTGCTGAGGAGAGAGGATTGGCCAGCCTCACTGGACTTGAAGGATGCCTACTTTCACATTTCCATACATCCCTGTCACAGGCGTCTCCTGCACTTTACTGTTGCCTCAGACATATTCAAATTCAACATACTTCCCTTTGGATTGGCCACCGCTTCAAGGGTCTTTACGAAATGTATGGCCCCGGTCTGCGCACATCTTCGACTTTGCGGTGTCCAAGTATACCCTTACTTGGATGACTGGCTGTTAGTTTCCCAGACCAGGGAAGGTCTTCTGTCGTCCATCCAAACAGCTTGTGCCCTGCTGAACGACCTGGGACTATGCATTGATCACGAGAAATCCTCTCTTGTTCCCACACAGATGATCAACTTTATCGGGGCCCACCTGGATTCCATGTTAGCGAGGGTGTTTCTCCCTCGGGACCAATAACACAACCTCTGCTCATGGATTCATCGAATTTGACGAGACAGAATCGTTCCTGCTCTCTCTATCCAGAGACTCATGGGACACATGGCGGCCTCAGTTGCCATCGTCCCACATGCCAGGCTTCGACTTCGTCCTCTTCAACTCCACTTCAACAAGATGTTTCACCCACAGCGGGATTCACCTACCAAGCTTATTTGGCTTCCGTGCTCTGTTCTGCGTTCCCTAATATGATGGAAAGTTCCAGCCAATTTGAATGCAGGGGTTCCGTTCCAACCTCCCCAACCTACTGTGACTCTTTGCACCGACACATCCCTGATCAGCTGGGGAGCAGTATGCTCGAATCTTCACACCCAAGACGCTTGGGATCGACAGGAATCGAGAAAAAACATCAACTTCCTCGAGCTGTTAGCGATATTCAAGGCTCTTCGATCCTTTGAGGAAATTCTTTGACATCAAATTGTTCAGATTGCATCAGACGATATAGCTGCGGTGTTCTACGTGAACAAGCAGGGCGGAACGAAGTCAGCCTCCTTGGATCGACTGTCAATGCAGATCTGGGACTGGTGTATCCCGAGGGACATAACTCTTCTGGTGGTCCATCTAGCCGGTACAGACAATGAGGAAGCTGACCTGTTGAGCAGACAGATGTTGACAAACCACAAATGGGAACTGGATGGACAAATCTGCAACCATCTCTTTCATCGTTGGGGACATCCACCTATAGACTTGTTCGCTACCCATTGGAACAGGGTATGCGAGAAGTTTTACTCCAGACCGGGTATCGGACCAGGATCAGTAGGGGATGCCTTTATGATCCCATGGAACAATATCAGTTTTTACGCCTTTCCCCTGATCCCGCTCATAACAAAAGTGGTATTGAAGATTGTTCACAACGAGGCCACAGGAGTGTTGATAACCCCATGGTGGCTACGCCAACCATGGTTCTCCACTCTTCTCCGCATGTCTCACAACACCTTTCTTCGCCTTCCATACTGTATTTGATAACCCAACAAGAAGGGACTCTCCGCCATCCGGACTTATCATTGTTGAACCCCACAGCCTGGCAAATTCGATGAACATCGATACCAATTTGATACCGACAGCATTTCGACTCTCCAGGAATCGCACCCACAAGCCCGACACTCAGCCTACTTCTTTGGGTCCGATGGACTTGGCCTCGGGCTCGACAGTTCTCCATCCAGATATTCAGAGGATTCTCGAATCTGCACTGCGACCGTCAACACGGAGATCTTATGCAGCAAAGTAGCGTTGGTTCTCGTCTTTTGCTGAGTCTCACTCATTCACTCCAGATTCTGCATCGATAGAGGATATTCTTCAGTTTCTCCTAGAACTTCACCATTCAGGACTTAAGCCATCATCTATAAAAGTGTACATGGTGGCAATTTCTTACTACTGTGGAGAAGTATGGGGATTGTCGATCTTTTCTCAACCACTAATTAAGAGATTCCTTAAAGGACTTCAGAATCTTCATCCATCGGTTCGGCCGGTCATGCCCACTTGGAATCTCTCAGTAGTGCTTCAGGCGCTTACCAGAGCCCCATTCAAACCTCTGGCAACTATAGACTTACACCTTGTTTCATGGAAGACAGCTTTTCTTGTTGCCATCACATCAGCTCAAAGAGCTAGTGAACTGCGTGCTCTTAGAGTGGACCCTCCTTATTTGAATTTCCATAAGGAGAAGGTTGTTCTTTGTATGGATCCGTCATTTTTGCCTAAAGTTGCCACTTCATTTCATATGAATTAGGAGATCGTCTTACCTGCCTTCTTCCCATCACCGTCGAATCTGATCAAAAGGTCCTTTCATACTATTGCGGCTATTACCCGTTGGTACGGGACCGTACTCTCTCCCTGGTACTGAGAGAGGCTCCGTCCACCTCGAGACCGACGAGGTCTAGGCGTCCCAGCTTGCCAATTGAGTCTTCTTAGAGCTGTCCGCTCTAAGATTATGATTTGGACTCAGATGACTCCGAGGTGGTGTCAACTTCGCCCGACACCGTCTTCTCCACACAAAGTCCCAGCTCACCAGAGGAACCATACGTGACCTTTGGGGAACTGATGGCAAGACTTGCCAGATCACCAGAGATCAAAGCCCAACATCACATCGATCCTCGCACTGACAAGTTCTAGAACATCGTTAAAGGAGAACAATCAGCTGCCATCATCCTTCCCCTAATCACAACTCTTCAACAGGCAATGATGGAACCATGGAACTTTCCAAACCAGCCTCAACCTACCTTACGTCGGTATGAGGCTATGTATCGAGTTCGGGAGCAGGATATTCCATTCCTCCTGCGTCATCCGAGGCTGAACTCGATAGTTGTGGAATCATCCCAAGTTTGCGAGTCGAGGGGCCATATTACACCCCGTGACAAGGAAGGCTTGTCGAGTCTACGCCACTACAGGACTTGGCCTTCACATTTTGAATTATGAAGCCACGCTGGCTCGGTATCAATACTTTTTGATGCAGAAGCTAGACAATATCACCGCTTCTCTCCCGGACCAGCAAAAAGATCTGGCTCGTATATTCATTAAGGAGGTCATGCAGGTGACGGTTCAACAGCTGACTACGGCAAGACACCATGTCGATTCCAACTCCAGGGCTCCGGTTGGTGCCATCTCCCTTCGTTGCCACGCTTGGCTTCGAAGCTGCAACTTCCCGGAGGAAACCAAACGCTGAATCAAAGAGATGCCTTTTGATGGCTCGGGCTTATTTCATGCACGGACGGACCACAAGATGAAGTTCATACATGAATCGAGGATGACTGCTCGTCGGATGGAAGTCCCAAATCAAGCCCGACGTAAGTTGTCCTGTCCCCGTCCTTCTTACAGGTTGCAGCTGTACTCTCAATTTCTGAACCGTCAGCAGTTTCAGCCCCGTCAACAACATCAGAAGCAGCATCAACAACAGCGCTTCCAGCAAAACCACTGTCATTTCGACTCTGACGAACACCAGCGTTGACGGGACGTGCAAACCTCTCCTCTCCTCCTTAACCCACCCTCCCCTCTCCCTTTTGGGGATCGACTACAAAGTCGACTCCCCATTTGGGAGTCCATCACATCTGATCGGTGGGTCTTATCCATTATTCAGCTTGGATATAGAATAGAGTTCAATATCGTACCGATTCGATTTACACCTCAGTCATTGGTTCTCATTGACGAAGTTCAACAATTACTTCGTAAAGGAGCGATCCGACAGCTTACGTGCTCTGAGGGGCTTCACGGATTCTATTTGAGATATTTTACTGTCCCTAAGCAGGATGGTGGTCTTCGTCCGATTCTGGACCTACGTGACATCATTAGGTTCATCAAAACTAAAAAGTTTTGGATGACCACCCTTCAAAATATCCTTCCGTTGCTTAGGAGAAAGGATTGGTTCACTTCTCTGGACCTGAAAGATGCCTATTTTCATATTGTTATTCATCCATCCCATAGATGTCTTCTATGGTTTACTGTCAGTTCCAACCTGTTTGAATTCAACGTCCTCCCATTTGGACTAGCTACTGCCCCCCAGGTTTTCACCAAATGTATGGCCCCGGTGTGTGCACATCTTTGGCTCCAAGGGATTCAAGTGTATCTCTACCTGGATAACTGGTTGATAGTCTCCCCGTCCCTGGAAAGTCTTCTTTCAGCGCTGAGAATGACTTGGGCTCTTCTGGACAATTTGGGACTGTGCATTAACCATGAGAAATCTTGCCTTATTCCCTCACAGGTCATCAATTTCATTGGAGCGCATTTCGATTCCATACTAGCGAGAACTTTTCTTCCACCGAGCTGACGGGACAATCTGTGCTCCTGGATCCGTCAAATCCAAATGGACAGAACTGTTCCAGCACTCTCAATCCAGAAGCTCCTCAGTCACATGGCCTCTTCAGTTGCCACAGTTCCCCACACCAGGCTTCAGATGAGACCACTCCAATTATACTCCAATTAGATTTCAACAAAATGTTTCAGCCACAATGAGACTTGCCCCACCGACTTCTTCGCCTTCCGACTTCTGTCCTCTGGACTCTATCATGGTGGACTGTTCGACACAATCTGACTGTGGGTGTCCCATTCTGTCTGCCACATCCAACCCTGACCCTCTATACCAATGCATCCCTGACCGGGTGGGGAGCCCTGTGCACCAGCCTTCGAACACAGTGCACCTGGGACCAACAGGAATCCGCCAGGCACATCAATTATCTCAAACTCCTGGTGGTCTTCAAAGCACTTCGCTCTTTCGAGGACACTCTCCAGCGACACATTGTGCAGCTTATCTCCGACAACGTTGTCGCTGTATTTTATATAAACAAGCAGGGCGGGATGAAGTCCGCTCCCCTGGCCCATCTGGTGATGCAACTGTGGGACTGGTGCATCCCCAGAGACATAATTCTCCTTGCAGTCCACCTGGCCAGTACTGACAACGAGGAGGCCGGTATCTTGAGCAGAGAAATGTTGGTGACCCACGAATGGGAACTGGACCATCCAACTTGCCGTCGCCTTTTCCTCAACTGGGGCTATCTGGACATAGATCTGTTCGCCACTCACAAAAACAGGATCTGCGACACGTACTGCTCTCGTGCCGGCATCGGTCCGGGTTCAACAGGAGATGCCCTGATGATCCCTTGGTCCAACACACTTTTCTACGCCTTCCCTCCAATCCCACTTATAACAAAAGTTGTTTCCAAGATTATCCACGACAGCGCTACGGGGATTCTGATCACGCCTTGGTGGCCCCATCAGCCATGGTTCTCCACTCTCTTCCAGCTATCCGGCAACACTTCTCTCCAGCTGCCACTCATACCACATTTAATAACTCAGCAGGACGGAGGTGTTCGCCACCCAGACCTTACTTCACTAGGTCTTATGGCCTGGCTCATTTGGTGAACCACAATACTGATCCGGTACCGACAGAACCAAGGTCTGCCATACTTACCAGACACAGTCCTGATACAATACCTGTTCCCTCGAGTTTGATAGACCCTACATCGGATCAGAGCACTCTCCATCCCGACATCCAGCATATTCTTCAATCTGCCTTAAGACCGGCAACTTGATGATCTTATGCGGTGAAATGGAATCAGTTCTCATCCTTGGCAGAATCTAATTCGTTTACCGCTTCCTCAGCCTCTGTTGAAAACATCCTCCAGTTTCTTCTATCACTACATCAGTTGGGACTTAAACCCACCTCCATCAAGGTTTACACAGCAGCTATTTCCCACTACTGTGGTCAAGTGCAGGGCTCCTCGGTGTTTTCCCAAACCATCATTCATAGGTTCCTCAAGGGATTGCAGAACCTCCATCCACCAATTCGTCCTGTCATGCCCACCTGGAGCCTCTCAGTTGTCCTTCAAGCACTCACCAGAGCCCCCTTCGAACCCCTGGCAACTACTGATTTACGTCTCCTGTCTTGGAAGACTGCCTTCCTCGTGGCTGTCACTTCGGCCAGAAGGGCTAGTGAACTTTGCGCACTTCGAATAGACCCTCCCTACCTGAACTTTCATAAAGAAAAAGTTGTTCTCCACACCAATTGGGTGTTCTTACCCAAAGTCATGACACCATTCCATATCAATCAGGACATTGTATTACCTGC
The DNA here is from genome assembly GCF_004798865.1 of Varanus komodoensis. NCBI lineage: Eukaryota > Metazoa > Chordata > Lepidosauria > Squamata > Varanidae > Varanus > Varanus komodoensis. The sequence continues at coordinate 4,178,242 of NW_025336100.1, read as the reverse complement.
CTTTTTTCCATCACCCTCTACTCCAATTGAATGGTCCTTGCTTTCCCTCGACGTTTGTCGTTGCCTTGCCTTTTACAGATCTCGTATGGAATCCTTCCATAAATCTAACCATCTCTTTGTAAAATATTCGGACCATGACAAAGGTTTACCCGTGAGTTCAAAGAGGTTTTCGGAATGGGTTGTGCAGACCCAACTTGCCAAGCTTGATTTACCTGTTATGCCCAGGGGGCATTCTACAAGAGTGGTAGCAGCCTCCTCTGCCTTCGCTGCTGGGATTCCGATTCAAGACATCTGCAAAGCTGTGACATGGACTACTCCTTGCACCTTCGCCAGGTATTACCGTCTTGATGTGTGTGCCAGACATAACTGTTCCTTCTGTTGGGCAGTGCTTTCCGCTGTCCTTCAGTGATGACACCGCCTGCCTCCAGGTCTGGTAAGCTTGCTAGTCACTCATATGTGTGATGCACAGAGGCCACAATGAAGAAAGGCAGGTTGCTTACCTGTAACTGTCATTCTTCGAGTGGCCATCTGTGCATTCACACAACCTACCCGCCGGCCCCGCTCAGTGTCGGTGAATGGGTTCTTTTTTGGTACCATGCTTCTTTCTGGTATTCATGGTCCTGTGCGAATTTTTGCAGTATCTCTTGCTCCCGCGAGGGGGCAAACATCTGGTCTCCAGTAGACAGGGAAAATGGCAGGCACTCCGCTCCATTTATATCGTTAGCGGGGAGGGGAGCGGAGTTTTCCCGCCAAAACCATTAAGCTTTGCAATCTTTCTGGCCTTAGGCACTGTGCAGGCACAGCACCCATATGTGTGAATGCACAGATGGCCACTTGAAAAACGACAGTTACAGGTAAGCAACCTGCCTTTCCCCACAAATGAAAGCTGCATACAACCGTTGCTACTCTCCTTTAACTTTTGTGCCTTTTATAGCTGCATCTCTACCTGTCCTCTTCAGGTTTTCTTTTAGGTATCTATTAGTTTCAGAGAGATTTTAGCTCATCTGTGAGGGGTCAACTTGCCTTAGGTCTCACCCCATAGGAACAGTAACTTTTGTATATACCTTACACCAATATGAATGGAAAGTTGGGTACTTATCATGAAGTTATATTGCAATTTGCTGTGCAGCAGACACCCATACCATGTCCTCTGATAAGCTGTCTGCACTAATTCGTAGTAGCATTTTGCTGTGTGGCCTTCTCCCTGAATTTTCACTTTTTACCTCTACCTTCTGTTTTTTTCACCTACCACATTAATGGCTTCTCAATTCCGTCTATGTCCAAATGCTCTGATGGTAAGAACTGACTAGGAGGAGCCATGAAGACCAGGACCAAGGCAAAAAGCCTGGTTACATATTCCTTAGCCCTCCTGGGCAGTGGGAAGAGTTAACCCATGCTGGATATCTCATTCACCAAACTGGAATAGAATTTCACAGTATGTTCCCAACTTGGCATTTTCCTGTAAAGTTCTTCTGCATCATCAGGGTATAAAAGAGCATTCTAAAAGAAGGAAAGACCTACCAGAATCCTTTGCAGAACCCTTCTGCAGGCTTTATCAGCAGCAGCAAAGAAATTAATCTTGTGTTGCTTGGAAAATGTGTGCAGAGAAGCCCACATTGTATATTTCCTTTGTAGAGACATTAGCTGGAAAGGCAGTGGTGATAGCCATAACCCTGAGAGAACTTGCTGCAATCCCTGAAGGAGGTGATTTTCCTAGGGACTGGTATGCTATGTCAATGCAATTCCTCAATAATTTTGAAATAGTGGACACATTTTTTCTGCAGGAAGATTTTGGATGAGACACAAACAAAGCATCTGTCCTTCTGATCCCCACTTCACTATTCAAAGAGAACCATAGGGCTCTTTTGGCATCCGAAGTATGCCAGGCTCTTTCTTGTAGATGCACAGGCTTGGAACAGAAGGTAACACTGTGACCTTATTCAGATGACATGACAACTCCTGCTACAATAGCTCACAGTGGATTGATTGTTCACTTGATAACCCATGATAGTGTACATAGGTAATTATCCTGTGCAAGGGTATAGGCAGGTTGTGTCAGAATTATTCATACCCCCCACCCCAAAAAATCAGGCTAATATCCCTGGAGCCCTGGAGATCACCATCCTGCTATCTTTTGCTTCCTCCCCTTATCAACATCTTTCACATAATTGGTCTGCTCAATGCTCTGCCATGACTAGGCTCTGCCAGCTGACAGTGGAAACATTTCCCACCCTTGGCCAGTTCAATACTTCAACAAAGCTGTGACACTATTAAAATTGATGTATCCAAGGCCCCTCTTCATTGCTTACCTTCCCTTAATCACTGAAGAAATAGCTTGATTTCTCCCCTCTCCCTCTTGCTCACCTTCTGTTCCTAGCCAGCAAAGAGACATATCCTGTGATGCTTGGAAGGCTTGATTGGAAGTGGGCTTGAAGAGGGTAGGTGAACCTTTAATAAGGCCTCCTGTGCAATGCATCCTAGGAGAACACTCATTTCATATCCAAATCAGGCAAAGTGGATTACTGCACCTGCTATAGAAAGTGAGGCAAGTGCGATCCAGCAGTAGGGTTTATCTATGGTGCAAACTTAATTTGGGACAGCTGACATTCCCCAAGTTCCCATGGACAATGAAGGACATCAGTAGCGAGGAATGGATATGTTAGAATTGCTACCTATGTGAGGAGGGAAGATGAAACTGGAGGGTGAAGGAGATCAGTACACCTTTGTGTTTAAAGTTAATTCAGACTTAAAATACAGGTCAAGTTAATTAGAAATTGAATTATTAAAGTATTTCCTGCATAATTTCAGTTAAGTTATTTATGGAGCGCTTCTGCCAAGTTGATGGGAGTGGCAGGGCACCAGTAAGTCAGAGAAGACTGAACTTAGGAAGAATACAGATGTCTTCAGGGCTGTGATGTTTATCATGCGCAACTGTCTCTAGGCTGCACTATCTTCAAGTCACCAGAGGTTTGAAGGGAACAATCAGGCCTTTAGTCTGAAGTTTCAGGAGGGAAATCTATGGATTATAGGGGAATATAATAATCTACTCCATTAAGGAATCTTCTGACTGTGAGGATGCTGAGCAATGGAACCTTTCTTTTCACAAAACAAAATGCTGTTCAAAGTTTCCACCTGATGTTTGAATTATTAGTACTAAGATCTTAGTTAAGTCTGGCCTTGAGAACTCAAGAATACCCAAGATGTCATTCCCCAAAAGGATTTTCCCTGATTGGTGAAGTTCTCCAAGTAATGGTGTCCACTCTCTTGCTGGATGATAAAGAATGTTGTCAAGACTTATTCCAAGTACCACATCTGATGAAGCTACTTTCTAGCTGCCAGGCTGTCAACCAGGAAAGCCCTGGTTGGAGACCCTGAGATAATAGGTCCTTGTAGCCTGGTAGAAGTTAGTGTCTCTAGTTAAAAGGCTGGAGGAATTCTGGGAATCATGAGCACCTGAGCCAATATAGGGCAACCAGAATAACCTGCACATGGATCTTCTAAATTTACCAAAGAACACCAGGGATCATGCAAGTCTGGAAAGAAACAGAATTCTGTCCAGCCACAGATAAAGTGCAAGGTCAATGACTACTGCTCCGTGGCAAACATTTCTTACAGTAAATTCTGGCACCTGGCTGTTTTCATCGGTGGTAAAAAGATAATGACTGGAGATATAAGGTAATGTTCTAAAGCAGCAAAGCTTTTCGAAGCAAAGTTGTACAGTTCTGTGGTTGAGAAGGTGCTCTGCCTTTTGGAATTTTCTGCTGTTCAGTCTGTCTGCCACTATGTTTGCTGCTCTGGCAAGGTGCAACTCCAGACAGGCAGAAGATGTTCAGCCCACAGGAGACTCTTGAATAGCACTCTGCTCAGTCTCCCTGACTTGGTTCCATTTTGTTCATTCATGTAAGCTTTGGTGGACAAGCTATCTCTTTGAATGACATCTCAGAAGCCTGATTTTGAAGATAAGTGTCAACTTTATTCTTTTTAGCTCTGTAAATTAGATGTTCTTCCAAGACTCCTTCAGTGACCAAGATTTCTGAGCTACCTGCTGTTCCATAGAAGCACCCCAGCTTATCTGGCTGTTGTCTGTGGCAACAATGTTCTTTTCTAGATTCTCCAAAACTCACACCCTTGGGACAGTCTCCTTGAGAGATTCACCAGATCCAATAAGTTTCAAAGATTAACTCCATGATTTTACTGCAGTCTCATCTTGGAAAAGCAGGAACAGTTTCTGAAGAAACCTGGATGAAGACAGGACCATTCTACAAGGCCCTGACAAAAGACCAGCAAGCCCAAGAGATGAGTCAAAAGCATGTGATCTGTTCCCTTCACCAGTGTCATAGATCAAACAGACTTGTCTTTCTGCTATATACAGAGCTGCTATGTGTCCAGTGTCACCCCAGACACTCTAGTGTCTTTGATGGCTGCAGTAAACTCTTTTCTGCATTTACCACAAGCCTGGACATGCCTGGGCTCTGAAGAGTAGCCTGGGCATCCTCCTTCCTCTGTGCCTTGGATGGGGACCTGAAGAAGATTCAATCAAGTTAAGCGTAAAGGGGACAGTCTCAGGTGAGCCACTGCAGCCACCAGGAAAACTCTTGGGGCAGAGCTCTGTATTGCACATTTTATTCTGATTTCTTTTGTCATTGGCTGTTAGAAGCTAGGTTCCCCCCTTCTCTCTTTCAAACAACAGACAGTTCTTTGGCAAAAACTCTTTATTTCCAATGTATATCCAGCAAGCTACAGCCAGGAAAGAAAGAGTAACTGAGCATGCACAGAGGGGTTTGTTGAACCTAGAGTAAAACTTTCCAAGAAACTTCCTTTTGAGTAACCCTGGACCCCAGGCCTCTAGGAGTGCTTCTCTGAGGACAGGCAAGCCTCCTAGCTGTATGCAGGCCCTCTAGTTGGCTAGTCCTTTTCTCCTGATGCCACGTCATGGGGTCAAAGATTCTCCTATGAGGTCAAGCTCCTCTCCCATGTCCCTTCTGGGCATTTCTGGACCCCATCAGTTCCCAGGGTCTGATTCAACACCTGGAGACGGTGCCCTTGAGATAAACTCTTCCTTCTCCACCATCTCTGTGTCTGAAGGCCTCCTCTGAAGGCCTCCTTCACCATCCTCATCCAAAGAGTTGGCATCACCCCAGCTCTTTGGCATACACCAAAAAGAACTGCCTGTTTCATTCCCAACAGAGTCTGGTCTCTCCCAGACACCTTCTTCCAAGCAGATTAATGAAAAGCTGCTAATTGCAGTTTTTTATTACATTAAACTGGTCAGCGAGGGTGTGATATAAAAGAGAAGTATTACAGAATCATTACAAAAAGACATCAACAAAGTTAAAATGCCAGCTATTAGGGAAATAAAGCTTAATGCTAAGAAGTTGGTTCCAAAATGAATTCTCCCTTCCTAACAAAAAGGAATTAGTTCCACCCTCTAGATCATGGGTCCTAAAACTATGGCCTGCAGGACGGATCCGGCCTGCCATGGCCATCCATCTGGCCCACATCACCATTCGCCACCCACACATGTGCTTGCTCACTCAGAGATGGTCTCCAAGCGAGCAAGCTGCTGCCGCTGCCTGCCTCCCGTATGCGCACGCTTGCCGCTGCCTCGCAGCACGTGCGGGGAGGTGGTGGCTTGTTCGCTCAGAGAGGGTTTTGGACTTGCTTGAGATCTCCGAGCGAGCGAGCCACCACCGCTTGCACACGATGGCATCTCACTGGCCCCCGCCCCCAGGCATCCGCACCTCACTGGCGCACAACAGTCACCGCAGCCTTTCAAGTGACCCCCTATTGAAAAAGTTTGAGGACCGCTGCTCTAGGTGGTTCCTGGTGCTTGTGAGCAAAATGGTAAGAATGTTGGACACTACTCAATTGATCTTCCCTTTTGATCTGATGCCAGGCTATGATACTTGATCATGTAACATCCACTCCCATCTGACTCCACCTGTTCAACTGATTTCTCACAGAACCAGATGTAGTCTAGTTCTTACAGGCTTTTGACTTATCTCCAGGTCTGTTGCCCTTGCGTTTCAGCTAAGAATTCTGCCATTCCTCTTCTTCTAGTTTTGATTCACATTCTGAGGTAGCAGTCTTGGGATGCTGTACTTGGGAGAAGCAGGCCTAGTCCCTACATCTATAGTATGAGTAGTGAAGCATCAGAACATGATAGAGGTGTTTTGGTTTTCCCATGTTACTCTTCCGTGCATAGATTTTGCACAATGGCTGTTGCTCATGATTCCTTTGCACACAGAGGACATTTTATGAAAGCAGTTGCCAATATCAATAATGAGAGATCACCAGGTCTGGATGGATTTCCTATTGTGTGGTATAAAACATTTTCCAGCTTCTTAATTCCAGAACTTTGTTGTTGTCATAATTATATTTATGAATCTGGCTCCCTTCCTTCATTAAATGATGCTTATGTTATGGTGATTCTCAAATCTGCCAAGGATCATACTTTGCCAACTATGACTTATTTCTTTAATTAATGTGGAGATTGAAATATTACCTGCAATTTCAACTAATAGATTATATCAAGTTATTACAATTTTGGTTCAGCTAGACCAGATGGGCTTAATAAAACATGGACAGGGACCAATAATAGTAAATCAGTTGTTGATGAAATAACTTCAAACTTGGATGCAACAAGCCAGAGTGATATTATTTTCATGCTGAAAAAGCCTTTGACAAAATTAATTGGAAATTCACTTTACTTCAATGTGTAAGTATGGCTTTCATGTTTAATTTTTGAAATTCTATATTCAGTACCTATAGGCACAGCTTTATTATAACTTCCTTTTTACTTGAGAGGTGTACCAGAAAGGGATGTCCATGTTCTCTTTTGTTATTTAGATTATGTTTGGAATCCCTGGCATGTACCATTAGATAAAATACAGTACTCACATCATTATTATTATTATTATTATTATTATTATTATTATTATAACATTTCTATGCCGCCCCTTGCCGAAACCTCGGGGCGGCTTACAACATGATAAAATACATTGAAATACAATAGTACATAATAAATTACCATTAAATATCAAAATACAAAAAATACATTGATTTACAAATACAAAATTAAAATTATCAGTATAAAATAAAAATATAGGAGGAGAAAGAGAAGGAAGAAGAAGTTGCCCGGGCCAGATCATATGTTTTAACAATTGAAATGATGTTTAAATAAAAAGGTCTTTACCTGGCGCCGAAAAACCAGTAACGACGGTGCCAGGCGGACCTCTTTGGGGAGTGAATTCCATAGGTTGGGCGCCACCGCAGAGAAAGCCCTCCTCCGAGTACTTACTCTCCTAATTTCTTTCATGGAGGGTTCCTGGAGAAGGGACTCTCTCGCAGATCTCAAAGGGCGGTCGGGCATATACGGACGTAAGCGCTCGTTCAGGTAGCCAGGACCCAAGCCGTTTAGGGCTTTGTAGGTCATAATCAACACCTTGAATTGGGCCCGGGCTTCAATGGGAAGCCAGTGAAGCTGATGGAGGACTGGAGTCATGTGAGCATAACGCCCCATCCCCGTCAGCAACCTGGCAGCTCTATTTTGCACCAATTGAAGTGTTCGGACTGTCTTCAGGGGAAGCCCCACGTAAAGCGCGTTACAGAAGTCTAGGCGGGAAGTCACCAGCGTGTGTGTCACCGTCGCCAGGCAGTCGTACTTTTTCGTACATCTTTTTGCACAACTGTTAAAAATTTTAAAATAGGCATTATGCAGGTGATTTCTTACAGTTTATTTTGCTACTCCAGGTATCTTTTCCATTTTTGATAATAGTTCATTAATACTTGACTGTGACTGGTTGGTCTCAGTTAACTGGTCTTTATAAAACGATGCCAATTGGAAACTCTATCATACAGTATATTATCTAATTTGCAATTTCACTGTTGCTTGATTTCACTACTTATTTGGGAATAATTATCTGTGTAGATAGATACAAATACTTAAGTTAAACTTGAACAATGACTAATGAGATCTCATGGAATATAGATAGGCTTCACAAAAGCTGAGTTTGTGGCATGAGCGTAATACACATAAGTTGAATATTATATCTTTGATTTTCCATGTTGTATGTGAAATTCTTCTATCTGTACCTGGCAAATATTTTCAAAGGATTAATTCTCGGTTTTGTAAATTTGGGGAAGGGGTTGTTTCCACAATATCCTTGAAAAAGGATGCAACTTTCTTTAGGGAGGGTGTGCTTGGCTTTCCTGTTTCATGCTTTATATCATTGCCCCTGTTTATTGATTTGTTCTAAATTTTCGTCTTTCCCACTTAGATAGATTTTCCATCTTGGTCAGTTCTGGAATTTCCTTTTCTGAATCCATTTTCCAAATGGCATTAGACTCTCAGCATAGTAAAATGGATAGGATTCCTCCCATTAGTGCTAGTGATGTATGGCAAATGACAATGCATTGATTACATTTTAATGCATGTTTGCACACTAAATTGACATCATGGCAAAATCCAGACTTGAAAACAGATAATAAAAAGGTTTCATGGCAGTCTTAGATGGATAAGTTTTTACTTTGAACACCACAACATCTCTTTAATAACAGTTTGACTAAGTTGGCTAATTGTTGTAATTCTGCTAATGCTTCATTTACTCATATATTTTGACAGAGTCTAGTAGTTGCCTCTTTTTGGGAGGAAGCTAAAATGGTAATAAACTTGTACTGGAACATTCTAATATTTATTGGTGCACGTGTTCTTTTAAATTACCTACCTGCTTCCTAGAGGTTGATGCATGGCCACTGTACATGGATTTCCTCTGCCTTTTTGACAACTAAAAGACTTAATATTACAACATTCTAAAGATAAATACTTACCTCCTATAATGCATGGATTGACGAGCTAACAACACTTTCAAAATTTGAACAGATGGTGTATAGGCACCCTTGGCTTTGATTTATTGAAGCTTACAATGAAAAAGTCTTTTTTTAAAAAGAAAGCCCTATACTAGAAGTGAAGATTGCCATTAGCAAATCTAAGAAATCACCAGTGCCTGGCTTAGACTGGGACACATAAGTAAGCCTCTGACAGGCCCTCTAATACAAGAAAATTGTTTTGCTGAATTATCTCTACAATGGTCCCCTCTTTGCCACTCAGTTACTCTGTTGCTCCCTGTGTTCTCCTTTCTTCTTCCTGAGATGTATTGGGTGTGTAAAAGGAGTGAAGTTAATTTTAAAAAGCACTACAAGGAGCTCTGACTTGCAGTGGAGGGGAAATTTTAGAAGGTGGTGCTTGGGAATTCCTGTTTGATTATGTGAGCTAAGGGAGATTATTGGGAGTTGGCAAATTTGGTTTCATTAATATGCTGACAACCCTCTATTCTTTGCTCCCCTTTCCATCTAAATCTGAGGAAGCTTTATATTTGTAAATCCATGTCTGGTGATGGTAACAGACTTGAGGGCAAACAAATTTTTACTTAATCCAGGTAAGACAGAGGTGTTTTCTGTCAGCTGAAAGGCAGATCATAACTGTCATGTGCTCTTAATGGGGCTTCCATTGGAAACATTATGGTCTGGATGCTGCATCCAGATTGTTGACTGGGGGCAGTTAAGGGGAACATATGACTTGGAATCCCTTGTTAACAATCATTTCACTGGCTACCAGTCTGTTTCTGGAGACATTTTCGAGTGCTGCTTATGTCTTATACTAGAACATTTGGGACCAGGCTGTCTGAAGGATTTTGTCTCCTATGAGACATGCCTGCAAGTGTGTAAGCTGGTCTGTTTATTTGGGTGCTGTTTGTATTCTGTGATTGTTTGTGTGTTTGCTTTATTCTTGTTTTAATCAAGTTTTTATTATTTTAAAGAAATGTTTAGCTCCTACATATGATTGTGTTTTGAATACCCTTTTCCTGGTAGAAACATGGGATGCAAATCAAATAATAAATGTTGGCTGAGAATTCCATCTGAAGGACACCCATTTTGGGGAAGGCTCCTTCAGAGCACCCACCCATTTTTTTCTGAGAATCCCTCATGGGCTTTTCTGCCCAAATTAGAACTTCCAGTCCCTGCTTCTAATTCTAGTCCACTTCCTATATAGAAAGTTATTTGTGTTCCAGTTGGCTTTGCTAAAATACCTTCCCCAATCTTATTTCTGTTGGTTTCTCTATAGTTTGAAATGATATGTTGAGAATATCAGTTGCATTCATGGAAAGTAGGCCTTAGTCACTTCTACATACTACCCAAAAGCAGCACTTGAATTTCTTAGAAGCCCATTTTGGCCTCCCTTTATTACATTTAAGGAAACAATTTTGCAAAAATGAATGTGTAACATGTAAATATCTCTATTGGTACCATTTATTTAAGATCAGTCAAACTTCTAGACCAAGTATTTAAAAAGAAATTGCAGAGAAATTGTAACACAAATTTCTCTGGCATTCAGATTAACTATTCTGATTTTAGAATCTGGAAACTTCAGAGATAAAATTATTTCTATTGCTATATTTATCTAAAATATGTTCAGTAAACTATTTTTCCTCTTTAGGGCATGCCTTTCTCAGTGTATGGGAATGCAATGATTCCTCCTGTTGCACCCATTGCAGATGGTACTGGAGGGCCTATATTTAATGGACCTCATGCTGCTGATCCATCTTGGAACTCACTGATAAAGATGGTTTCAAGTTCAACAGAGAATAATGGCCCTCCAGCGGTAAGTTTAAGTGCTTTATGGATTTAAACGTGTTTACTGTTCAATGACTTTCAAATTAGATCAAGGAATCATTCGTGTTGGAAAGGGCCAGAGGGTCCAAGACCCTGCTCAGTGCAGGACTCCAGGTTAAACCATCCCTCTCAGATGGCTGTCCAGCTGCATCTTGAATGCTGCTAGTGTGGGAGAGCCCACAATCTCCCTAGGTAATTGGTGCTGTTGGTGTATTGCTCTAATAGTTGGAAAATTTTTCCTAATATCCTGCCAGAATTTGACTTCCTGTTATTTGAGCTTGTTAGTCTGTGTCCTGTATTCTGGGATGATCAAGAAGAGATCCTGTCCTCCTCTTTTCTGACAACCTTTCAAGAACTTGTAGAGTGCTATCATATCTCCCTTCAGTTTTCTCTTCTTGAGGTTAAACATGCCCAGTTCTTTCATTCTCTCCTCATAGGGCTTTGTTTCCCGTCACTGGATCATCCTTTTTGCTTTCCTTTGAACTCTTTCCAGCCTGACTGCATCTTTCTTAAACTGTGGTTCCCAGAATTAGATGCAGTAGTCCAGATGAGGTCTAACCAGTGCCAAGTAAAGAGGAACTAGTACTTCACATGCTTTGGATGTGATCCGTCTATTAATGCAGCCTAAAATAGCATTTACCTTTTTGCAGCCACATCACACTGTTGATTCATATTCAGCTTGTAATGTACAATAATTCCAAGATCCTTCTCACTTGTGGTATTGTTGAGCCAAGTATTCTCCATCATGTAACAGTGCATTTGGTTTCTATTTTCCAAGTGCAAAACTTGACATTTGTCCCTATTGTTTTAGTCTGTTACTTATATACCAGCACTCCAACCAATCAACATCATCTTGAATGTTATTTTTGTCTCCCAAGATATTAGCTATCCCACCCAGTTTTGTGTCATCTGCAAATCTGATAATAATTCCCTGTACTTCCTCACCCGAGTCAAAAATAAAAATGTTGAAGAGCATGGTGCTCAGGACTGAATCCTGCAGTACTCCACTTGTTACCTACCTCCAACCTGAGGTGTCATTGATGAGCACTCTTTGAGTCATTTTTCCATCTAACTCACTTTCAGCTAGTTTGCTAGTCAGGATATCATGGAGCACTTTGTCAAAAGCTTTGCTGAAGCCAAGCTATACTACTTCCACAGCATTTCCACAATTGATCTGGGAGGTTACCCAATCAAAAAATGAAATCAGAATAGTCTGGCAGGATTTGTTCCAGAGAAATCAATGTTGGGTTCTAATCACTGCATTGTTTTAAAGGTGTCTGCAGAATGACTGCTTAGTCATCTGCTGCAGAATTTTCCCTGGGATTGATGTTATACTGACTGCAGTTCCCAGGTGATTCTTTTTTTTCTCTTTCTTGAAGCTAGGGACAACATTAGCCCTTCTCCAGTCACCTGGCATTTCCCCTGTCCTCCAAGAATTCTCAAAGTAATTCCGAGAGTTCTTCTGCCAGCTCCTTTATGACACTAGGATGGAATTCATCAGGTCATGGAAATTTGAACCCATTCAACCCAAATAGATGATCCTTGACCATTTGCCTGTCAATTTTGAGCTGCCATCCTGCTCCTTTACTTTTCCTTCTTTGCACTTTGTCTTCATTATTGAACCTCTTTTGGGAGAAGACTGATCCAAAGTAGAAATTGAGTGCTTCTGCCTTTTCTTTGTCATCTGTTACCATTTTGTCACCATATTTAGTTGAACCCCCATTTCTTTCCTCTGTCTTTTACTATGGATGTATCTGAAGAAGGCTTTTGTGTTGCTATTACATCAGTTGTTAAGCTCACTTTATTCTTGTCTTTAGCCTTCCTGATGCCATCCCTGCAATTCCATGCTTCCTGTCTGTATTCTTCCTTTGTAGCCTGGCCTTCCTTCCACTTCCAATGCATGTCCAATTTTGTTTTCAGATCATTTCTAAACTTTTTGGGACACCACATGGGCTTCTGTTGTCTTGTACGCTTTTCCCTTGTTGGGATTATCTTACATAACTAATTCTGTAATTATGCCTTCAGAATTGCCTTTTAAAAAAAAATTCCCACTCATCTTGGACTGCTTTTCTCATTAGGTTCACTTGCCATGGATTTTAGTTATCATTGTTCTGAGTTTATTAAAATTGGCCTTCCTAAAACTTGGCTACACATGGCTTTTGCTTCCTTTAGAATCAAGCATTCAAATATGTGATCACTTTTTTTTTTTTTTACAGAGTTCCCATAACTTCCACTTTGTCTACTATGTCTTTCCTCCTTTTGTCTCCCAACAGATATTGAGGAAATTTAGGTTCGCCATAACTATGATATCATGCCTCCTTGAAACACTGCTGATTTGCTTTTTAAAAGTTTCATCCTCATCTTCTCCTTGATGGGATGTTTGGTAGTAGACTCCAAGTACTGTGTTCCTTTCAGTCCTTGCTCCATTTATATTAATCCAGATGTTCTTAATGGGACTACTAAGATCATTCTTCTGTATTTCTGTGCAGAGATATGTATCTTTAACATATAATGCGACTCCTCCTCCCTTTCTGTTCTTTCTGTTCTTGAACTGCTTATATCTTTCAATTGTTGAATTCCAGTCATGGGAGTCATCCCACCAAGTTTTAGTTACACCTATCTGGTATTAGCCCTCCTGCATTAAGAGTTCAGTTTCATGGTGTTTGTCTCCCATACTTTGAGCATTAGGGTATAGACATTGAAGACCACATGCTTTACACACAACCATTTGAGTCTTTGCTTTTTGGGAAACTATTACTGGACACTGTTAGATGTGTTCTAGCTATTGTGGTCTGTAAGCCTTTATCAGGTGTACTATTGCCTCCCCTTTAAGAGTCAGTTTAAAGCCTTCCTGATAAAGTCCCTCATGCTGTGGCCAAGGGACACATTCTTTCCAGTCCTTGTAAGGTGCATCCCTTCCCTTGCCAGTAGTCCATCTTTTAAGAAGTATAGCCCATGGTCCCAGAATCCAAATCTCTCATGTCAACCCCACCTTCATAGCCAGGCATTCTCTTGGTGTATTTTTCTTTCCCTGTCTGTCCTCTTCCAAGAATTGGGAGGATTGAAGAAAAAACTAACTGAGCCCCAGTGTTCTTGATTTACCTCTCCAAAGCTTCAAAGTTTGCTGTGATTTCTTCAGAGCTTCACCTGGAAATGTCATTTGTTCCCACATGTATAAGAAGGAAGGGTATGTGTTAATAATGTGTTACACAAGGCTGTATGAGCCTTGGCAGTCTTTCAGCTACAGCACTACTCCATCCTCCAGGGAGGGAACATACCTGATGAGTCTCCCACAAGTAACACTCTTCTTGTTCTTGCAAGCCTTGGCATCATTGCCACTGCTTGGTTGATCTTCAGCCTCTTGTTCAGTGTTGCACAGGGTGACTTGTAGTTCTTCCACTGCAGGCTGTCCTCCGGTCTCATCCTTGAGTGACTGAAAGCGCTTCAGTAGTTCCACTGTTTCCCTTGGTTCGGAATGTCTTCTAGTTCTTCTGCTCCTGTCACCCTTTCCCAGGGAGTTTCTTCCTCATTTTCCCTTCCCTCACGGTTCCCTTCTTCTGCCTCAGCTTGCTGTTGCACTTTTGCACTATTCTTATCTGTTGCAGTTCTACTGCTCTGTCTAAAGTCTCTTCATCATCTTCTACTCCTTTGAGGGTGGACACTTGCTGCTCTAGTGCTCTCATCTTTTCTTCTAATGGGGCTACTAGCTTGTGCTTGTTGCACATGTAGGCCATGCATTGACCTCCAGCAGGAAAACAAGCATTGCACAGATGTTCCAGGTCACCATCACTGGGGAGTCTTCTCAGTCCATTCTTTCTGCTATCCTTTCATTATTATTGTTACTGTAAAAGAGGTATTTTTAACCATACCCTACTGATATCATTTGCCTGCTCAGTAACAGATAATTTGAGACATACAGCCTGCATTTGAAATAAGGAGTGAGATAGCTTAGAACTGTACTGAGAAAGCCAGTGTGGTATAACAGCTGCAGTACTGAAATGGGACTTGGAAAACCTGGGTTCTTGTCCCTTCTCAGCCTTGATTCTCACTATCTGTGGTCTCTCAGTCTATAACCTATCTCACAGAGTTGTTGTGAGGATACAATGGAGAGGAGGGGGATGCTCATACACGTAGGCTACCTTGAGCTCCTTGCAGAAAAGCAGTATATAAACAGTCAGGGTTTGCATTGCTTAAAACCTTTTGCTTTTTCTCCCTCAGGTATGGACTGGAACATGGACACCTCATATGAACAGTGTGCATATGAACCAGCTTGGCTGAGCAGGGATCACTTTTGATAGCCTGGAGATTTTCCTTTGGCTTAGAGAGGAAAATACAAATGTCAGAACCAGTTTTCCCTCAGATCATTCTTCGGTTGTGTTGGACTGAAGTGTGTAGGCTTTTGCAGAAGAACATACTAACTGACCCTATTCTGTGAACATTGTGAACTGCCCATTTCCTACCAACATATGGTTCAACTTAGCCTTTCTTAGTTTCATTTTCTTTTCCCTTTGATTATTATTAATTTTTGGACATAACTTTCTGTTGAAGCTGTTCCTTGGCTGGTTGGTTTTTAGTACTGTAAGCTGCTTCTGGGCATACACAAAAATTTAGCAAAATTATGTAAACTTGATCCTGAAGTTTTAGAATGGCGGATAAATATACAATTGTTTACATAACAGAAATGGCTAAGCAGAAAGTAAATCTTTTCAGTATGTCAGTATAGAGGCTCTACTTTATGTAGACTTTAATGTGACAGATGTACCTTCATATACAGCAGTCTGGATGTTTCCTTCATACATTAAACTATTAATAAGCATAACATTTTTCTACTTGTGTAATTTTAAATACAGCATAAAATGGGCATTATTTGTGGGTTTTCCCCACAGATGCATACTATGGAATTTGACATATATTCCTATTTATTTAGTTTACTTTTGTAACAGGAATATGATATCAAAGAATTAGTTCCCATCTCTTTTACATATTTTGAAAAAAGCAAACACAAACTTCTAATCTCCTCAACATTTAGGGTCCTCAAAAGCTATTTCTTTTCCCTTTGATACCTTCAGGAAATGACACTGTTCTTTAAGGGATTTAGCAGGTTTACAGAGATCTTACTAACAAAGGTGAGTTAATAAAGTTTGGTGAGTTGTGTCCTGCTGTGAGTTTCAGCATTGTGTTCTGAGGCTTTCAATATTTTAACATGCAGTTGTTACCATATGTTGTTTTACCATCAACTATACAGAACATGTCCAGCATCATCATTTACTAACTGACGTAAATTTTATAAATAAATGAAATCATTTACTAAGTGAAAAATTTCCCAAAACAAAGCATTGTTCAGATTCCAGGAAATAATTTGTTCTGAAATAAAATTTCATTTCATTGATTTGCAAGGTTCCAATGCAGATGTCATCATCTTTCTTTCCTTCATCAATAAATCAGCTGGAATGAAATATCAGCATTCTGATTCAGAAAGCTTTTTAGCACTTGAACAGATTTGTACCAGCTGATGATGCCTAGATATCATACTTAAGACCCTACTTCTAATGGATATATTTGTGAATGTATGAGCTATATTTTTAAATTTTATAAGCTGCTTTACTACTCATGTTTAGTAATGTATGTTAGGACACCAACAGTTCATTGTCTCTTTCCTTCGCTAGTTGGAAAGAAGTGAACTATTTAATGTTATGCTGGCACTCTAATTAGCCCTTTCTCATACAGTGCAGTCCTCTACATATCTAGTCAGAAGTAAGCCCCATTGAATTCAAGTGAGCTTCTCCTGATTATAGGAATGAAACATTTGTGGCTCAGCAAGACTTAGGGTGTAATCCTATGGAAGCTTATACAGGAAGAAGCCTACACCTCCCAGTATAGGATTATGCCTTTGTCTGAATTAAAATCTCAGAATAATAGACCAGCTCAATTTTTGTACTACAAAACTGGAACTCTAAAACATTATTTCATATGTAAAGTCAGCAAGAAAAATAATTTTCCCAAAGAGACTTGCAGCCTTGTAAATGAAATTTTAGAGATGTTGAAAGGCTTGTGAATAAATATCAGTTCATTTCTGTATCTGCACTCCAAAATAAAAAACAACTTTTCAATTTTCACTTACTATTGCTAATGAAAAGTTTAAATTGGTTGAAGCAAAAAGGAATGCCTAACTAAACTGCACTTGGTGGAAAGGAGAAAAACTTTTTTCAGCACTTTAATGGGTGGGAGAGTAATGCTATTCAAATATTTTAATTCTCTCTTCCTTTAGCTGATACATCTCTGCAGCTACTCTTGTCTCCTTGAAGTAACCTGTCAGCATAGATGCTGCTTAATATTTATTACAACAAAGTATGTTGTCAGGTTCAGTTGAGTTTCTTAGGACGCCTTTACTTATGATTAAAACTACCTGTATTTTGTTGGCTTGAAAGCAAAACTGTTGATAGGAGTACCCTATAGGTTGAGGCTTGTTAAATTAAATATTTGGCTAGTGGGGGGTGCTGGAAACATGTATTAGGAACGTTTTGGAACACTTTTTATGTCAAATGTACTTGATCAATAAAGATAAGGAACATGTTCTTTTTGAGACCTTCTAGGTCCTCTCTATTTAGAATGTATACACTGGAACTACTTGGAAAAAATATAGACCTTTTTTTTTCTTTTGGTTTAACAAATGATCTTACTGCTTAAATCTTAGAATTCTATATGTAGCAGAACTTGCCAATGAGCCTGTTTTATTCTTTGCAATGTATGCAAATATCTTCAATGGCCCCATATAGATTTATTGATAACGTACCCTGATACTTGAAAATCTGTTTCAAAGCATTTCAAGCCATTGGCTGAATCTAAACAACCACTTTAAGTGCATGCAAGGCCATGGGCATGGTTGGATAAATGAGTTCTTGATTCATTCAACTCGTGAGCTACAATTCCAAGACCCTTCTCATTTGGAATGTTGCTGAGCCAAGTTACTTCCATTTTGCAATGATGTATTTGACTCCCTTTTCCAAGGTGTGCAACTTGGCATTTGTCCCTATTAAATTTCATTCTGTTGCTTTCAGCCCAATGCTCCATTTTATCAAAGTCACTTTGGATTTGTCATCTGCAAATCTGATGAGCATTCCTTGCACCTTATCATACAAATTATTAATAAAGTTGAAGAGCACTGGGCCTAGGACTGAGCCCTGTGGTATCCCTCTCATTCTCCCCAATCTGAGAAGGTGCCATTGATGAGCACTCTCAAAGTCTACTTCTGTAGCCAATTATGTATGCTCCTGATAGTTTTCCATATATCCACTTTTCACTAATTACCTGATCAGAATGCCCTGGTGCACTTTCTCAAAAGCTTAGCTGAAGTCAGGATATTGTTGTGAGCTGAGTTTCTACCTCCTGGCAGGACTTCTTTGCCAAACATCTTTATTTTCTTCTTCATGGTCTCCGTGCAATCACACCTATGGGCTTGCTGTGGAGAGTAAGGCCTCAATCGGAGTAAACTTTCAAAGCTCAGCACCATGGCGTGGGCGGGAGCCCGGCCTGCCCCCTGCTCAGGTAGCATAAAGGCACGGGGATCCCGCCCAGTCCCTCAGTTCCTTTTCAGCCATGCTTCGAGCCACCTCAGATCAGACATTCCGCTTGCTCCACTTACCTGGTTCACCATTTTGCCTTTCTCCCCTTTTTTCTTTCTCTCTCCTCTTCTCTCACTTAAAAAAAAAGATTTTTTTCCTCATGTGTGGGACAAAAACTTCCACAGAACCTTCCTAGCCCCACTCGCAGCAGTCAGGGAGTCCCTCCACTGGTGGAGTGTCACAGCCAACCTCACCACAAGCATGCCCTTCCTTCCCCCCCAGCCATCCGTGACCGTCACCACCGACGCACCAACCCAACACAGGCTGGGGTGCTCTCTGCGTAGGCATGGGGCACTGGGACCAGAGCAAGGCCCATCTCCACATCAACATGCTGGCAGTCCAGAATGCCCTCATGTCCTTCCAAGATGCCGTGTCAGGGCACCACATTCAGGTAGCCACAGACAACACCACTGTCATGAACAAACATGGGGGAATGCACTCCACCCGCCTCGCAACTCTGACAACCTCAATCTGGCACTGGTGCATCCAGAAGGGCATCACCATCACAGCCATTCATGTGGCAGGGCACCGCAACACCCTAGCAGACTTGCTCAGCTGCTCACACTCTATCCCCCACAAGTGGGAGCCGCCACCTTTTCACACCTTTCACACTGCGAGAAATGGGGGCACTCAGAAAAAAATATGTTTGCCACCAAATGATTACCAAATGTGACCTGTACTGCTTCAGAGCAGGACAGGGCAGGGAGTCCCTGAGGATACCTCTCTCAGATGGGAGGAGAACCTCTTTTATGCTTTCCCCCCATGTCCTCTGATCACCAGGAAAGTGGCCAAACTTCAGAGCAACAGGACCAGCTGCATCCTCGTCACTCCCTGGTGGCCCAGACAACCCTGGTTCCCCTTTCTCCTCAGGGAACAGGTTCCACCACCTGCCCCGCCCTCCTCAACCTGCTCTCACAGGACTGGGACAGGGTGTTGCACCCCGACCTCAGCACACTCCGATTGGCGACCTGGAAAATTACCCTCTGATCAACCCCTATGGCTTCCTCCCCCCCAGCAGTCGCCACCATCTTATAGGCCACTCTAAAGCCCTCCACGTGCCATT
This sequence comes from Varanus komodoensis, assembly GCF_004798865.1. Taxonomy (NCBI): domain Eukaryota; kingdom Metazoa; phylum Chordata; class Lepidosauria; order Squamata; family Varanidae; genus Varanus; species Varanus komodoensis. The sequence continues at coordinate 4,158,886 of NW_025336100.1, read as the reverse complement.
CCTACCTGGCAAAGTGGAGAACCTTTGCAGCCTCAGCCACAGGACAGGGCCTCAACCCTCCCTCTACCTCAATTGACCACATCCTGGCATACCTACAGTTCCGCTTCGCCGTGGGCCTCTCCCCCTCCTCTATCAGGGTCCACCTGGTGGCCATCTCCCACTTTCACCCCCTATCCAAGGTTCCTCAGTGTTTGCCCACCCCCTGGCACACCACTTCCTTAGGGGCCTGTGGAACCTGGCCCCACTGTCCCCACACCCCCTCCTGGAGCCTCTCCATGGTTTTACAATCCTTCACAAGAAGGCCCTTCAAGCCCATGGCTATGTCAGACCTCCACCTTCTCTCCTGGAAGACTGCGTTCTTGGTGGCCATCATATCCACTCACCATGCCAGTGAACTAGTTGCCCTGCAGCGGATCAACGCCCCCTTCACCACGTTTCACAGGGACAAGGTCATCCTTTGCCCTGATCCACACTTCGCCCCCAAGGTGATGTCCCCTGTTCATGTCAACCAGGACGTTGTCCTTTCCGCCTTCTTCTGTAATCCCTCCACCCCATCAAGGCCACCCTCCACCTCCTCGATGTCAGGAGGGCCCTTGCCTTCCACTGAGCCCGGACTGAGCCTTTCTGCTGCTCTGAGCACCTCTTTGTATGCTATGAGGGCCCCAGAGTTGATGAACTCGTCTCCAGCCAGACTCTCTAAGTGACTCTCCAGCACCATCTCCATTGCCTACAGGAGGACAAAAATTCCACTAACAGACCACCTGTGTGCTCACTCCACACGTGCTCAAGCCACATCCACTGTGCTACTAGCTGTTGGCTCATTCCAAGAAATCTGCAAGGCCACAACGTGGCCCAAGCCCTCAACCTTCGTCATCCACTACCAGCTAGACATCGGTGCCAGATGGGACTGTGCCTTTGGAAGGGCGGTTCTCTTCAATTCTTCAGTGACGATAGCCCCTCCTCCGGGACGGTAAGCTTGCTACTCGCCCATAGGTGTGATTGCACGGTACCACAAAGAAGAAAGGCAGGTTGCTTACCTGTAACTGTCGTTCTTTGAGTGACCACATAAATCTCTGAGCATACACAAAGTGAAATGTTGAACCCTCTCTGGCATTCTTCACCCACAGCTTTCCCTATGAATCCTTCTGCATCTGTCCCCAGGGGAAGGAGTGCCGTGGAACCGGGCATGCTTGTGCTCCTCCCTCAGAGATCCCAACTGGGCCACCCTATGACTTTGGCAACAGACTATTGCGTCCACCTCCTCAGGAGTCTGGAGTTCCCCATCCAATAGACTTCCCATCTCTAAATCTCCTCCCTCAAGATTATGTTACTGTTCTTCATTCCCACAGGCAGGTTGACTGGGCTCCTCACCTGCCCTTGAACTAATCTCTCCCATAGCAGGCACAAGTGGGTGCCCAGGGCCTTGGACTGCAGCTGGAATGGGATCTATTCCAACAATCTCATCACCAGAGTCTGAGCTGTCAGTCCTGCTGGGATAGGTCAACTCCTCTTCACACATCTCATTCTTAACTGTTGGTCCAGCCAAAACACTTAGCCTCTTATGCATGCCCCTGAAGTTTGCCAGAACATGCATGCACAACATCACTGTCCCCTCCCCATGGGCTCATGTCCTGTACCTGGCCAAGTGCCTCTTCCTCCTGGGTTTATGGGGAAAGCTTGAGGAGAGTGAGCCGGAGGAATTTAGGTGATGTGGAAACAAAACAAGCAAAGAACAAGGCCCATCCTTTGGTTAAGAAGTCTGGCTGTTTGGAAATGCTCAAGGTTTTTGTGGTTGGTTTGAATGAACGGGGCGGGCAGACTCCTCCAGCAAATGGTGCCATATTTCTAGAGCAGGTTTGATAGCTAAAAGCTCCTTTCCCCAAATTGTGTAGTTTTGTTCTGAAGGGGTTAATTTTTGGGAATGGTAAGCACATGGCTGGGGCTACCATTGCCCCCGCCCTCTGCCAGGACTGTTCCCAGTGCTTGATCAGTTTGAATTACAAAGAGAAGGTCTGGAGGATAAAGTAGTAAGTTTTCAAAAGATCTCTTTGGTCTTTTGAAAAGATTAGCAGGTCATCCAAATATATGATTAGGAAATCATCAAGGAAGTCTCAAAAGTTTTTATTCATGAAATGTGTAAATGCAGCAGGGACCCCCAATAACCCAAAAGGCATTACTAGAAATCAATAAGTCCTACACCTTGGAAATATAGCCATTTTGAATTCATGGTCCTCTTTTAGCCAGAGGAAGTTACAAGCATCCCATAAATCCAATTTAGTAAAAATGCATGCCTGGCTAAGGCATTCCAGCATTTTGTGAATTAAAATCAAGGGGTGTTGATTGGGAATAGTGAAAGAATTCAGTTTTTGCCAGTCAATATGTGCCTTTCTCCGGATTTTTTTAGGAATAATCGGGGGGGGGGCGCGTTTGTGAGAGAGGAAAAGGGGCAAGTGAAGCCATCTTTCAAATTAGTTGTGAGGAATTCTTCTAATGCTGCTAGTTCTGATGGGGAGATAGGATGTATGAGCTTCCCTACTCGTAGCTTCCCTACTGGGAGAGGAGCAGCAGGAATTAGATCAATTGCTAGGGCGCACCAACAATGGGGGTAGGGCAAGTGCACCACTTTCTTAGGGTTAAACACATCCCAACAGTTCCGATACTGTGGAGATAGGGTTTGGGGAAGAGGAGGAGGGGAGTCAATTTCTGGGGAACTGTTCTGATATGGTGATAGAGTACAGATAAGTTTGGAAGCAGGGTTGCAACAGCTGGCACAGAAGGCAGAAGGAAATGACACATTTCCACTTCCTAGGAGGTTTGCAGATTGTGTTTACCTAGTCAATCCATTCCTAGCACCACTGGATATTGTAAATCCTTTGCCAGGAGGTAGGTAATCTGTTCTTTATGATCACCAATGCAAAGAGTTATAGGTCCTGCTTGGAGAGACAATAGTCCACCTTGCAGGGTACTTTGTTGAATCGACTCCACTGGAAGAAGGGCAAGAGGAAAGTTGGTAGGGAATGCTGTTAGTTGGTAGGGAGTGCTGTTTAACAAAGTCCATATCCATAAAAGTTGTGGTGGCCCCACGGTCTACTAAAGCCAAAGCTCAAAGATTCAGTCATTCAGGCATCTGTAAGGTTACTTCTAGTAGCAAATCAGTAGATGTTGCTGGTTCCCACCAAGAGGAGCACTTTGTGTTGGTCCCAAAGTTGTGGTCCTTAACAAGGGTGGGAGTTGGAGTTTTCTGCTGTTCCGGGGCAAGCCTGAGCCAGATGTTCCCTTTGCTCACAGTTGGAACACACCCCAGCAGCCCTTCAACAGTTCATTTCAGGTTTAGTGAGGCCAGTTTTTGTTGCTTCCAATTGCATGGGCTGTGGTTCTGGGCAGCAGCTTGAACTAAAGGAGGAAAGAGTTGGGTGGGGTAACACTGGAGCTGACCAGGTACTTCTGGAGCCATCACTGGTAGGAAACAGGGAGGAGCCAGCCTATATTCCAGTTTGCATTCTTCCAGCCAACTGTCAATCTGAAGGCATACTTGTATGAGATATTCCAGCATCTGGGGATGATCTATTTGTGCTAATACATCCAGGATTCCATTGTGCAGTCCCTCTCTGTATTAGGCCATATCCGCAGCATCATTCCAGTTTAAATCATGCATTTAAACCCTGTCTTACCATTGACAGACTGGAGCAGCTTCACTGAGCAGAACCAGCACATGGCCACCCCAGCATTCCGATGCAGCAGCAGCTGAAGAAAATATTGGAGCTGGTCTTTGACACCATACAGACTGAGGAACCAATGCTGATAACCATCCCCTTCCTTCCAACCTTCCTCCAGACTGTTCAGCAATGATGGAAGGTTCCTTTACTGATGGTCCTGACATTGAAAAGGTTGGAGAAAATGTATTGCATGCAGGAAAATGCAACCTTCCTATTCCTGCACCCTAAGCCCAATTTAGTGGTGGTCAAATTGGCTCAAGGGAAGTTGCATCCCCAGTGCTGCGCTCCTTCTGATATTGAGGGCCGCCTTCTAGACACTCTTGGAAGGCACAACTACACCCCAACGCCTCTGGGACTGAAAGTAGCAAGTTACCAGACTACCATAGTGCTACCATAGGTACCAGCAAGTTTTGTGGAAGAAGCTAGGCTCCCTCTGTGATCACCTCCCGGAAGAGCAATGGGACCAGGTATTCTAGAGTGTCCCTCTCCAGGATCCAGATTAAGGCCACCAGATGGATTGTGAGGCTAAGGCTATGACTGTCATGGAGGCATGTTAGCTGTGCTTGTCTGGTCTGATGCAGGAAGCCCACTCCTGTATCAAGGACCTGCCACTTGATGGGGACGGGCACATTGGTAACATCTGTAAGGCATGAGCCATGGTGAAGAAGCTGGGGTTCTTCCAAAACCCCACTGCTAAGTGGTATGGATAAGGGACAGCCTCTTTCCTCTGTCCTCAAACAGACAAGGCACAATGCCAACAACCGCTGCCTTTCCATAGACAAAAGGAAAATGCCCCCTGGTACCACCAAAGACAGAGGTGGACTGATGGGGTCAGGGGCAGAAGGCGCTGATTGAGTACCAGGGCTGGTCAATTGCCTCCTCCCTTACCAGTTACTTTTGATTTCAAGTATCGTCTCTCTCCCTACTTGCCAGCATAGCAGGCAATCACACCAGACACTTGGGTGCTGTCCATCACCCAGAAAGGGTACAAAAGGCTCTTATGGCATCCTAAACATTCATACCAGGCCACCATGTGCAAGTCACTAGGGACAATACCACAGTGGTGTTCTATATCAAAAAACAAAAAGGCACCAGGTCAATTTTGTTAACACTGCTAGCCATTCAAACCTGGGAAAGGTGTGTCAACTAACACATTACCTTGACTGCCATTCATGTTGCTGGGACCAACAACAACCTTGTGACTCACTGAGCAGGACATGTCTTGACATTCACAAGTGGCAAATGAAACCAGAGACTCTGCACAAGATCTTCAACATTTGGGGGGTCTCCATAAAAATATCTCTTTGCCACTCGGGACAATACTGGCTGCAACTGTTTCTGCTCTCAGGCAGGAGCGGGCAAGGGCCTCTGGGAGATACATTTCTGCTACACACAGATAGGGACTTTGTTTTACCTTTTCCCTCTGTTTCCTTTGATAATGCAGATATTAGGAAAGGTTAACTGGGATGCCACAGACTGCAGCATTATGATCACCTCCTAGTGGCCAAGACAACCATGGTTTGCTCATCTTCTAAACATGTCCAAGAGGAACTACATCTGGTTCCCACTGGTTCCCACTCTCACAGGATCAGGGGAGAATCCACCCAGATGTTCACCCTCTTCTGAAAGTATGGAGCATCCATTGCTAGAGCACACTCAGTCACCTCTCCACAGGCAACTAAGTCCTAGAAGAAGGCTTGCAACAAGTGACTAAGAAGTCTTAAGGGGCAAAGTGAAAAGCTTTTTCTATTTTGGCAGGGACCCAAGGCTTTGATCCCACACACTGCATGGTTGAGCATATTCTCCTCTACCTGGTCATGCTGCTTCAGCTCAAAAGGTGTTGTTCATCAGAGTACACTAGCAGCCACCTCCTCCTTCCATGACCTTAGGCGGCCTCAGCTTTTTCCACACCTGATGAGTAGGCATTTTCTGAAGGAACTACAGAACATTCTCCCACCTACTTGTTTACTGACACCATCTTGGAATTGGTTGGTAGTCTGCCAAACCTTGACAAGAAAGCAGTTTGAGCTCCTTGCTACAATTGATCTTCAGCTTCTGTCATGGAAAGTGATGTTCTTGGTGGTGATTACTTCTGCTCAACACTCCAGTGAACTCTATGCCCTATGGACAGATTTTCCATACCTTGTCTTCCATTGAGATAAGGTGCTGCTACATCTGGATCCTTCTTTCCGACCTTTTCATTTAAACCCTTTCCCATCCCTGTCCTGTCCAGTGTAGTCTACACTTCATACCCTAGATATGTGAAGGGCACTGTCCTACTGTTCCAGGACAGAATCTTTTTCCTTGTGGAGGCAAGGCAAAGGGCCAGCCCATTTCACCACAAAGACTTTCAGCCTGGATGATGCAAACAATTTCATTGGCCTACAAACTGTCAGGACCACAGCTCCAGTGTCACTCGACTCGAGCATTGGCAGCTTGTAATCAGTCACCCCACTATCAGACTTGTGCAAGGCAATGACGTGGTCAACACCATCCTTCACCAAACATTACTGCCTTGATGTTTGTGCCAGGGCCAACTGCATTTTTGGGAGAGCAGCCCTTCCAGTAATACTCCAGTGGTGACACCAAACATCTATGTATGGGTAACCTTGCTAGTTGCCTATATGTGAGTGATAAACAAAGAGCAAGAAGAAGGAAGGCAGGTTGAAACTAGCATTCTTCTTCATGGTCTCTGTGCATCACACATATGGGCTCTGCATGCATGTGTGGGGCTCATTTGGGAAGATTCCGAAGCTAATTAATTAGTACTCAGCAGAGCGCCTCCCTTGGGCACACCCCACATGCAGGAAGGTGCTCCTACCTGGTCCTCAGTTCTTCTTCAACCATCATTGGTGGGCACATTTGAAAACTCTTCCTCCGCTACTCATAGCTTTTCCAGCTTACCCTTTTTTTTATTTTCCTGAGTTAGAACTTGCTCTTTCACAAATCCTTTCTCCTTGGTCCTCCATGTTTGCCTTCATCATATTGCTACCTATAATCATCATCATCATCATCATCATCATCTTCCATTTTTTGCTATCTTTTATCCCCTCCCTTCACTCTGCTTGCCCTTCCATTCTGCTTGCCTGCCTTCCCACTCCCAGCAATAGCACTCAAGACACTGCTCAGAGATTGCACCAAATGCAACAGTAAAATACCGCCTACCAACAGGCACTCATTGTGCCTCTTCTGCCTGGGGGAAAGCCATATAGTGGAATCATGCTACCAGTGCCAGGCATTCACTAAACAGGCAAGAAAACACTGCACTGACTGCCTGAAGGCAGAATTTTGGAGCAGGGTCATCCACAGGAATAGCTCTCCTCAACCATCGACTTTGAGAGCTGCAACCTCCGCCACCCCTGCACCTGTGGTAGAGCTTCCTGCTTTTATTGGCATAAAGAACAATCCACCAAGGCCACAAAAGCCAAGAAGTTGACAAAAGCGAAGAGCCCTAAAATGGCTGCTCCAGGCAAAGGAGAAGATGGTGGCAAATACACAAAAAGCATTGTGACAAACTGCCCCCTACTTGGCCTTCAGCATGATAAAGATGGGGTGCCAGAGCCTGAGCTGCCTTGACACTCCCCTCCAGTTCTGAGACTGGCATAGGAGCCTTCAGCTCTGGCACACCCCACAGCCCTGAGCACCTCATTCTTGGAGGGTGAAATAGAGGAACCATCACCAGTATGGCAGGCTGTGCCCATCGCCCTGGACCAGTACACAGTTCCCCTCCCTCAGCAATTCCAAATGGGGCATGCTCAATCAAGCCTGACTGTACTGATCTTGCTCCCCCAGGGCTGACTGGAACCTAGATCTGACTGGACCACATCACCTGACAGGCGGAAGTACAATGTGGACTGTTACAGGGAGCGCTGGAGATCTGATTCTAGATATCAGGAGTGCCCTCGCTGAAGACTTGCCTACTCCAACAGGCTTTCCACCTGCACCGAGGCTCTTCTGCCCAAGCTGAGGTTAATGGCTCCCAGAGCTACAAAAGAAGACAGAACACAGTGCTCCCTGCCACCTCCAACATGATCATAATGAGCAAAATCACCTGAGCTGCATTCAGCGAGATTCACATATGCCAGGGACTCCAAAGCCTATGCCTCCAATTTGAAACCTACCTCTCCAGATCAGCACTGGAACCCATTGCCAGACCCAGCTCAGACTTCGCATGGCACTCCCCAGTCATCTGAAGACCTGGGGCAGTTCCCTAACCAAGCAGCCCATAGCTTGGAACTCAATCCACGGCGAGACCTAGGAAAAGCTAAGGACCTGGTATTCAAGGTGGTCTGTGCGGAGGCGACTGGGCCTATGACCATAACCCTCCTGCCAACCTTGTTGGACACTGTCCACCAAAAGTGGAAGTCATCTGCATCCATGGCTCCACCCCCCAAAAGGCTAGAGAATATGTATCAGGTGTAGGACAGAGTTCTTGTTCCAACACCCATGCCCAAATTCCATCATTGCTGAATCCTCCCAAGGGTCCTCCAGGAAGGAACATTGCGCACTGGCCGACAGGGAGGGCCACCTCCTTGATGCAGGAGGGCAATGATTTTACTCTTCAGCCACATTTTCTATGAAAAGGGCTAATTACCAGGCCACCATGGCTAGGTACCACCTGATGCTGCATAAGGGTCATCTTATGCAAATCCTTCCCCAGAGAGGCCCAAAACATGGCTAACAAGATCAGAACAGTAGCCACTCCCCTCACTTGACAGGAGAGCCACACAGCCAGCATAGTGTGGTGCTAGAAACATGATGGCGGCAATAGGCCTCTGATGTTTCACCTGGCTTTGATCCTCCAGGCTATCCATGCAAGCAAAGGTGAGGACATGCCCCTTGGCTGAGCTGGCCTATTCAATGAAGGCATGGACAAACACATGGACTCAGTGCAGAAAGCCACAACCACTGCCTGAAGGATGGGACTGAATCAACTCCCACTGCCCAGGCACTACACCCCATGCAAGTGGCAGTGTTCTCCCTACCCATACCAATCCAGGCCTCAAACCCTACTGGCCTTAAGACTTAGAATGGCCCTGCCAGGGCAACCCCATGTCTGCCCATGGCAGGGCCCCTGATGTCCAGATGAGCCCAGGAAAAACCTATGACTCCAGCCTCAGCCTGTTGATCCCAGCCCTTTTTCCATGCTTGAGCTGAGATCCAGTGGACACATGGATTCTATCCTTCATTCTGCACAGGTACAAGATCAAATTTGAAAGCCTCCCACCTCTCAGTACCATAAAGAAGACAGCTCCATCTGCAACCTTCTTAGAAGAGATCTCCCCACTCCAAAAAGGAGCTATCGAGCATGTACAACCTGGCACTAGCTGACTGGCTGATTGGCACCTCCTTGTAGCAAGCTGCTACCCAGGCCACCAGTATCACAAGAAGTAGAGCTGGAGATGGAAGCTGACCAGAGCTCTGATCTGCCAATGGGAGAACAGCAGGCAGGTTCAGGGCCTGGCAAAAGCTGAGCAGTCTGTCTGATGTTGAGGCCCCTCCCCTTAGGAGGTGTTGCTGGTTCCCAGGAGGCAACACAGATGGGTGATTCAGTTGTGGGAACTATGGGAGGGGTGGAGACAGGCAAGGAATATCAGTGTCCTGCCTCTGAGCCAACATCAGAGTCTCTTAAAAGCGATAAAGATTGGGGGATGGAGGCTCAGAAAGGGCTCAACATTTTATTTATTTATTTATTAAAACATTTTTTATGCCGCCCCATTCGCCGAAGCCTTGGGGCGGCTCACATCATTAAGTTAAAATAATCATAATATAAATTAAAAATATAAATATTAAATTAAAATACAACAATGCAGTATAAAATAAGCCGCCCTGGCCAGATAAAACCAATAATGTTAAC
>NW_025336100.1:4126084-4149213 GCF_004798865.1 Varanus komodoensis | reverse complement strand
TTATTTTATTTATTTATTAAAACATTTTTTATGCCGCCCCATTCGCCGAAGCCTTGGGGCGGCTCACATCATTAAGTTAAAATAATCATAATATAAATTAAAAATATAAATATTAAATTAAAATACAACAATGCAGTATAAAATAAGCCGCCCTGGCCAGATAAAACCAATAATGTTAACAGTTAAAATGCCGCTTGAATAAAAAGGTCTTCGCCTGGCAGCGAAAAACAAATAACGACGGCGCCAGGCGGACCTCTCTGGGGAGTGCGTTCCATAACTTACTCGGTAACTCAGGGATGTTTGGCAGTAAGAAGGTATAACAATAAAGCATTGTGAAAAGGAACATTGAAGCAGTGTGTTTACTCAGAAGAACACAACAATAGCCACCAAAAAGGCAGTCTTCCATGACAGGAGGCATAGATCTTGTGGATGGAAGGGTGGGTTGTATCTTTTTGTGAGATACTAAGATGGGAGGGAAGGGGGGTGCAAAAGACTGGAAAACAAGTGAAGGCAAAGAAATTGATAGAATTTGTGAAGGAATGAGAACAAGACGATGGTTTGCAAGAAATATTAGCAAGAGTTCTAAGGCACACGAAAAGCAACAAACAGGAGAATGCTAGAGAGCCCAATGTACCTCGCAAACAATGGTCGAAAGTTAACTGACAAAATGGCGGAAGGAGGGGGTGGAGCTCCCGTGTAAAGTTCTAGGCTAGGTAATCTTCCCAAACAAAGCACTGTGCAGGCACAGCACCCATATGTATGAACAGTGCACAGATGACCACTCGAAGAACTACAGTTAGGTATGCAACCTGCATATCTGTGGTGACCAGGGACTCGGTTTCTTGGTAAGAGTGTAGAGGACCACAGAAAGACTCCAGGCAGGTGTCGGTGGCCATGTAGGGCAAAATTATGGAGAACAGCAGACAAGGGGGTGAGAGGTCAGCAAATGACAGCATCAGATCAGGGCCAGGGAATGTCTGCAGAATAAGCAGAGTTGCCCCAGCTGGATAGGGGTGGCAACTAACTGTCCTGTGAGAATGGCAGATGACAAATAGGCCACCTAGTGAATAAGTGGCTGAGCTGAGACTCAGGTTTAGCGAATTCCTAGCTCCCACTACTAACCAGTACACTAGACCATTACTTCAGGTTCATAAAATCCTTCAGTACATAATCACTACATAAGTGTTTTGTATCGGGTTGCTATTAGAACAAGATGGAGATAAAACATCTAATCATGAGAGACAAGAAATATGAAGTCATTGTTTCAGTCAACAAATGGTGACTGGCAGTGAAGTACTATTCTTCAACTCTTGAGCTTATGTAGGTATATAGAAAATGAATCCACCTGCATGAAGGGTTAAGGTGGCTGGGATACACCATACCTGGGACCCCAATTAACAAGCTTTCTAGCTAGGCTGTGGTAGGGTTCCCAAATTGCCACCTGAGTGACTAGGCTGCACCATATTGGTTCATTCATTAGCCAGTTGGTCACGCAGGCAACTAGATTCACCTTCCTTTTGTCCCTGCTGCAGAAATGGTGGGAACACCCAGGAGTCCCTTTGGATTGTCTCATATTCATTTCTGCTCTTGTAATTTTGCATCTGACAGTGTAAGCAGGGAATCATCGAACCCTAAGCAGAACTCTGAAATTTCCAGAGTACTAGGGGATACCACTTTCTCCCTCATGAAGATTCATAGCCTCCCTGAGGGCCAACACGAAACCAGGCAAAACCCTGTCAGGGTCCCTGTGGATGCATCAACACTGCCAGGGGCATCCAATCCAGTTTCTGACATAAGAAAATAGCATCTGATCCTTGGGCATCATCATCTCACTGCTGGAGTTCACACACCTACAATGGTGCTGATGTTCCCAAAGGGAAGTGACAAAGGTGCCATCCAGGCCCCTCAGGAATGGCAGCACCTCACAGGCAAAAGAACCTTGTTTACAGCCTGAAGAGGTATTCTTGGACAGCTGCAAGGGAAATGGAAAACCATCACAAATGTAAAACAGTCATAACTATAGCATCTACTAATCCAGACCAAAAGGTCTCTTGAAAAGGTAAAAAAAAGATGTAGCTGCAAGGCTCCACTGGGGAGGACATTCCAGATTAGATGGTGCAATCGGAAAAGCTGTCTCAAGTCCCAGGCCACCAAATTTCAGACTCTAGCATGGGGTGGGAATACAATCACCAGGTTCCAGAGACAATTGTATTGACAGCACCTGATGGAACCTATTTGGAACCTATCCAGCTGATATTTCTCTGCTTTTGTCCAACTCAGATCACCATCCTCTGCACTTGACTGAAACTGCCATCCCAGTTGAATTCCTGATGCTCACTGAAAAATCCAAAAGCACCCTTATTCAGTTTCTATTTTTCTTGGCCTTTGATACAACTCAACTGCTTGAGTCTGTTTATGCCTTGGGTCCTACCTACCTAATTACTTTTTCAGAATATTTCCATAGGAGGAAATATTCCTCATCTGTCCTCTCTGCTGGAGAACCTTGGGGATCTGATCTTGGTTTTCTGCTCTTCTTTTTCTGTGTACTGTCCATGGGTGACCCCTCACCACCATCTCAGATAACATTCAACTCACACCAGGCTGGTCTAAAAAACCTGGGCTTGTGTATATCAGGGTCTCTTGTGTTTAGCCTACACATGTTATGAGCCGCCTCTAAAACTTGCACTCTACAAAGTACAGTGATACCTTGGCTCACGAACTTCATCCGTTCCAGGACTCTGGTCGTGACCCAAATTGGTTGTGAGCCAAGTTAAATTTTCCCATAAGGTTCAATGTAAATAAGGCTAATCCGTTCTGTAACCATTTTTTAAATCACAAAAATGTGAAGCAAAGTGACAACAAAGATCGCGGCCATCTCCCCACCCCCACCCCTAGCACAAGCACGACCATCTCCCCGCGCCCCCCCCCCCCAGCACGACTGAGATTGTGCCTGTCATCCCTGCACGTGCCTCTCATCCCTTGCCTGTCATCCTGGTGCGCTGGGGGGAAAGACGGGCGCGATCACGGGCGCACTGGGGGAGGGAGAGATGGGGGCAAACGGTGCGCTGGGGGTGGGGAGAGGCCTCGTTTGCAGTTCCGTTCGTGCAGGGAAGGCGTCCGTGATCAGAGGCATGCGGCTGCACTAAAGACAGGTGCAGCAAATCAGAGGAATGGGGGAGATCGCCAAGAATCCACTTGTCATTCATGCAGCTGCACACCTCTGATCATGGATTGCAGTTGCTTTTGTGCAGGGAAGGTGTGCCGGATCAGAGGCACACTCCTGCAGGAAAGACAGGCAGGATCTCAGCCATCTCCCAGCGGCTCTGCTTTGCTGCTCCCGTCTTTCCTGCAGCCACGCGCCTCTGATCATGGATGCCTTCCCTGCACGAATGGAACTGCAATCATGGCCATCTCCCCACCGGGGAGTGGGGAGGGGATGGCTGTGATCTTGGTCGCCACCCAAAGCGGTGTTCACTTCCCAAGTAAAAAATATTCAGTAATTTTTGTTTGTGACCCAATTTGTTTGTGAGCCAAGGCGTTCGTGAGCCGAGGTACTACTGTATCAGTTAGTGGTGTCTCAGGGCTTTCTTTCTAGGGGTCTTTGGATGATCCAACATCATATTGATCTGTATTCTTAGCTGGAGGTGAGGTCTTGTTGCTTGCCTTCAATCGTACTCATCTTTCTTGATTCCTGTCACTTCTTGCTGTTGTTCCTCCAAGAATTAGGCCACATCTCTAGAACAGGAGATAATCCCTTTATTCTTTAGTCCAAGGTTCCAATGGGGGCAGGGTCATCTTCCTGCTTTGTCCTTCCTATGCAACCAATTTAAAATGCTAGTTTATTCCTGTAGTCTGCCAGTGCTAGTCCAACTGCCAAATTCTTGAAAGTCAGGGGCATCCCACTCCTATAGGACCAGGTATAAGAACTCATCTACTTTTGTAAGTTAAACTTTTTTGCATCTGCTCTCACATGAGAGGAAAGCATGGACCTTTTAAAGATGCTGTTAAACTATCCAAATACTCTAATTTTGTATGGTAGGAGTACCTGTAGTGGAGGAGGCAGGGCAACTGAAAAGGCAGTACCAGAAGTGGTGTAATTAAATTTCCCTTTAGGGCATTTTAAACATCAGAATTCTACACTCACTGCTTTCTTCTCTATGAGGAGAAATAGGAAAACATTAATAGAGGTAGGCAGTGATTCCCAAAACCACCTGCATGAATTCTGTACTATAACACTTAATTGCACTGCTACTTTGTCACACTCTTCAGATCCCTCTTACACACACAGGTTCCTCAAAATAAAATGTTGCACTACTCTGCAATTTTGAAGGGCTTGTACTCAGAAAAGCAATTCTTACCATCCCACCTAACTGCCTTGCCATAAACACATCAAAAGATGCCTCGGTGTCTGGTGGTGAAGACCAGATGACCCCACTCCATTAGTGGGTAACTGTCAAAGTGTAATCTCTGCGTTTTATAGGCTTGCTAAAGTGCCTCCCTAACCCTGTAAGTTCACACATGTAACCTTCTTGTTTACTTAACCTGGCCAGCCTGTTCAAGGTAACTTTAGTTTAGAAGGCTTGTCAAAGGCATCTAATTAGAGTGAAATGTAACTTTTCTTTATGGTGCTGTGACGTGCATGCACTTTCCTATTTTAGGCACCCATGGATCCATGCATTCAGTTGTAAATAAACCTATTTGCCCTGACAAGAGACTGATTTCCGAGCCTTAATTTGTGGGTCGGTGTGACAGCTTTCTGGTGGAGAAGGCGGGGAGAAGGGACAAGAGTCCTTCTTCTGTTCCCTGGGGTCACAGCCGACAGGACGGAATCAGGGAGACGCTGTGCTTCCACACAAGCGACCGTGAGCCAGGACCCTCTGATCCTCTCTAGCCGGCACACTCTCTTTTTAGCGTAGAGGATCTTTGGGTATCCTGGCAAGATACCGGCTGTGAAAGGAGGCCTTCGACTCCTGCGGGGCAACAGTTTCTGGTTGGCAATTGCCTGAGGGGAACCCCATTTGGCTGGTATTACTGGATTCCAGGGATGTAAGTATCTGATCAGGTCTTTTTGGGTACGGGTCTGGCCAGTGTGAGAGTTGTCTGCTGTGTGACCCTCATTCATTCCCGGAGGCTCCCAGGGTCCCTCTCAACCAATTCTTGCGCAGCCGCACCGATCCACAAATTATACGGAGGTGTTTTTCTTTGCCACTTCTATATATCTGCATTCCATTCCATGCAGACTAAAGGATTGTAACTTTGACAGCAAAGCAGACCAAATCACAGAGCAGGGACACACTGAAACAGGGTCCCTTTTGCTCTCAGAAATAACACTCCCACGAGAGCTTCCCCCATCATACTCTGTTGGACTTGGCCAAAATAAGGGAAACGTCTTCGGGCAGCCTCAACAGCCTACTTGAGCTTGCTTTTTCAGACCACTCAAACCTTCATAGGGGGATGTCAAACTCATGGCTGAGATGGTCTTTACAGAAGTAAAATTAAACTCCATTTTGGGATAAGGCACGGGGTGAAGTCTGTCTAGCATATAGGAATGCAAACGATTACATTCTGCCACAGGTAGAGAGAGAAAGCCTCTGGTTAGAGTCCAGCAAGCTGCCCTTCCCTGCCTGACAACCAGTGACTCCTGAGTAGAGTTGAACTCTATGGGATGAGGCTAGTTCGAACAAAGCGGAAGGGGACTCCTTGAATGGAAAGGAGGTTTTTGGAGATTCTTGTTGGTACAGATAAAGTGAAATCTGGCCAGGATCTAGACCTGGTTTGGGTTTGAGAGAAGAGGATCCCACATTAGTGTGTGAGCACCCCCCCCCACTCAAGTTCACTCCGATTGCCTAAGTGACCCCATTGCTTTCTCTGCCATCTTCTTTTGGAGTCAATTGTTCCCAGCATTAGGCTCTTCTCCAGTGAGTCCTTCCTTCTTATTGGATGGCTAAAGTATTTGAGTTTCATCTTTAGGATCTGGCTTTTTAAAGAGCAGTCAGGGTTGATCTCTTCTAAGACTGACTGGTTTGATCTCCTTGCAGTCCATGGGACTTGCAGGAGTCTTCTCTAGCACCACAATTCAAAGGCCTCAATTCTTAGGCATTTTCCTTATGGCCCAGCTTTCATAGGCATACATTGCAACTGGAAAAATCATGGCCTTGACTATATGAACTTTTGTTGGCAGGGTGATGTCTCTGCTTTTTAGTATGCTGTCTACTCCCAAGGAGCTTTAGTTTGCTGTCTATTCCCAAGGAGCTTTTTAGTATGCTGTCTACTCCCAAGGATCTTTAGTAAGCTTTACTCCCAAGGAGCAACCGTCTTTTCATTTCTTGGTTGAAGTCCCTGTCAGCAGTGATCTTGGAGCCCAGGAAAATAAAATCTGTCACTGCCTCCATCTCTTCCCCATCTATTTGCCAGAAATTGATAGGGCCAGATGCTATGATCGTAGTTTTCTGGATATTAAGTTTCAAGCCAACTTTGTTCTCTCCTTTTTCACCTGCATCAAGAGGCTTTTTAATTCCTCTTCACTTTCTGTCATTAGAGTGGTATAATCTGCATATCTGACATGGTTAATATTTCTCCCAGGAATCTTAATTCCAACTTGTGATCCATCTAGCCCAGCCTTTCGCATGATGTGCTCTGCATATAAGTTAAATAGGCAGGGGGACAATATACAGCCTTGCTGTATTCCTTCCCAATTTTGAACCTATCTTAGTTCTATGTCTAATTCTCACTATTGCTTCTTGACAAGTTTTTCAAGAAACAAATAAGATGGTCTGGTACTCCCATCTCTGTAAGAGTTTACCACAATTTGTTGTGATCAATCAATCAAAGGCTTTAGCATGATCAATGAAGCAGAAGTAGATGCTTTTCTGGGAACTCTCTAGCTTCCTCCATGTATGTTGGTATTTTGATCTATAGTTCCTCTGCCTCTTTGAAACCCTGTTTGTACTTCTGGTACTACTTGGTCCACTTACTACTGGAGCCTAGCTTGTAGGAAAAATCTTTGGCATTGCCCCTCTTTGGGCATGCTGTGTGTGGCACTTTAATTGCACCATCTTTTAGGATTTTGAATATCTCATCTGGAATACTGTCTCCTCCATTAGTTCAATGGGTCAAGGTAAGTCAAAACAAATGTGCACACCTCTGGGTTGTCTTTTGAGAAATGGGAAAAATTTCAAAAGAGATTCCATCTCAAAGAAAAAGAAATTCATTGTCGACTGTAATTCTATTTGGCCCCAACATCAATTGGACAGTGGGCCACCTGAAAGGTCTATCGATTTTCAGGCTCTTTTCAGAACAGTTGCAACTTAACTATCAGCATACCGGGTTAACAGCTCGAGCTCCTGCGCAAGCGTTTGTTACATTGACAGTCTGAACTTGCTGGAAGAGTGCAGGCTGGTTTCCACTGGGGGAGGACAGAAAAGAAGAGGGACAGTAGAACTCACTCTCTCCCCTCCAAAAGCCAGCAGCGCAGCATGAGTATGGGTTTGGTGATGTGAGGAGCTCTGGGGATTCTGTCACCATGTCTGGGTGCAATAATGGTTTTCATGGCCAGGAAGGCATAAATGGGCAGTTGAATCCTAGCCCAATGGCTACGGTTTGGAATCACCAGCCGTTCAGCCCTTCAAACTGGCTACCTTTAGGACCCAGGAAAGAAAAGAAAGCAGGGGTTTCTCGGGCTAGCAAGTTGCTCCCTCTCAGAGAGAGAGAGAGGCGCTCAGTTTGCTACGGGAACTCTGTCTGCCTGTGCTTTGATTAGCTACTATTGGGAAAGTCATGGACCAGCCAGCCTCATTGTTTGAAGTGGTCAAAAGGTTTGGGATTTGGTGTTTAAATTCTCAATTTGTAATCAGTGCTGCTATCCACTTTCCTCTTCCTCCTTGTGTGTGCGTGCGCGTCTGTGCTAATGTTCTTCTAAGATCCTTCCATTGCTTTCTGTTTTTGCTTTGCATTAAGTTCTGTTCTCCAAGTTTTTGTGCACTAAGCACTGGATGCCCGTGCACTAAGCCTTGTGTACAGATCTCTGAGAATGCTGGGGATGAGGTGCAGTTTTTGGAAACAGCTTAGAGGAAAAGCCAGCTGTGCCTAACCACCCTCGCTCAGGGGAGGAGGGAATTCACCCACCTCTCTCTCAAACACTGGCTAGGGACTTGTCTAGATGGACCAGAGACTTTAATGCTGTTCTTACTACAGTATATGAACAACCTTTTAATTGCCACTGAAGTCACAGACCAGTGCACATCTGCTGGATTTCGTTGGGTCACCAAGGAAAAAGATGCAAACCTCACAAGGACAGGTACAGTATCTGGCTTTCTGACTTTCGGGGGGGGGGGGATTTCAGCTGCCACAAGAAAGGAAGAAGGCGGTTTGTCAGACTCCCACTATGGTGCTATATATATTCAGGCTTGCAAAACTGGCAGCCAGTGCTTTCTTGGGACGCTCATGGCTGCTCCCCAGCACAGGGCAACTACTGACATGGAAGTGCGAAAAAGGAGGGAGGGGGGCTGGAGCTGGTCCTCTCCAGCACCAGACTCGGCAGGCATTTCTTCCCGTCCTACTGCGGCAATGGCTAGCTGGCCAGCACCACTCCTTCTCCGAGCCCAGAGTGGCCATGCTGGCTGCCTGGCAAGGCCAAAGCAGCCGTGCCTGATTAACTGCCTGCCTGCAGTGTGTGAAGCTGTGGCCACTGGCTGGTTGCTGCCTACGGCTTGCCATGACACAAGGGAAGGGGGACTGCTTGCTTACATCAGCTGACTCACCTGAGACTGGACTGCCTGAAGGCCATTGATGCAGTGCGAGGACCGCGGCCAGGTGCCCCTCGCTACACAGCAGTGAGATCTGAGGGTGTGCCTACGTGGGGACACTACACCAGGCTGAAAAAAGCTCCAAAAACCACAGGGAGACCAGAGGACCATGGAACTCATGGAGGACCTGAAGTTCCTGCTCAAACACCAACCCTGCAAGGGAGGATCAGCAGCATAACAGACCAGGATGAGAAGAAGCTGACATCAGGGTCAGTCAAGGGCCCACAACTGGAGGGGGCAAGGGAGAAGAGCCCCGAAGAAAAGCAGCCTATCAGGGACCAGGATTGGGTTCCAGCTTGAAGATTTAGATCAAAGAGACTAGCATTTGCCTAATGCTAAGTAGCCTAGACGATAACGCTGAAGGAAAGAGGGGGAGTTGCTTGAAGTTTATTTATTTATTTATTAAAACATTTTTATGCCGCCCCATTCGCCGAAGCCTCGTTGTTACTCTGGCTGTCTCTGTTTACTTCTGTTAATTTTGTTACTCCCTTCTATACCATCTGTCCTTGTAAGAAGAAAACAGTGGATTTCCTAATTTCTCTGATTTCAGTTTTAGAATACTGGTTCAGTGTGTAATAGAATGTTTATGCTTTAGTAGCACTGGTGAAAACCCAGCATGGATTTCTTACACCTGGAGCATGTTATATGTCTGGATTCCCTCCAAGGACCAGGTAAAACAGACATGTAGATTACAGAAGGGCATGCACATGCTGTCCCAGATCAGCTAAAGGAAAGTAAAAGGAAAGAAATAATATTTGTCTAAAAAAAAGATTTCACAGGTTCACAGGGAAAAGAATTTCTGTGTGAAGCTGCTACAGGTAAGGACCACTGAAAGCACTCTACCACTTGGGGTGAGGATGGTGGACTAGCAGCAACCTTACAGCCAATTGGCATATGCTGGAATAGGCTCCCTGTGTGTGAGAGAGAATTTGGTGCGGTGGCTAGCATGTGGCTTTGTTTTTGCTAAGCTGAAAAGGCCCTGGCCTGCAGCTTGGATGGGCAACCACATGTGGATGCTGACTGCTATGCATTATTCACACAAATGGGGCTGGTAAGTGCAACTTGGTACAGCCTGGAATATACACTAGGGGTACAAGAAAACTTGGTGCTGGCCAAAAGATGGAGGTCAGCAAACATGCCTAGCTCAATGGCTCACATTGGCAAATACAAACCCCCACAGGAGAAAACCCTCTACAGGGATCTCTGGACTCAGTTTCACAACATAGATTTGCTTTCTAACCATGGAAATCACCCATGGGACTTAAAGGGTTAGTAGCCAGAAGGCTTTCATGGCTTTCCCTACAGAAGGATAGGGCACTGGACATCTTGTCCCCAATCTCTGAATTATTACAGAATTCCCCAGGGGCGCTTGCCCTACCTGCAGAGAAGTAGTTCAAACAGTGGTGGAAGACATTGTCAAAAAGGGGGGTGGGGTATTCGTTTCTCTGTGCCGTTCTTCCACCAGTTGGAGTTTTCCCAAATCACCATGACATTAGAGTGCTAGTATCTGCATTCAATGTTTGTAGTGAAACAGCTGATGCCATTTCAGACATACAAAGCTCAACTACAGCAACTTGCCAGACAAAGTTGCTAGACATTGCACTGCTGGCAAGCAGGACAGGGTTTGCAACACTTGTGGAAGACAAAACTGTTTCTTTGGAGCATCACATTTAAAAGCTCAATGCTTTATAAGATGCTTTACATTTCATTCTGGTAAAAGTGGCTTGGGAGGATTGCTTTCTTGGTTCTCCAACTGAGGCTGTTACTGGCAGAGCTTGCCAACAATTATTCTAGTATTTCTCAGACATGCATAAGGCAGACATGTCATGAACAGAGCTGGCTGGAGCCAGGGGTCAGACTGGTTGCCCCAGGAGGACCCATCGGAATTGCTCTGCTTTTGTGCTTCTGTGTTTTTCTATCTAAATGGCCCTCACCTGCACAGGCAGTCTGCACCTTCAAGGTGAAGCTGCAGGGGCTTGGTGGCCTGTCTCCCTGGTCAGGAGGAATCTGTCTTTTGCTAGAAGCTGTAGCCAATTGTGGCACCCCAAAATACCTCAAGAATGGTTAGACAGAGGGAGGCCACATAGTAAAAACACCACAGTTATATACATGCACTGGTGCGATAGCATTTTTGGTAAGGCGTGGTGGAAAAAGATGCTGTTGTCATGAGTTGTGTAGTATACAGAGTACTCATATGATGACAACCCCTGTGGACAAAACACCCTGGGGGGGGCACCGTCAGTGGGCCGAGCCATGGTTTTACCTGACTGTGTTGACTCAAATACATGCAGGGTCATGTTATACTTGGCAGTTTGGCGGGATGGTAAAAAGGGGGGAAAGCTGTACTCCGAAAAGCAATTCTTTAAGAAAGTTAGTAAAGGGGAAAAGGGTAGGAGGATACTCCCAAAGTCTTGTTCTAACATGATTGAAGACTTTAGATTGATAGATGCTTGGAGGCACAAAAACCCATCTTCTGCCAAATACTCTTTTTATTCAAATAGGCGCAGGTCGTGGTCTAGAATTGACATGGTTTGGATAACTCCAGACTTAGTACCAGATCTGATAGAAGCTGAAATAGAGGCAAATGTCTGGGCAGATCATAGCCTGGTATTTTTATCACTAAAAGGAACCATAAGGACGCCCAGATGGAGTCTAGATAAAGAGTTGCTAAAAGATAAAAAATTTACAGAAAAGATAAATAAAGAAATGCAAGTATTCTTTCAAATAAACAAACCAGAAGAAACTTCTTTACAGAATGTCTAGGATACAGCTAAAGCCTATGCCAGGGGAGTGATAATAACATACTCAGCGCAAATAAATAAAAAGAAAAAACACGAACAAGCAGTGATAGTAGAGGAGTTGATGAAACAGGAACAAGAGCTGCAGGAAGACCCATCAAAAGAAAGTCTTAAGTCTCAATTAAATATTTTAAAGCACAAGTTAAACCTCTTGGACACAAATGAACTTACTAAACAAATGAAGTTGACCAAATAGAACTTCTTCAAAAATGCTAATAAACCAGGGAGATGGTTAGCATATAAAGTTAAGAAAGAAAAAGAGAAGAGATTGATTGTGAGACTGAAAGACGGAGGACGATTATATATACAGGGTGCACAAATTAAGAAAATAGCGAAAGACTTTTTTACAAAGTTATATCAGAAGGAGGAGATTCCAATCGAGAAAGTTAAAGAATACATTCGAAAGGGAGAATTACTAAAACTACCAGAAAAATATCAAAAACTACTGAATCAAGAAGTAACAATCACGGAAGTAATAGAAGCAATTAAGCAACAAAAGAATGACAAAACTCCTGGCCTGGATGGACTGCCAGCCGAGTTTTCCAAATCCTTTGAAGCAATTTTTGCTACATTCTTAAAAGATATATTCAATGAAGCATTGTTAAATGCTAAAATACCAACTACTTGGACTGAGGCAAATATCACATTAATACTGAAAGAAGATATGGATGTAACACAGATTCAAAACTACAGACCCATATTATTATTAAATGTGGATTACAAAATGTTTGCCTCTGTACTGGCAGAAAGACTAAAGAAGTTCCTAATAGACTTTATTCATCCAGACCAAAATGGCTTTTTGCCAAAAAAACAAATGAAGACTAACTTGAGAACTATCTTGGATATGTTAGAATATTATGAGATACCTATTGAAAAACCAATGGCTTTACCGTTTATGGATGCCCAGAAAGCTTTTGATAATGTCAGTTGGCAATTTATGAAGCAACAGATGATTCAAATGGAGTTTGGGGAAAAATTATGAATGTGATATCAAGTATTTATCAAAAACAGTCGGCCAGGATCTTAATTAATGGAGAACTTTCAAACCCTATAGAGATCCAAAAGGGCACAAGACAAAGATGTCCGTTGTCACCTCTGTTGTTTATTTTGATTTTAGAGGTACTGAATAGAAGTGTTAGGGATGACGAGGACATCAAAGGCACTAGAATTAGGGGCAAAAGTTATAAATTGCAAGCATTCGCTGATGATTTGGTCTTCATAAAGGAGGAACCTTTTGTAACAATGCCTAGACTTTTACAACGGATTGAAGAATATGGTGAGGTTACGGGAATGAAAATAAATAGAGAAAAAACGAAACTGTTAGTTAAAACTTTACACGAGACCAAAAAGAAAGACTCCAGGAACAAGTAGATTTGCAGATTGTTAAAAAAATATTTGGGAATCTATCTTACAGCCAAATGTACTACTTTGAAAGAAGATAATTATGATAAATTATTGAAGGATATTAAAGGTGATTTGGAAAAATGGGCCAATTTACAATTATCTTTGATGGGAAGAATAGCACTTGTTAAAATGAATATATTACCTAAACTTTTGTTATTGTTCCAAATGATTCCCGTAAAAATTGATAAAAAATTCTTTGATGACCTAAATTTTCAAATTTTGAGATTTATCTGGAAAAAAAAAGAAACCAAGGATTAAATTAAAAATGCTTCAGGAGGCTAAAAAGAATGGAGGTTTTGGTCTTCCCGACTGCATGTTGTATTATCAAGCGTCTGTCTTAACTTGGGTAAAAGAATGGATAACTTTGCAAAATAAGAGAATTTTGTATCTTGAAGGTCATGACTTGCAGATGGGTTGGAATGCTTATATGTGGTACGAGAAAGCTAAGTCACATGGGTCTTTTCTGAGTCATTTTATTAGAAGATCATTAATGTCAGTGTGGGAAAAACTAAAGTTAAAAGTGTATAATAAACTATCAAGATGGCTTTCACCTATGGAAGTTTTTGTATATCCAAATGTATTGAACTTTGAAGGGATCATAAGATATGATAATATTTTGGATAAGGACAGTGGCCTGAAACTGGATCAAGAAATACAAGAACAGGGACTTAATATTTCCTGGTGGTATAAGGTGCAGAAGCAATCAAGATATGCTAAAGATTGTAAAGCATGGGGGTTTCACCAAGACACCAAGATCAAACACCAAGAGTTTGATCAAGTGATGCCTAAAACAGATGAGAAAATTATTAATTATTATTATTATAAAATTATTAAAAGATTATATGATTTTTTACTTGACAGGAAAATGGAAGGCGAACAGGTCAAGAAAACTATGATAACATGGGCACAAAATTTCGGATTTAATGTTGAACTAGAAAAGTGGCAAAAACTATGGGAAAGAACATTAAGGTAACATTAGCAACTTCGTATAAAGAAAATGTATATAAAATGTTCTATAGATGATATTTGTCACCAAGTCGATTAGCTAAGATGTTTCCAAATATGTCAAGTAGATATTGGAAATGTAAACATAAAGTGGGTACTTTTTATCATATGTGGTGGACTTGTGATAATGCGAAAAAGTATTGGATTAAAATACATAGATGGATGGAAGAAATATTACAAAAACCCTTTGCTTTTAAACCTGAAGTTTTCTTGTTAGGCATCATACTGGAAGATATTAACAGTCAGGAAATGTATTTGATGTTACACTTAATCACAGCAGCGAGGATTTGCTCAATATTGGAAAAGTGAGGAGCTACCCACCGAAGAAACTGATTGTAAGAAAGATCTTGGACTGTGCAGAAATGGATAGATTGACTTTATCATTGAAGGAGAAAGAGGACACTGACTTCTATCGAACTTGGGATTCTTTCTATAACTGGCTGGAGAAACAGGACTTGGCATAAACTTAGAGATGTTTTCAAATTATTATAAACTGATTTGAATTTGACTATAGAATGTTAAAAATATGTAGTAGGGGGTTGACCCAGTAAATCCTATGTATGTGATGTATGATGTTTTTTAGTATTAAAATTTTAATAAAAGAAAAAAAAGAAAAGCAATTCTTACCATCCCACCTAACTGCCTTGCCATAAACACATCAAAAGATGCCTCGGTGTCTGGTGGTGAAGACCAGATGACCCCACTCCATTAGTGGGTAACTGTCAAAGTGTAATCTCTGCGTTTTATAGGCTTGCTAAAGTGCCTCCCTAACCCTGTAAGTTCACACATGTAACCTTCTTGTTTACTTAACCTGGCCAGCCTGTTCAAGGTAACTTTAGTTTAGAAGGCTTGTCAAAGGCATCTAATTAGAGTGAAATGTAACTTTTCTTTATGGTGCTGTGACGTGCATGCACTTTCCTATTTTAGGCACCCATGGATCCATGCATTCAGTTGTAAATAAACCTATTTGCCCTGACAAGAAACTGATTTCCGAGCCTTAATTGCGGATCGGTGTGACAGGCTGGTATAAGCCAGTCTCTTAGGTACAGCTCCCAGTGTTCTTTACAGGGATAGTAAAAACAGGCTGTATTAGGAGTGACCTTTAAGTTTCTAAATATTTAAAAAATAAAAATCTAAAAGTCCTATGTGTATTTTCTTTGTGGGTCTTTTTTTTCGTTTTTCCCTTCCCTTTTTCAAACGCAGGGAACCTCCTCTGACTGCCGGATCCTAGTCGGAAAACCAGTCCACAAGAACAGAATTGATCATCCTTCTAATTCATTATTCTTACAGAAAAAATCGTCACAATAGTTGGTCCTTGGTGCTTTAAAACACTGCAAGAGGTAAGCTTTCTGTGAACCTTGCACCTTGAAAATCTAATACTTCGCTACCCTTTTACGACAGGACAGCTCAGCTCAGCTCAGCTGCCTCGCTCTAGCTGGCGTCGGCACACCCCAGCTACGCATCGTAGCCCAACGCTTCTCGAGAGCGCCAGGCTGGAGGAGGAAGGCCCCGCCTACCCGAATGCAATTGTGCTCGGCAGTTGCCCTTGCAAGCGTTAATCCAAACTCTGGAGGAGGAGTTTTTGGGAGCCCGCGATTCCGTGGAGCAGGGAAAGGCAGCTGCTGGGTTGGGCGCATGCGCGTCGTGATGAGCAAGATGGTGTCTCTTGCTGTGTCTTCGCTGCGGGGTGTCTCTTCCGTAGCGCGCGGGATGCGTGACCCTGCCTGTCGCCTCCTGTGCTGCGGAGGAGCTCGACCCCTGAGCACGCCTGCGTCCGTCGGTGGCGGGGGAGGCCTCGGGGAGCCCTCCTGGGGCTGGTACGAGACGCTGTCTTCCTCGGTGCCCGCATTGTGGATGGAGTCGGGCTTGGTAGCACTGCAGGCCGCGTCGGGGCTTCCCTGGTGGGCTACAGTGATAGCTGCCAGCGCCGTCCTCCGCACAGGCCTCACCTTGCCTCTCGCCGCCCAGCAGGGCCGCGTCCTCGCTAAGGTGGGTCCAAGGAGGGGCCGGGAAGTTCCGAAGCATCTGCCGAGTTCCTCCACAGCGGTGGTAAAACGTGCCCCGCTTTTTAAATCGGAAGCAGCGGGGAGGGGGGGGAGGTCGGTTTTTTTAGAAAGGAGAGAAAGAAAAAGGGAAATCGGCTGGAGCCTCCATGTACTAAATGACAGTATTCGATTTTTTGTTGAGAGATGAGTTGTAACTACAAGAATGCAGTATGAAGTTGGAAGTTTGATTCGTCGGTGTCCTTGACTTCCCACCGGATTGAATACTTCTGACTTGATTTGGTGCACTTTTTGTGCTGCTCTTCTTTTTCTTTTGCCACTGTATAAAGCTTTCTCAGTTATACCCATAATACCATATTATGTGATACTTATATTTTGTTATCCAGAACGTTTCATCCATCCTTTCAGACATTGTTCCGTGTATAACTTTTAAGAGCCATGTATGAAAAGGCTAGAGAATCAGAATGGAGTGATGGGAACAAATTGCCAGATCCCTTCCAGACCCTTGCCCAGCTAGATTGCATCAGTGAATGCAGCCTCCCCACTGTGACTTGACCAGCACTTTGACCAGTGCTGGCCGAGCCCAATGCCACGCACATCCCCTTTGTTATCTCCAGTCTGAGTTGGAAATAACGTAGGAATTCTCCAAGGGGTCAAACTTGGAGGCTCTGAGGGCCACAGGTTCCTCATTTCTCTGGAGGGCAGCTTTTGTTTCTGCAGTAGTTTATTAATGTGATGTTAATAAACAGAAGTCCCACACTTTTGCAAGTACTCAGGATGACCAATATTAAGGTTGTGTGTTAAAAGTTGTGACTCTTTAGGGAAGATGACCTGAAAAAACAGTAATTTATTGATTTACACTAAAGGCACCTGTGTCTTTTCAGCTAGTTGGAAAATTTACAGCCTGAAATTCAGAGTTTGGCTAAGCGTCTTCGCTATGAAGTTTCAATTTGTGCAAAACAACAGGAGTGGTCTGAAAAATCAGCCAGGTAAGCATTTGCACAGTGCCCTAATTAATCCAGTTGTAGTAGATATGAAAGTTATTCCATATTTACCATTTGGATTAGTCATGACCACAGCAAACCACCTTCAGATATTTGTGGAAGATTCACATATGAATGGTGGATGAATGGTGGTTCTATAATGGTGCACCCATGAAATGTTTATTTCTTCTGTATTTTGCATTCCAGTTTAGATTCCCACTGTTGCTGTTTGTCCTGTCCACTAAACTTTTCTAGGATTTAGAATTCCTTTTTCTGTACTTTTGATTAAACCTTTTTATATGTTTTCGTTATTCCTTTTAAAGATTAGTTTAATCACCTTCTTGCTGTTCTGTTTTGTTCAGAATGTTTTTGTTAAACTGACCTTACTTCCACAATAGTATGACCACCTCATACCTGCATTTTATTAATATTATTTACAGCATCTTTTGTCCACTCTTCAGTTAAAAGACTTAAAGAGTGGCTTATGGAACAATAAAAAACAAGGCAGTTTCTGCTCTTAGATGTACAATCTAAAAGACTTCTGTTTAATATAATTTTATTGGTTTTCTCTTGTTATTGTTTATGATTGTGTTTGTTATGTTTTTACATTTTTAATATATTGCGAACCATCCTGAGAGTTGTTGACTAAATAGGAATGGCATAGAAATGTTTTAAATAAATAAAAATAAAATGACATGACATGACATGACGTGACACAAAAGGAAAAGTAGATGGAAAGGAGGGGAGGAGAAAACAAACTCTGGCAACAGTTCTTAAATTACAGTGCTTATAATCTCCTCCATTCTGTCCCTAGTATTCAACTCTAAACCTCTGTGTTCTCTGTCTGAGCATGATTTACAGTGTCTAACATACAGACACGAAAGTATTGTTAGCTATGGTACTTTTCTAGACCCTTTTCTTCTCTGAAGGACCAATCCTATATACTTAGGATTAAGGTCTCACTGAATTCACTCAAGTAAATATACATAGGATCCAGGATTAGGAAATTGCCTATAAAGTTAAGACAGACTGCAATTCTAGTCAAGCATACCTGGGAAATAACCTTACTGAAAATCAGTGGAAATTGTTGATAAGTAAAAAATGTTTAGACTACAGTTCTGTGTAAAGAAACTGTAAAATGGCCCATTGAATTCATTGGGGGGGTTATTTCTGAGTAGAGGGGGGGTCATGTCTTTAGGATTTAGCTGTTTGCTATCAGCTTTAATATTGACTTTTTCCTGCTGTTTCCACACCAGCTCAGAGAAAAATTAAAACTGGAAGTAAGAGGGATGAGCGAGAGGTAAAAGCGCTAGGATTTCACTAGCTCATCTGTCTTCTAGTTCTGGTTCTTTTCAGATCTGTCGGTGACTTTTCCCTAATATGTGCAAACTGTACTGTATAATAATGAATAGCTCCCCTTAAATTCCATGGACTTACAGATGACTTACAATTCATCACAGTGATGAACAGAATTACATTTATTTTTCTGGTGTGGATTTGCTCCTTGAACATGGATTTGAAGAATTTCAATATTAGATTGGCAAATAAAACCAGTAGATTAATATACCAAACATAAAACTAGTGTGTCGTGACTTTTTAAAATTTTATATAGCATTCTTACACTTAACATTTGTAGCATGAATAACGGGCACTGTTATGCAAGAAATTAAAATGCTTTGTATGTAGCTTATTGATATAAATTAAAAGTGTGTCATATTTAAGAAAAGATTTACGTGACAGTCATAAACATGAATGAAATCCTTGACGCTTCTACCTGAAAAACTTTTTAAAGGAATGTACTCCTATGCTCTCAAATGTGTGTGTCTTGCTAAACTCAAGAGGACATACTTCTGAATGTACATATATAGGTTTTAGTGTTCATCTGTGGAATTGGATTTTGCTTGTTTTCTCAACCAGGTTCTATTTCAAGAAGAATCTTAAGAGAATTGTTTCAGAGCTGTATGTTCGAGATAATTGCCACCCTTTCAAGGCCACACTGCTCATATGGATACAGATTCCATTATGGGTCTTCGTTTCTGTAGCTTTGCGTAACCTTAGTGTTGGTAGCGGAACATCTGAAGGTAATGATTTTAACCTTGCATTGTCAAATGAATGTGTTTTGTCCCACATACCTTTCTTAACCAGTAGTTCAACAAAAATGTCTAATTTCAGGTTTAAGACATCTTGTTAATTACTTTACAGCCTAGCGCCAATCTTTGCTATTTCTTTGTAATACATTAATTGTTTTAGTCATGCTAGGGAAATAGGGAGGCAGAAGAAGAAAAGAAAGGCCAAATACAAGATGGATTGATTCCTTAAAGGAAGCTACAGCCCTGAATTTACAAAAGCTAAGCAGGGCTGTCATGGGTAGGTCATTTTGGAAGTCCTTAACTCATAGGCTTGCTGTAAGTCAGAAATGACTTTATAGCACATGACATCAACAATTGCCTTAAAGTGCAATTCTTAAAAGGAATTGTCACTCTTTGTTAAAAAATACTAAATGCAGAATATTAAAAATGTGATGAACTGTTCAAAATTAATCATTCGAAAATATAATATACAAAGTAGTCCATCCCTATGAAACTTACTACCTTAAAATAGATTAGCTGCTTGGTTATTTTCTCATTATTTAGCATGTTCCCCTTTAGGCATAAATCTCTTAACTGCAGAACTGAGTTGCACAAGTCTTCCTACAGATTTGCTGCCTCTTTCTTGGTCCCTATGACCTCATTAACACACAGCGGCAAGCCGTTCAACAATCCATGGTTTGTGATTGCCATGAACTGGGGTGGGTGGGCACACTGCCTCTCACAGCTCATCACTTCTGCTTTGACTGCACAGCCCATTGTTGGCTCCTTCATAGGTTGCAGAGCATTTTGTCTGAATCCAAACCAGAAGTTGTTTATAGACTAAGCAACGCAGTGGTTAACCCATGGTTTGAAACACATGTTCCCCTGTATACTCACTGTAGATATTCCATCAAAGCAGAGCTTCAAACCCTACTGGCTTTCTCCCCTTGCCTCTGAATGGGAAAAGGACAGTGGTGAAACTGGCATTTGTTGCTAATTTTCATTGTATTGTCAATTCAGTTCAGCTGAATAAATACTCATTTCTTGATGTTGGCTTGACAGACTAATGTGCACACAGATGTGTAATTCATTGTGGATGAATTTCATGTTTTATGATGAAAATATAAATAATTGTTCTGATTGATGATGGCCACCTGTTTCTCTAATATTAATACATTGTGTATTATGTAATGTATAATGTAATAATACATTACTTTTATTACACAAGTAATATGTGATTACCTCAGAACATGTGATTGCTGCAGGCCCATCCCATTAACATAGGGATGGGCTTGTGGTCCTCTTGACTGTTGGGGTGCTTGGCATGTTGGGCAAGTTTGGGGTTCTTGGATAATGAACTTGAGAGTTAGCACTTGCTTTTAGTGCATAAGGGAAAAGGAGGGGAAAATAAGGAAAAGAATACAGCAGATGTTGAAGAAATTGCTGATCGTTTCTGGGGGGAAAGAGTTTGTGTGAAACTGCAGGTTTTCTGGAGGTAGCCAACCTAAAACCTAGGAAATCTGTAGCTAGCTCTTCCTGCTACAAAGAGATGCTCTAGAGAGAACAATCAGTACTTGTGAGAATTATAGAAGCTGCACACATGCAGCTCCTGAGCATATGCAAAGTGCAAATGCTTTTAGGAGTTTGTTTGGCTCTGCTTTCAGCCACAAGACAAGAGAATTCATCCGGGGCAGGGTGAATTCCCCTCAGGCAGACCTAGGCTAACACTCAAAAGAAAAAGGTTTGTGCAAAACAATGATGGCTTTAGAGACAGGAGGAACTTTTTTTGTCTTCAACAAATTTGGCAACTCCATTGGGACAATTTAGCAGCTGGTCTCAACTGGAGATGGGTTCACTCTCTGTTAGCATGCACCCACAATAAAGAGTCTTTTTTATATATAAAATTGCTTGCTGGTGTTGCCTGTCTCCTTCACATCTCTTTCAGGCAACAGACAAGAGGAACTTTTTTTGTCCTCAGTGAATTCATAGTAAATTAATTTTGAATGGGTTCACACATCATAGAGCAATCTACAGTTGGAGGCTGCATTTTCAAATTGTAAGAGGCTTATATCTGGCACATACTGCGGCAGCCTTAAGGTTAAATTAACCCATGATTTGCTGCCATTATATACAGACTAGTCAATGTCTCTCTACTGGACTTTCTCCTACTGAACATTCTCCTACTGAACTTTAAATTTGTGCTGCTAAGAGCAGGGGTGTCATTTGGACTCAGTGGTTACAAAGCAGCATAGATAAGGGAGATGGTATCAGTGCAAGATAATAAAAGCTACTCACAAAAGACTGTATGCAACTATTTAATCTCTGGTACATTACTGTACTGTGCATTTGGAAGCTCAGACATCACATATCTAGCACACTGTATCAGTTGAAGTTACTGACAGTTTTTTTAAAGTGCTCTAAACTGGTGTTGCACATTATCGGAATCTTTGCTGAAATTTTGTACTCTATCCAAGAAGAAAGGTTGGAGCTCTTTCACCAGCATGAGCTTTTAGCCTCAGCTTGTAGCTTTGAATCCAAGTGCAGTGATAGATTGCAGGGGCTGCAAATCCCTCATCCTACATTGTGGAGTAATTGGTGCTCCCTAGCTCATTTACTATAGCTTACGCAAACAGTCCTACATAAATTGTCACAGACTGCTTAGTCTAATATATCCCCAAATTTCAGCCTCCTTCCTTTTACCTTTTTCCCTCCTTTTGATAATCTAAACCATGCTCAGGACATAAAAATACCCCAGAATCTCTTTAGGAATACTTCCATGGGGTATATTTGTACCCCAAGCAAAAAAGACAAAAGAGTCAGTACAGATCATCTCCATCTCTTTTTAAAGCAAAGATTGTCAGAGGTAAAACCTGCGTGGAAACAGAATTAGGATCCATTGATGTATAGTTTTGCTATGATTTTTAATGATTTTTTTTTACTTCATAGCATTTTTGAAAATATTGTTAGAGATTTACTCTTGTACTGATGCTTTGTAGAGTTAAGATGAATAGAGCTATTTAAGTACATGATAATCGTGGTCAGAGTTAAAATTGCGTTAAAATGGCAAGCAAAATCCAGAAGAAAGGTTTTTCATATGCAGCATTTTTCTTGTTCGAGGCGCTTTTGTATGACCCCAGACTAAAAATAACCTCAAATGCAGCTAGTGCTAGCTTTTTGTTGAAGCAGGAAGAGTACTATATCCCTGAAACAGAAAGGAAGACTCAGAAGTTGCCATTCATTGCTACTTGAGCGGCATATTTCTTTTGTTCTTCAGTCAAACTATCTGTTCAACACCATCACTGCTGAAAATAGTGAGATTCTATATAGATAGCAAAAATATGCCAATTATGTTTT
The DNA here is from genome assembly GCF_004798865.1 of Varanus komodoensis. Taxonomy (NCBI): domain Eukaryota; kingdom Metazoa; phylum Chordata; class Lepidosauria; order Squamata; family Varanidae; genus Varanus; species Varanus komodoensis. The sequence continues at coordinate 4,126,793 of NW_025336100.1, read as the reverse complement.
CAACAGGGACTTACATTCAAGAGCAGCTTTCCACAGGAGGTACACTCTGGTTTATGGACCTCACTGTACCTGATTCAACATGGATTTTGCCGATCATTCTTGGAACTCTCAATTTGCTGATAGTGGAGGTATGGAAGATTATAGCTGGGACTGCTGAAAAAATGTATCTGTCACAGTTCTTTAACTATTTTGTAATTTACTGCATTGCAAGAAGTACAACAATTCGTACATCTGCACTCCTACACTGGGGTGAAAATATTGCAATTGCCTAGGTACTGTTTAGTACCCATTCCAGTATTTCAATTTCATTTTGGGACTGTATAGCTTTGTTTCATTCAACTTCTTAAATAGTGTTGCTGTGAGTTTGTTCTTTTTTCTGGTGGAGATTATCTACAGTTGGGCTACTCTTCAATTTGTTTACCCTTTGTATTTATTTTTACGTCTTTATTAAACTAACAATACAATACAACTAATACAGTAACAAACATAATTAAACAATACAAATGTTTTCAAATTTATTTTCACTTACCCAACCTTTTTTCTATTTAATATCACAAGTTAACTTATCATTAATAGCTATCTTCCAGACTTTATACTAGTCAACTATATCATATTCACCTTTTGTTTTCCAATTCCTTGATAAATGAATAGTAGTAAGATTAATAATAGCATCAATTCTCTAGTATTTTGTCCCAGCTGTTCTCTTATT
>NW_025336100.1:4022600-4125984 GCF_004798865.1 Varanus komodoensis | reverse complement strand
CCCATGGCATAGCTGCCATGACGTAGAGACATGGTCCCCCAGCACTACCATTTTTCTTCAACCAATTTTTAGTCCAGTAATCTAATTGGAGCGTATTATACCAATTTACCCTGTCCCAGTATTGCTTGTATCATTTCTTTACTCATTTTCTCTATCCAATCTTTCAACCTAATAACATGTTTCTTCTTCAGTATTTCCTTTAAGCTACTCTTCAGATTTTCTGGGAATCTTTCTGATTCCGTAATTGGATATAATGGCATAATTGATGGGATAAATATATCCCTATATGTATTCCACATATTAACCATATTCTTAAAAAAAAGAGTTTCCTATCTTTTAATAGTCTTATTTTTTTTGTTGGGGAAAGATATTAGGATCCCTCTACATCTTGATATTCTAATTTACTCCATATTATCTTATCTGGCTGCAGTACACATGTATATTCTGGTATATTCCTCATTTGATTAGCTATATAATAAAATTTCACACTGGGAATACTTAAACCCCCTGTGTTCTGGGGTATATACCGTCTTTTTAAGTTAAGTCCTACTTCTTTATCCCCATTACAAAATTTATTAATCATGTTTTGCCATTCTTTCAAATCTTTCTCTGTTAACCTAATTGGTAACATCATAAGCAAATAATAATAATTTTAGGCAAGATCTTCATTATGAATGCTGCTATTCTACCAAATCAGGATAAACCAATCTTTTTAAATTCATTCATCTTCTCTTTCACTTCATATTTTAACTTATCAAAATTGTTCTCTTTTAAACATTGCAGTTTTTATATTTACTCCTAATATTACATCTCTTAACTTCTCACTTGCTTTTAATATGACCCTTTCCCAATTTTTTACAATTAAATAACATCTGATTTGTCCAGGTTTACTTGTAAACCCTTTATTTCTCCAAATTCTGTTAAATGTCTCTTAATTTGATCCATAACCTTAACTGGTTAAGAGTGTGTGATATGAGTATTTCTGCTCTAAATTTTATTTCATATCATTTCTGTAACAAAAAGTGTTTGAATATTGTTATCTGTGGCTCTTCCTTTGCTGTTTATTTCCTTTCAGAGAGAAACCAATTTCAGGTCTATTTCTTTTCCTTTCCTGAGTTCTCTGAACCCTGCCATATTGTAGTGCAATTATACTAAATGCATGTTCTTGAACATGTATATGCAGGTGCACATGCATATGAGGACAAGCGGCAGCACAAATAATTACTTCATTGACCTGAACATTGAGCCTCAAACCTGCATTAACGCTATCATGATACTTCACGTTCAATAGTTATTGAAAGTGACATTTGTTCTTCCAGATTTTTGCTTTACGAAAAACCAGCCCAACCAAGTTTCAGAAGTATGCCACTAACTTCTTCCGAGGAACTTCTGTATTTATGATCCCAGTTGCTGCAACTGTACCTTCAGTAAGTATTTAGCTTTAGTGAATAATTTATAACAGTAGCACTGTGGTGGGTAATATCCTTTCTCCCCAGCTTTGGAGTATTTTGAGAACCATACTTTTCCAGTGTGGAGCCCTGAAAACACTTTTATGCAATGGTGTTATCATGTTATTACTACAGTTATTAACTTCATTTCTGCCATCCAATAACCAATCTCTTTGCATAGATCAGAACAATTTATAGCATTACAAAGCATGAGATACCACATAGCATTTAAGCAAAATTTTAAAAAGTTTAAACAGCAAAAACAATATAAAATCAGTATTAAGGTGGACAGTATTATCCAGCACCGAGTATATTGAAAGTACCCTGTGCAGCTCCTGTGCAGCTGCTGTTGCAGAAGGGTCACAGCTTCCTAGTCAGGTGCATGCCTTGCATGCATGAGATGAGGTTCAGTTCCTAGCATCTTCAGGTAAAAGTATCAGATTGCATGTAAAGACCTCAGCCTGAGACCTTGGAGAGTCCATCCTGCTCAAAGCAGATGGTACTTGGATAAATGGCAAGTCTCACATAGTATCAAGCTACTTTATTTGATTTCATTTTTTAAAGCGTTCTTCCTCCCTCCCTCCCTCCCTCCACGTGTGCAAGAGAGAGAGAGCATAACACATCCTAATCCACACTGATCATAAAAAAAAAACTGTAAAGTCATTTGCTTGTTGGATCTGGTGTCATTCCACTACTGAAACATTTCTATCACCCAGTTTTCTTCTTTGTAGCCTCCACGACTCTCACTTTTCTTTTGTCTTTCACCCTTTTATTAGAGCATTCCCAGACTATACCAAAGTCTGAACCTACCTCTGCTGGAGCTGAGCTAATGCCATCTGGTCCCTTTCCTATGCTTCATGGTGCAGGGCGATTACAGTCCAGTATCTGCTAGGACTAGGACTCTAGCACAGTAGTTACTCGATTTGTCTGTCTTTGCATGAAACCATCTCAGTCTTGCTTCATCTGATACATACGTACTTATGTATTTGTTTAAAACTTTTGTATCTCATCCTATACATAGAAGTCTCAGGACAGTCAAACCAAAGGCACAGCATTATATCTATAATAAAAACCCAACTAAAATAAATCTTAAAATAATGGGAGAGTAAAAAGGTTTTGGCCTGGTGCCAAAAATAATAAAGTGTCAGCACCAGGTGCACTCAACCCTAAAAGAGACAATCTTCCCTTTACATTTCTCATCTGCTGTCAGACACTCCTTTGAATGGTGAATGTCTTACCTCACCTACTATGAAGGTTGCCATTCCACACTTCTGAACTGGTACAGTTGCAATAGATGCTTCATTCTGGGTTTGGGGAGCACACTGCTGTTTCCTCACAATCAGGACTGGTCACAAGAGAACGTGTGCTCCAGAGTCACCACGTGGAATATTTTGCCATGGCAAAAGCCTTCCAAGCATGCAAACCTCCCATTGACTTTCTGTTCAAACTGCATCAGATAACACCACTTTGCTATTGTTCCTTAGTCTCACTCTGAACTTTTGGGATTGGTGCACAACATCACAGTTTCACCCTAGTTGCCATTCACATGGCAGGAACAGCCTACAACCTGGCTGATAGTCTAAGCCAATTGGAAACATTTCCTTCCCTTCTTGACTTCCCAGCTAGAACCTAGATTCCGTTCACTCAACATAAATCAGGCTTTCTCTGTGGGATAGTATCCTTTTGGAAAACCTGTCACCTACTCGTGCCTGTATGGTCTGGGACATGGGCAGCAGGAAGCTAAACAGAGGCACTAGGACCCAGATAATACAGTCAATAAACTATATGGCAAAAGGCCAGTCACCAGTCAAATCCATGTCATTATCCAGAGCAAGCCAAGGTCAAACCAGGAGCAAACAGGAAAGCAAACAAAGCATAGTCCAGATAGCAAAACATGGTCAAAACAAGTCAAATATCAGAAGCCAAGAAGATAGCATAAGGGCAGGGATACCTTTGGGACAGGATCAAGGCCCAAGAGCAAGAACAGGAATAGGAGCAACAGCAGACAGGCTCTCCCACCACAGAGAGTTTCAGCACACTGGAGACCAGTATTGCTGAGGCAATTTCTGGGAGGATGAGCTACTTAAATAATTCTTCCCCCATGGTTCCCAGGTGGTGTTCATGACGGCCCTGGCAGCTGCAGCAGAGTTTGGGACCATCCCTGCAACCAGGACTGCTATTCTGGTGTTTGGCCAGCAGGAGGAGCCCTGACGCTACCCAGATCCTCACAGTGCCTTTCAATGACTGGCCAAATGGGTCACATCAACTATCTCGCTGGCTCATCTACCACCCCCTTTCCAAGAAAAGGGGGCACTCTGCTAGGCCAGTCATTTCTTCAGCTGCATTCATCAGTGTAATGCCAGTATGCTGCTCAGGGCTGTAGCCACATGGGCTCAGCTATCCACTTTCAGCATGCATTATTGTTGTCAGAATCAGCCATGTTTCCTTTGGCAGAGCTGTCCTTGATCCTTGTGTGATCTTCCGCCAAAGTCCTTAACTTGTCACCTGTGTGTGAGTTACAGAGATCACAAAGGAGGACAAGTTCCTTTCTTGTAAACTGTAGTTCTTTGAGTGGGCATCTATGCACTTGCACAATCCATCCTCCCCCCTCCCCGCAGTGCTGCATAATTTATTTTCTCCACTGTGGCAGGTGTGGAACTGAGATGCAGGTGGAAGCCACACCTGGAGCCATGCACAGAGGAAGAGGGTGGGGCTCCTACCAAAATGCTCTAGTTAACTCTAAAATGCTCCAAATGCTGCTGTGCACATTTGTAAGAGTGCACATCATGACCACTCAAACAACTAATTACAGGTAAGCAACCTATTCTTGTTCTTTCCCAAGTGTAAAATTCAATACTTAGATTTTGATTGTGCAAGACATTGTGCAGGTTGTTGATAAATACAACTTCAGTAGACTAGGCATTGCTAGTGTAATGTTTGATGTAGTTCATTAACCTTAAGTGAAGCTGTGTAAACATTGCTTCCAGGAGACTTTTTTTAAGTGCTTGAAAAAGTGTAAGCACCAGGTATAGTGGTTAATGAATCTGACAAGGACCACATGAATCCATGTTTGAAAAGAGGTAAGAGCACTTTTATGCCATATCAAGAGCTTAAAATCTAATAAAATGTACTGTTTCACTTGTGGATATTCCTAACAAAGAATGGTAACACATTCACTTGGAAGTGTAAAACTTTTGCTGCATCTCTGCACTATTAAAAATATTTCTTCTCTTTTTTATTGCAGTCCGTAGCTTTGTATTGGATGTCCTCAAGCTTCATGGGACTGCTATTCAACCTTCTCCTTCGTTCTCCTGCATTTCGTAGACTATGTCGCATACCGCGGACCAAGTCTGATTCAGATACTCCTTACAGAGACATTCTTGCTACCTTCTGTGCAAAATATTTCTTGAAGTGAAGTATTTGTACTGTGAGGCATCCAACAGATTGAAATTGAATGATGTTCTGTCAGATTATTTAATTTGGCAGCTTCATAGTAGGAATAATAACCAGTGTATTTATTTTGATAATAAAGAAATTCAAATCACTAAGATATATTGGGAAGACTTGGGCTGATGTTGGAAGAATGGGAAGATGTGTGTTCCTCCATCCCAGTAATTGTTACTGACTTTGAGGGGTGTGGGCATGATTTCAGCTTGCTTAGAATTTCTGGAATTCTGCAGCTTAAAATACATTTTTCTTGCCCTTGTAAGTGAAGTGAGAAACTTGGATGCATAAAGGTGTTGTGTCCATGTATTGCCACTCATTACCCTCCTGCAGTGGGCCAAAGGAGAACTTTGAGATTCCAAGGAAATAATATGCAAGATCCAGCTTTACTTACAAGGAGGAACGTTCTTTATTGTTGCAACAAGCACATTGCTAGCTAGATTTGCAAAGGGTTTAGCAAGAAAGGCTCAGAATGCTCAGTGTGGGCAAGCCTGCTAAGAGGCTCGTCAGCTGGAATGGGTAATCAACAAAACTTCCTCCAGGATGTTTGTTGTCTGAACTCCACGTGAAGGAAAATGGCTAGCCTTTATAGACCACTCATGGGAAAGGGATGGCAGTTACACAGGGACAGTCACTAAGCAGCATGAAACTACCTGTTTGCCTTGTTAGCAAGTCCAAATGTTACGTGCTCCTTCCCATCATTGTACTCTGCAGTCCATGCAGTTTCTCATCCTCACTAGCCAGCGACAAGCCATAACACCTAGGGCTTTCTATTAGTGCAAGTCAAGCTGCAACAGCATAAGCTAAGTAAGCATATAGCGAGGCACAAGCTCATTAGCTGCTTCTGCTCTCAAAACAGCGGATGGCATTGTATACATTCTTTGGCCATCTTTCCCAGGGCCTTGTTGAAACACCACCTAGTGAGCTAGGCAAGTTAACTTCAGGGCAGCATTTTTACTTATGCTGAACAAAGCCTACTACAGTCAAAGGCAGAGACCCAGGCCCTGATTTTTTTTAAAGCTCAGGCCGAATGAAGTCTTGAAAGCACAAAACTAAAGTTAACTGAGCTTTAGATATTGCAAAATTTAGTTTGCTTCTAGAGTTTTGTGCATAACCTGTTCTGTGGACTGGGTATTGTCGAGCAACAAAGGTAAGTGTCTGGCCTGAAGGTTATATCTTGCAAATTAGAGAAAAACAGGTCACTTTTGCACACCCATCACATTCCATCCCATCTGCTGCTGGCCTTGTTGATTTTCATATAAAAAGTGAAAATGGTCCCCTATGACTAGTTTATTGGGTTTTAAGAAATTCCTACCTTTGCACTAAGCAGTCTTTTGAAAATACCTTTAAAAGTGAAGGTTTTATGTGGTTTTGTAGTTAGATTTACTTTTTTCAGTAGGATTAACACACAGAATAGTATGTGCCTCTTACATGAGCAATTTTTTCATAAATACAAGCCATCTCTAAATATCAGAGCCTCAGTTTATAGAAAGTCAAACTTGTAGTTTAACAGCACAATCCTATTGGAAGCCTTATAATCCTCTGAACTGGGGTCTCCTATGCAGTGCAGAAGCTAGGAGGACCATTTGGATTAACTGTGGCACGTCACAGCAGGAGGGAAGGAGGCTGAGGGACTAGTAGGATAAATCTGGACAGCATCAGATTTTTTTCCTCTCTAACCCAGAAATCCATCTTCAAAGTATGACCTCAGAAAAACAATTTCTCCAAGGTCTTAACAGCAAGCTTGGAGAGGAACTTTTGGGGTTGAAGAGAAGAGTGTATTACTCCCAAGATACAATTTATCCTGGCAGCCACAAGGTTAGAAAAAGGCATTCTAAGCCTATATTTTGCTATGAACCAGATGCCATAAACTAGTAACTGGAGGTGCCCACCACCTTTTTGCCTTATCTGGGAGCTTCCAAAAGTATCTGGCAAGATGATAAACGAGACAGACCACTCAATTGATCCAGAAGGCACTTTAATGAAGTCACCTAAGGCATTCTAACACGTACACACGCATGAAAATTACATAAAAGGCTGACATACAGATATTTCACTACCTAAATCAAGTGATTAGTCATATTGCTGACATATTGTCCCATGCAGATAGACTGACACATTTTGAATGCACCTTGGTCTTGCTATATTACTATATCCATCCAGGATGCCTCAATTCTTGTTTGCATTTAGATTTAACATTCTGTGAATCATGCAAGCAACCACCAACTTTCAACAGGAATTGAGCCCTAAATTGTCTTCATTAGCTCAGTGGCTTGATAGAAGTTCTATGCAAATCAATGGAATTTAGGCACATCTCCCTTATTGGAAAGGGCTGCCCTTTCACAGGGCAGCTAGGGCACTTCTGAAGTCCCAGATATCTTATTCATGCCTTACCTGCAGCAGTCTGAAAGACACTGGGGCAGGCAAGTCTTTTTTAATACCAGTTAGGGAACACCTGAAAGTGTGCCTGGTGTTTATAGGGGTGATGCCATTGTTAATCCCACATCGGTGTTGGCTAGGGCTATGATGAGCTATTAATGAGCTAGGATGCAACCAAACAGCCAGCCCCATGCATGTGGCTACACTTTCAGACACTGCTGGAAAAATACGAAAGTGTATAGCAATGCTATAGAAAATTCTGTTTCAGTCCTAAAGAGAACTTAACATTCATATTATCAAGGTCAACTGCACAAATGCCAGCTACAATTATCTGTTGAAACTAGAACATTCTCTGTTATTGAAAAGTTACAGTAAAATTATTAAAAGGCATAAATTATAGAACCAAACAGTCCAATAAGGCATTTGAGTACCAACTGGTTTCAGCCCTTTCCCGTAAGTGCAGTCTTGGTTTTGTGCATTTAAAGATACCACACAACCTGTGATTACGATCTTCTTCCAACAGATCTACTCCAAGAAGCCAGATGGTTCAAATTTCATATAAAATATTACTTTTGGTAAATGTTTTCTGTAAAAATGAAATGAAAGCAATTTAAAATGACCAGTGTGTTTAAACACTTTAAAAAAGATTACATGAAAAAGTAAAAAAATAGATTTGAAGGTAACATTCACTTTCAGTATTATTGAAAACCTGGTAGACCTTCCATTTAATAGACATATTTTAAGGCAAGGTATCAAGCTGGCACCATGATGATAAATGCTATGCGACAGTCTGAAGGCAGAATGGATTTCAGGAGCTAAATGTGGTCAGAGGACTGGCTTCTCACATACACTGACAGAACCATCTTCCATGCCAAAGTAAACCCGCTCTGCCATGTTGATGAAGAGTCCTGTTTCCACCACTCCTACAATAGAAAAGCCATGTTACTTTTAACTGCTATCAGTAAAATCAGACAAAGCTCCTTCACACTTCCCTGACCCTTCTGAGGCAGAAACTACGTTACATAGATTGCACAGCATGATGTTTACTGTAACTGCACTCTATCCCAGTTTGGATTAGTATTAATCCCCTTGTTCATTTGCTTCCATCATTTCCACTCCCCACTACATGGGGATTCAGAAAAAGAAGTGGAAAGCTACCACTGGAGATAGAATAGATGGCTTGTATGGGACAGAAGAGGAGGCAGAAGGGAGACTGCAGTAGATCATGAAGGTTTCTAAACCCCCATTAGTTGTTAAAAGTTGCATATAAAACTGCAGGTTAAAAAAATGATAGGGAAGAGCAGGTTGCTTACCTGTAACTGATGTTCTCTGACTGGCCATCTGTGCAGTCACACATATGGGTTCTGCGCCTGCGCAATGCCTTTGGCCGGAAGATTAACAGCTAACGGTTTGGCGGGAAACTCCGCTCCCCCTCCCCCCTAGTAGTATATAAGGAGCGGAGTGTCCGCCATTTTCCAGTCTTTGACAGACCAGACGTTCGCTCCTGAACAAAAAGTTGTAAAAAGAACTAAAGTAACAGGAAAAAATTTTGTCGGTATGGAATAAAACAAAACCTCTTAGTGGTGCAACAAGCAGAAAAAATAGCTCCGACCGAAAAAAAAAAGTCGGACCACCCGTGACACCAAGCGGGGCCAGTGGGTGGGTTGTGTGACTACACAGATGGTCACTCGAAGAACATCAGTTACAGGTAAGCAACCTGCTCTTCTTCGTCGTAGCCTCTGTGCATCACACATATGGGTAGAATAAAAAGCTTACCCAAAATGGCGGAGGGAGGTGTCATCCATGAAGAATAGATGAAGAACAGTCCTGTCTAGCACGAACATCCAATCTATAATGTCTTGCAAAAGTACATAGAGTAGCCCAGGTGGCAGCTCTGCAGACATCCTCAATCGGGACTCCTGATGCGAAGGCTGAAGAGACAGCTACAGCCCTAGTGGAGTGGCCCCTTGGAGTTGTCAGTAAGTCTCTCTTAGTTAACTGATAAGACAGAGTAATAGTGTTAACTATCCATTTAGATAGTCTCTGAGGAGTAACTGGGAAGCCTCGGTTTTGTTCTGAATATTTAATGAAGAGTCTATTAGAGTGATGAAAAGACTCTGTCCTTGATCTGTAAAAAGCTAGGCAACGACGAACATCTAGCATATGCAGAGACCTCTCGACTGGATTCAAAGGAGCCGGAAAAAATGCAGGCAAGATAATTTCCTGATCCATGTGGAAAGAGGTAGCCACCTTTGGGAGAAAAGATGGATCCATTCTTAATACTACTTTCTCCTTGTGAAAATTCAAAAATGGAGGATCTACTCTGAGGGCACAAAGTTCACTAGATCTACGGGCTGAAGTAACTGCTATAAGGAAGGCAGTTTCCCAAGAGACAAGACGTAGATCAATTGTTTCCGGGGGCTCAAAAGGAGGCTGTGTACCACTGAGAGACTCCAAGTGGGCATAAACGGCCTAATTGTTGGATGGAGATTGCCAAGTCCTTTGAGGAATCTCTTAATCAGTGGCTGAGAGAAAATGGAAAACCCCTGCACAGTCCTGCGGTAATAGGAGATTGCCACCGTATACACTTTCATGGAGGAAGGTTTAAGACCAGAACGGTGAAGCTCGAAGAGGAACTGGAGGATCTGATCTATAGATGCGGAGGGCACTGAAAACGAATGAGATTCGGCAAAACTAGAGAATCTACGTCACTTTGCCACATACGATTTTCGAGTGGATTGTCTTAATGCAGAGTCGAGAATATATTGTATATCAGGATGCAAAGCCTGTGAATCCGACAGCGTATTCACTGGATCTGACGAGGAAGAGGCGGTAGGCGAATTCACAGCATGGACCTGTGTGTCCATGGTAGGAACGGAATGAGTAAGGACTGCATACGGATTGGTACCGTGCCGGCGTTCAATGTTATCGAATTCGTCAGGCGGTCAGTTTCAGCGACGGTAGGTCCAGGTGTCGGATCGAGCCCTCCTGCTGCATTATAAGAGACGGAAGGAAGCTGAAGGTATTCTTCCCGAGAAATACGAAGAAGTGTCAAGAACCATGGCTGACGTGGCCACCAAGGAGTTATCAGTAGCCCTGTGGCCCCATTGTGAATCACCTTTGCTAGTACTCTCATGATGAGGGGAATCGGGGGGAAAGCATAAAAGGTCATATCACTCCAGGGAATCATGAAGGCATCCCTGGACGTCCCCTGCCCGATTCCCGCTCTTGAACAAAATTTTTCGCACACGCTGTTTTGTCGGGTGGCAAACAGGTCTATCTCTGGGAGGCCCCATCATTGGAATAGCCTGTCGCAAATCTGGTGGTCCAGTTCCCATTCGTGTGACCGTGACATGTGTCTGCTCAAGATATCTGCTTCCACATTGTCTGTGCCCGTGAGATGTACTGCAATAAGAGTGATGCCTCTCAGTATGCACCACTCCCAGATTCGCATTGACAAACGGGCTAATTTCGGGGACCTTGTCCCCCCCTTGTTTAAGTGAAAAACTGTGGCTACGTTGTCCGAGGTTACCTGGACAACCTGACGGTGAAGCACGTCTTCGAATGACTGTAGTGCTTTGAACATGGCGAGAAGTTCCAGGAAGTTGATATGGTTCCTGGAGTCCTGACAGTTCCAAACCCCCTGGGTGTGTAGACCGGAGCACAGGGCTCCCCATCCCAGAAGGGATGCGTTCGTACCGAGAGTCCAAACGGGACTCCGATGTTTAGGTTGCTTGACTTTGTCCACCATAGTAGAGACTGAAAAACAGAGGACGGGAGTCGAATCCGCTTCGTAGGAAGATCCCTTTGTGGTCGGAAACTCCCACTGAAGGACAATTGGAGGGGGCACAGTCGGAGTTTGGCATGTGGGACTACGGCGATGGACACTGCCACATGTCCCAACAGTCTTTGAACAGATCGGGCAGGAACAATTCTTTCTCGTCGAATCCAGCGAATGTGTCGAGTGATAGCATGTTGTCTGTCTCGAGGGAGGAAGGCCGTCGCCACCGTAGAATCCAGTCGGGCTCCAATAAAGTTGATCGTCTGTGTAGGGAGAAGAGAAGATTTCTGACGATTAATGTAGAGTCCAAGGTCTTGCAATAAATCACAGGTCATATTTACAGTGGAGGTAAGTCCTTCCCTAGTCCGGGAAACCAACAGCCAATCATCGAGGTATGGGTATATCTGAATTCCACATAGTCAAAGGTATGCACAGATGGGAGCCATACACTTCGTGGAAACTCTCGGTGTGGTGGCCAGTCCAAATGGCAGCACCCCAAATTCGTAGATTTCAGAGGCTACAGCAAAACGGAGGAAGCGCCTATGCCGTGGATGTATCAAAATATGAAAATAGGCATCCTTCAAGTCCAGCAAAGCGAACCAATCCCCTCTCCCCAGCAACGGGAGGATATTTTGAAGTGTGGTCATCCGAAACTTCTTTGGTGTTACAAATTTATTGAGAGCTCTCAAGTCCAATTTCGGCCGAAGCCCTCCATCTCATTTCAGGACCGTAAAATATCTAGAATAGAATCTGTGGAGTTCTTCCGATGAAGATAAGCGACGAACGGTTCCTTTAGAGAGGAGTTGGTAAATTTCATCTAACAATACCAGGGAGCATGGCGTAAACCGGATAGGACTCGATGATGGAACAACATCGAATTCAATTCTGTATCTGTGCTGGATGATGGATAACACCCACCCATCAGATGTAATGGACTCCCAAACGGGGAGTCGGCTTTTCAGCCGGTCCCCAAATGAGAGGGGGGAGGGTGGGGTTGGAAGGGGGGGAAAGGTTCGCTCGTCCCATCAGCGCTGACGTTTATCTCCGTCGAAGCGGTGGCGGGCTTGCTGGAAATGCTAAGGTGGTTGCTTGCGGCGCTGCTGGCAATGCTGTGGCTGCTGGCAGGGTGGATATTGCTGCCTATATTGAGGGTGAGTCCACGACCACTTATGTCGAGGGGGTGGTTGTCATTCCATGTGCCGGGCAGTCATCCTCGACTCGTGGATCTTCTTCAACTTTTGATTGGTTTTAGTGTTGAAGAGGCCGGATCCATCAAAGGGCATCTCCTCAATCCTCCTTTTCATCTCCTCAGGAAAGTTGCAGTTATGCAACCATGCGTGTCTCCAAAGAGAGATGGCGCTGACGAGAGCCCTCGAGTACATATCCACGTGGTGTCTGGTGGTGGATAGTTGTTGCACGGCGACCTGCATTGCCTCCTTTACAAACACCCTCGCTAAGTCGCCTTGATTATCAGGGAGGGTGGCGATGATGTTGTCCAGGCGCTGCATTATAAAGTATTGATAACGCGCCAGAGTCGCCTCATAGTTGGAAATTCTTAGGCCCAGACCTGAACCCGCATAGACCTGGCACGCAAGGGAGTCAATCTTTCTTCCCTCTTTGTCCCGGGGCACTGTATGACCCTGTGCCTCCCGAGCCTGAGACGATTCTACCACCACCGAATTTGGCTTGGGGTGGCGGAGGAGGAACGGAATGTCCCCTTCACAGGCTCGATACATTGCCTCGTATTTTCTAGAGGTCGGTTGAGACTGCGCCAGGAGGTCCCACGGTTGGGTCATCACTTGTCGGAGGGTCGTAATAAGTGGTAAAGTGATGGAGGTCGATTGTTCTCCCCACACGACATCGTAGAAACAGTCAGTGCTAGGTCTCGGTTGTTGGCTCGCTTCAATCTCCAACGACTTCACCAGCCTGGACATCAGTTCGGCAAACGTGATGTGCAGCTCTTCCAGTGATGGCGGACCTTGTGAAGTGACCGCAGCGTCAGGTGAAGTTGAATCGACCTCGGACTCATCAGAGTCCACCCAATATGGAGGCGAGACGCTGGAGGAACCCCCTGGTGCCTGGGATCTCTCGCTTTCCTGAGACAGTGCATGCCCGGCGCCCCTCAAAGCCGTAGAGTGGGGTTGATCCCAATGTTCAGTTGGGGGGGATCGAGCTCTAGCAGCCGGGCAGTATCTGATGGATGGACAGTCGGACCATCTTGGTGCAGACGAGTACCGGGAATGGTACCAGTCATCAGAGCGGGGTTCCGAAGAGTGGCTCCTCCGATCTCCCGTTGGGGACAATCCGGTACCCGGGTCGAGCTCAAAAAGTGGCACAGGAGTTGGGGATTGGGCCCTCGACGGAGAGTCTTGGATCTCGCCATCAGAGATCGAACAGCGAGGTGTAGCTCAGATTCCATACGACGCGAGGAGGCTGGAGGGGTGACTCTCATCGCCGCTTGAATAGTCAGACCTGACAGTGTCAGTACCGAGGCCGCAGTCGGAACCGAAGAGGCCGCCGAACCCGAGCATCGAAATTTCGAATGCTCAGGCCTCTTCTGTTTCTTTGCTGATTTCTCGGCCTTATCTTTCTTGGCCCTTTTGTGCACAGGCAGATTCTCAGGAGCACTGTGCTTCCTCTTTTCCTTCTGTTTCTTGGGCAGAGAAACAGGCTGCTCCCCGATGATAGAAGCACCCTCACCTGAAGGGCGTAAGGGCGGAGCAGTAGAGGAAGAGGCCGGACGTTGTGGCGGTTCAGTAGAGGCCGGGTGGAGGTCTGGTGGGGCTGAAGTTGTAGTGGTCTTAGCCACCAGCCGGTCGGATTGTAGGAGGGCCTGGTCCCACAGGAGTTTCCATAAACAGTTCTCCCTGTTCTTCCTGGCCTGTTTTGAGAAGGCCAGGCAATGGACACACTTGTCCACCCTGTGGCCCTCCCCTAAACAGAGGAGGCACAGGTCCTGCAGGTCTGCAGCGGGCATTTTAGAGCCACACTCTCCGCACTTGCGGAACGCCGCTCGTTGAGCCATTGCGGAAAAAGAAGAAAAGAAGACAGCAAAGTGGGAATAGATAATATTTTTGTGGCTGTTGTTTTATAGGAACGAGAAACAAGCAAAAAACAAAGAGAATAACTGGACTAATACATTAAGGTAAGAAAGGAATACTAACTTGGAAGGAACAAGAGAAAAAGATTCGAACAAGAGAGCACGAGGCACGATCTAAGTGAGAGCGAAGTGGCACGAGACACAATGAACGGCGGTCGCAGACTGGAAAATGGCAGACACTCCGCTCCTTATATACTACTGGGGGGAGGGGGAGTGGAGTTTCCCGCCAAGCCATTAGCGGTTAATCTTCCGGCCAAAGGCACTGCACAGGCGCAGAACCCATATGTGTGATGCACAGAGGCCATGACGAAGAACATGTGATCCTTGTGCTTCTTACTATTGCAATCCATTTATACCCCATGCTTTATTCCTCTTCTGAGGAACTCAGACCATGCCTCCCTTTTCCTCAGCATCTCTCACCAGTGAAATACTACTTTAAAAGTGAGTTGGTTGACTTACTCCACCATTACTACCAGAAATTGGATGGAGCAGTAGCTTTTACAGCTTATACTGAGAAAACAGCTCAGCAGACTGATCTAAAACTTTGCAGTGTAGGAAAGAGGGATGTTGGTGAGGATGATCCCTGCCACACTTTTTGAGGTAGATAGGACAAGAAACTCCTCATTTAAAGTCTGATGAGTGCCCACCAGCACCAGCACTTTCACGGGCATTGTCTATTCTCCCCTGTTCAGGCATGCATGGTGTTTACAGTATAGGAACATTTCTGCTAGTACAGAGTTTTTTATAGAACAGTTTGATATCTATAGTAAGGTGGAAAGTATAGTAGGAGTTGTGTCACAGAAAGTATGTGGGTAGGTATCCTACCCACATAAGGTATGTGTAGGTTTTGAAAAAAGTGATTTTTTCACCCACACTTTAGCTTATGCAATTTGATAAGCTCAAATTTGCAGGATGGCTGGAGAACACAATGGAATATGAGTGCTGCCTGTTTCTGGAATGGGGGCCTCTCAGCATTTCTTAAGCTTTTAATTTTTCCCTTTTTTAACCATGATGAGCCAGCTGCAGGGAGACCTTATGGGTCACTGTAGAAAAAGGAGGAAACGATTATGAGGAAAGATCCCACTGAAACAAAATTCTACTGATCTTCATAAGCTGGAATGCTGGGCTGAAAAAACAGAACTGAATTCAACAGACAAATGCAAAATTCAGTACTTAGGAAAATGAAACCAAATGCACAGTTGGAAGATGGGAGATACTTGACTCAGCAATGTAACAAGCAAGAAGAATCTTGTAATTGCTGTAGATCACAAGCTGAATATAAGTCATCAATCTGATGTGGCTCCAAAAAGGGTGAACACTAATTTAGGCTGCATTAACAGAAGTATTACTGCCAAATCACAGGAAGTACTAGTTCTTTACTCAGCATTGGTTAGGCCTCATTTGGAGTACTGTGTCCAGTTCTGGGCACCACAGTTTAAGAAAGATGCAACCAAGCAACAAGGATGACTGGAAACAAAGCACTATGAGGACTGATTGACAGAGGTGGACATGTTTAACCTCAAGAAGAATGAGGGAGATATGATAAAACTCTACAAGTACCTGAAAGGCTGTGACAAAGGGGAAGGGCTGGATCTCATTTCAATTATCCCAGAGTGCAGGACATGGAATAACAGACTCAAATTACAGGAAGCAAAATTCCAGCTGGACCTCAGGAAACACTTCCTGGCTGGAATGAATCACCTAGAGAGGCGGTAAGTTCTTCCACACTGGAGGGATTCAAGGGGCAGTCGGATAGCTTCCTGCAGGGAAACTTTAACTTGGGAGTCCTGCACTGGGCAGGAGGTTGGGCTGTCTTTCTGGACTGTGGACTGTTTGGACTGTGCTCTTGGACTATGTTTTTGGATTGTGACAACTTGGCCTGTGTTTGCTTGGATCTATCATCTCCCTGGCTTTGAATATGGACTGTTAAACAAAATGCCTCCTGCATCTGGCCCTCTGAACCCACTGCAGGACTCCCCCTTGCACCTGTGCCCTGGTTCTGGCATTCCAACCATCATCACCTGCCTCTCACACCCCAGACCTCACATGTGGTTCATGGTCTGCATTCTTTCCTACATTACTGAGAAGGCTATTTTGGGATGCTACAAGAGCTCTTCCCTCTGTTATGACACATAAGTCTTCATCTGGTGTTGCCTCATCGATGTCTCCCTCCCCGGTCGAATTCAGTGTAAATCCCTCCTGACGAAATGCTTCATGCTGTGGGCAAACATTTTTTCCAGCTTTTGTGAGAAGCAACCCATCCCTTGCTAGCAGTCCATCTGTGGTCCCAGAATATGAATAGCTCACATACGCACCACCTTCATAGCCAATCATTCACCAATAGATGAATGCCTCCCTGTTTATGTAGATCACTGTTGCAGTGATCTTGATGTGATGACTGAGCAGAAACAAGACAAAGGCCTTCTTCGCTACAGACATTTCCAGGTGGTTGATATGCTTGTGGACTTTGTATTCATTCCACATCTTTTGAGTCTTTGGAGAAGCGCACTGGGCTCCCCAACCAGACAGGGAGGCATCCATTGTGAAGTTGGTTCAGGTGGAGTGAATGGCATCCTTTTCAACAAGTTGAAGGTAAGTGTCCACCAATCAGTACTGAATCCAACAGATTTTGGCATCCAAAGGTGCAGCCACTTAAGTCTTCCATGGGGTGATAACTATGGATTAATCAAAGCTTCAGAGGACATACCGAAAGCCATACCACAACTGTTGCTGCCATGAAGCTGAGAAGCCACTGGATTGGGAGGGCCATGACAGTGTATTGCCTGTGAAACCTGATCATCTTGACAACTGCTGCCACTCCTATCTCTGGGAGATATGCTGCTCTTGAGATGCAATCTAGTTGTGCCCCAATGTAGAATATTGACTGGGAAGGGGAAATCTGATTTTCCCAAGTTTAAACAGACTGTTTAACAAAGTGCAGGTAGTGTGGATGGAGCCTAGCAGGTGCCTTTTGGAAGCTGCCACAATTAGCCAGGTGTATGAGTAGGCCTGGACTCCTTGGAGACAAATGGTCATATACCACCATTTACCATTTGGTAAATACTTGCAGGGCTGTAGGCATTCTGAAGGATAAAACACAAAACGGTTTTGGTCTCTCTTTCAAACTGGAAGTGCCCGTGTGAACGTTCTAAGGAGTTGTCTAAGTACATATCCTTCAGGTCTACCAAGATGACCCAATCTCCTCCTTGAAGCAAGGGCAAGATGCTTTGCAAGATGACCATTCAAAACATCTTTGGTATGATGAAGGGGCTGAGGTCTCTCAGGTACACGATCAAGTCAGAGTTCTTCGGCCTACTTCAGTTCCATCAAATATCTGGAATAGAATCCATGATGGACTTGGAAGGAATCAACCTGCTCTATCACACTTTTCAAAATTAACAATTCTACCTCCTCCTCAAGAAGGATGGAGATGGAGCTGTGCTCCTTATGGTACTGAAAGGCCATATGGCATAAAATTTGATCCTGTAACCTTTCTCCACAACAGATAAAATCCAGGCATCCAAGTTATTGCTTCCCATGTGGGAAGGAAGACTAATGCTGATCACATAAAACTGTGAAAGAAATGGACCCAGTCCAGGAAACTAGCCACTGCTGCCACCAATCTCCGTTGGAGTACTTGAAGCCCTGACAATACTTACCAGGACTGTCTTTCCACCTCAATTGCAATGAAAAGTTTTGCCAAGACAATCCATCAGCCAGGAGTGAAAATGGACCAATCCCAAGTCACTTACATGGCCTGAATGGGGAAAATTAGTAGATCCCCAATCTCCTTGCCACTGTCTGTGCCTTATGGATGGTGTCCATGTGTTTTTCTATCTTCACATTGAAGACAAATGGCATCAAATTGTAGCAGTTCAATACATGCTCTTGCAACAGGCCAGACGAGCTGAGGTAGGCATGCCTCCATAGTGCATGACCTTCATGCTGCAATGAAGGTCTCATGGTGTCTCATGGTGTTGATCTGCAGTCAGGAGGAACACGTCACTTAGGGGGAAAGACTGGTGAGCTTCCTCTGGTTCTCTGGTAGGTGGTTGCAAAGGAATGTGTTTTTTTTATCAAAGGAAAAGTTGGTATCTCACCATGATGACCTGTTATTTGGCCACCTGAAGTCCCAGCACAAAGGATGAGTAAATGTGGCTCCCCATATCAAGCAGACAGCATCCTTGTTAACCAGCACTGTGTGCTTGTGATGTGACCTTCCCTGTGCCAGAGCTCAATTTTGGATGTTGGAAAAGAAAGGCCATGTCCTTCTCCTGCACACTATATATGCTTTCCAGACTCTTTGTCCATTGACAACGAGGCCTTCCACAACTTCTGCTCAGTCTGTAGCAGCATGGGCAGAAATGGTATAGTCACAACCATCAATTCCTCCATGTAGATGGCAATGGACCCTGGGTTCAACACTTCTTTCATTTGTAGCTGTGTCACCAGTCCTAGTGACTGGATCATCCTCTGGACTTGCTCAGAAAGGTGGTTCATGTCCACCAATGGAAAACTGAGTCCTGGGCTCCCAAAACTACATCTGGAGAGGAAGCAGACACATAACTGATGAGTAGGTGTCAGTGTCAGATGTGTAGGCAAAGACAAAGGGCATGGTCTGGAAGGAGAGAGGCAGGAGAATGCAATCAATGTCATGCCATAGTGGAGGAGGCAGAAAGTTCTGGGCATGTGTGAAGGTATGTGAGCAGAAAAGCTGCCCATTGTGATCTCAGTGGTGGTCTACAGAATGCCAGGTGGTCCAAGAACTGCTCCCATCTCCTGGATGGTTCAGGATGGTACTCCACTCAGAACTGATGCCCGTAGAAGAGGTCGTGGTTACCAAAATACCCCCATGGATTGTAATATCCCTGTGGTGGCTGACTCCAACAGATATGTTGCCAATTGCAGCACCCCAAAACACCCGAAAAGTAATTGGCCAGAGGAAGGCCACATAGCAAATACATCACAATTATACTGTCCCAGAAGGGAGGGCGGATAAGAACCAAATGAACTTTGTGTAACCCACAGCTAACACACTAGCCTGACCTTGAATACAGTAATCAAAGGGACAGTGGAAACTGGTTCTAGCTGCCATGAAAGTTGTAAATGTGCAGGGAGTAAGAATATGGCAAGCCTGTGTGACTCTCGAGCAGATAAGAAATAGACATGGAAAATGTCTGGTCCTTGACAGAAGAAAGAACTCTTTTTCCAGCATGGGGGTGCATACATTGATGTATCAATACATTAGTTGTGTATTAGGTGACCTAATTGCTTACCTAGGGTATAAAACTCATGTACCAGGGTGCAACTTTCAAGACACTGGTTTGGGCTGAATGTCCCCTTTTGTCTCCCTTTATTCTATAGCACACTAGAATAAAGCTGGTTTTGGCTCTAAGTCTTGTCTCAGGCTCCTTTTGACTTGGGTCTTGGGTCCACCCGGGTTTGCCTTAGCTGTTGACTGGCTGAGTTCGGTAACAGATATAGACAGTAGAAAGGATGGAGATCGAATGACCAGCTGTGGCATGACCCAGACTCCAGAAGGGGGTCCAGCAGGTGCAGCAGCATTCAGAATCATCTGTTGCGGAAGAAAGTTAGTTGTGCAGAGTTCCCCAGGAGTGAAACCCTGCACAACTGCACGCAGCATCCCTCTCCTTTGCTGCCCTTCACACAGATGGCAAAGACTACTCAACCTTTGTTTCACCAGTGTTTGCAGACTTCCTCTCAACTTGGCTTGCTTTGCAACACCAGGCTGAGTGCAAGAAGAAGTCTGTGAATGCTGAGGGACAGATTCCACTAGGATTCATCCCAACTCTAGTGGTGAAGTATAGGATATTGCCTAGGGAAGCTAGAGTATGTTCCAGGCTGCTGTTTAGGTTTCTAGTAGTTAAGAATTTCTTTTATCAATATCCCATTAGTTCCCAGGTTACTCATTCAGGAAAATAAATAAAATAAAGGAGTATTTTAAGAATGGCATGCAGTTCATATTGTATGGAACCAATGTACATGAACAAATCTGTTTAAGATTTCAAATGTAAACAGCACTAAGGAAAAGGAAGCATTTTAAACATGTGTATTGCACCAATACATCTTGCTTTGAAGAATATAATGAAACAATATCGCCTCTACCTTGATACATTTGCAAGTACAGACTAATACTCTCCACCTACCACCCCAGTAAAGGAATAACTGAGGAATTCACAAATGTTTACTTTGCAACAATTCTATACAGCCAAGTCAAAATACAACATATTTAGCTCAGATTTAATTTTGCTCCTGGGATATTCAGATTTCACATATACTTTTATGCTTATTTGTGAACAAAATTATTGGATTCTTAATCATTTTGGAATTCCAACTTACACAATTTGAAAACTATTAATATGTCTGCCAGAAATGGCAAAAACACCTCTTTTTGTCAGACAGTAACTGACAACTGGGATCACCATACAAACACTTTGCAAGATCATCTAGTAAAACAGTATATGAAAATTACCTGGTATCATCTTGATTGCCATATTGACTTCATTCCAGTGATGAACTTTATCAAATTTCCAGTCTAAAATAAAGTTCCCATTGTCTGTCACCACAGGCCCCTAACAAGGAACAGGACCATTTAATGGAAGATATTTAGTAAACCAGGTGGCAAATTAGCATATAGGCATGGGAAGATCTGGAGTAAATTTTGTTTATAGAATACACATAATCTGAAGTGAACAACTAAAGTTCCATCAAGTGAATCATAGAATTATACAGCTGGAAGGGACCTAGAAGGCCACTGGGCCCAACCCTCTACTCAAAGCAAGACTCAAGTCTCCCATCCACATTCTAATCAGGGCTAACCCTGCTTAGCTTCCAAGACTAGGCAGGATCAGGCACTTCACACAATGCCTTAACACAATGCATACTGAATGATCCAGTTCTTCATTCCACATTATAAAATATTCAAATATTATCTTGCTATTATAGGTATTTTATATCTTTAACAAAAAAACTGAAGTTCTAATAATCGTAATGACTCTGATTTTTCCACAAGACCTTGAAGGTATTCATTAAAAAAGGGCTTGTAACATTAAATTTTAGACATGTTAAAGTATGCAGGTATTGAACACAACAAGTCTTCACACTTTCAAATAGCAGACCCTTCATATTAAAAGGCATCCTCCCTACTAGGAATGTTTAAGTGAGAGAGAAATCACCACATGCAACTCAGACCATTAGGGGATCCCAGCGTTGCAGTAGGGGCTCCGGTACAATTGAAGGGAAGTGTCAACTGGCCCTTATTTATCTAGGGTATGTAATATCCTTGCTCTTACTTTCCAGTGATCACCCAAAACAGGAAACTTCAAAACAAAAAAGTAAAAAATGATCAAAACAATACAATAAACAGTAGGGTAACAAGACTGTCTCAACATGAAGACAAGAATCTTTAAACACCCAGGTAAATAAAGGTAATTTTTTAATTAAAAAAAAAAATAAAAACCTGGAACCAAGATTTGGGTTGGGGAAAACAGGTATGGCAAATAAAAAGGTTCTAGCCCTAGAAGACCAGGTACTGTTAAAGATTCTAACCACACAGGCTTCATTCAAGCTCGTGGTTTCCTGTCCCACCTGCGGTGTTACTGAGCAATGCAAAGACTGCTGTGTTATCACCATTTACAGCAGGTGATTACACAGAAGTATTACAGAGAAATGTTTCAAGTTTGACATAGAATTGTCACAGACAAGATACCTTCCATGAAAGTTTATGCTCCTACAAACTAGCTACCTCTCTGGAGGTTTATGGCTAAGCCAGAAATTAACTAAGGTAGACTTTCGGGCTGAATTAGGAAAAAGGGGAGAGAAGTGCCCCCACGACTGCTGCCACACATTCAACCTCTGCTTCCTGACACTTGTTCCACAGCAGCAAATGCTCTTGGGCATTTCCTTTTGAGGGCGAATGGTGGCATGATAACCAGGACAACACTGTCAGCAGCCAGTTCTGCAAACTTTTGACTCCTAACCAAGGTAACAACATTCTGCCACCAACACATTGAAGGCTGGGGCTGCCAAGAAGAGAAATTGTGCCCTAAACTTACTTTGAATTGTGCTTGGAAATGGACTGGGAGACATGACACAGTTTTAAGAGTCATTGTTGGCATGTGCAAAGTTACAGGAGTGGCCAACAGTTTTATAACAGTTCCTGGAAAGCAGCTGCCTTGTTGTGCTAAAGTACTTGTGCCAATGGCCAAGGACAGTAGGCAGCAAGCACAATGTTGCTTTCTCTGGCTCTTCCTGAAATGAAACCAACCAGGGAATCTCAGAAAAGCTGCTTTAATATTATCTTAATAGGAAACCCCCCCACAGTAGTGACTGTTTCAACACCACTTAATCTTCCAGCCACTTAATGGTCCTCTGTACAGGGCACTGAAGCACTTTTCAGCAATGCAACTTTGCTCCCTCATCATACTTACAGCTTTACTGATAGCCATCCTCAGCTCTGCAACACCCCCAAACTGCCTGGCCAAAGCTCTGCTGATCGGCACATAAGCCATTGGGATGACTTCAATGGGAATCCCTTTCTTCCACTGCTCTCCAAGGTTTTTAGACTTTTTCCTACAGGAATGTAGTTTAAAATATGTACATCAAAATTATGGAAAAGGTAACCTTACCTTAGTACTGGCAACCAAAACACAGCTGAGAGAAGCCAAAGGGCAGATGCAGCATTTCATGTGTCTGACAATTCAGTCCTCCCACTGAATTATGGCGGGATGCATGGCTGCTAACCTGCCCGACTTTCTGAGTTCCTAGGAGAGCATGAGCCTCTCAGTGCAGGGCACAGAGTAGCCTTCTCTCACCTAGTGCATTCCATATACTGTGGAAGGCAACTCCCATCTGCCTTGGTCGCCCTGTACGACGACCTGTGCAGGGAGAAGGACAGGGGGAGTGCATCCCTGTTGGTTCTTCTGGACCTCTCGGCGGCTTTCGATACCATCGACCATGGTATCCTTCTGGATAGACTTGCGGGATTGGGGGTTGGAGGCACTGCTTTGCAGTGGTTCCGCTCCTATCTCGACGGTCGATTCCAGAAGGTAGTGCTGGGGGACCATGTCTCTACGTCATGGCAGCTATGCCATGGGGTACCACAGGGCTCCATTCTATCCCCTCTGCTATTTAACATCTATATGAAACCGCTGGGAGAGGTCATCAGGAGGTGTGGGCTGCGGAATCATCAATACGCTGATGATACCCAGCTCTACCTCTCGTTTTCCACTAATCCAGGTGAGGCAGTGGCTGTGCTGAACTGGTGCTTGGCCGAGGTAATGGGCTGGATGAGGGCCAATAAACTGAAACTCAACCCAGACAAGACGGAGGTCCTGTTGGTTGGCGGATCGGGTTTTGGAGAGGGTGGGTTTGACCTGGTCCTGAATGGTGCAACACTCCCTCTTAGGGACAAGGTCCGCAGCTTAGGAGTACTCCTCGACCCGGAGCTTTCTTTGGAAGCTCAGGTGACAGCGGTGGCAAGGAGCGCCTTCCTTCAGCTTCAGCTGATTCATCAGCTGCGCCCCTACCTGGAGTACGACTGCCTGGCGACGGTGACACACGCGCTGGTGACTTCCCGCCTAGACTTCTGTAACGCGCTTTACGTGGGGCTTCCCCTGAAGACGGTCCGAACACTTCAATTGGTGCAAAATAGAGCTGCCAGGTTGCTGACGGGGACGGGGCGTTATGCTCACATGACTCCAGTCCTCCATCAGCTTCACTGGCTTCCCATTGAAGCCCGGGCCCAATTCAAGGTGTTGATTATGACCTATAAAGCCCTAAACGGCTTGGGTCCTGGCTACCTGAACGAGCGCTTACATCCGTATATGCCCGACCGCCCTTTGAGATCTGCGGGAGAGTCCTTTCTCCAGGAACCCTCCACGAAAGAAATTAGGAGAGTAAGTACTCGGAGGAGGGCTTTCTCTGCGGTGGCACCCAACCTATGGAATTCACTCCCCAAAGAGGTCCGCCTGGCACCGTCATTACTGGTTTTTCGGCGCCAGGTAAAGACCTTTTTATTTAAACATCATTTGAATTGTTAGAACATATGATCTGGCCAGGGCAACTTCTTCTTCCTTCTCTTTCTCCTCCTATATTTTTATTTACTTAAATTATACTGATAATTTTAATCTTATATTTGTAAACCAATGTATTTTTTGTACTTTGTATTTAATGGTAATTTATTATGTGCTATTGCATTTCATTGTATTTTATCGTGTTGTAAGCCGCCCCGAGGTTTCGGCAAGGGGCGGCATAGAAATGTTATAATAATAATAATAATAATAATAATAATAATAATAATAATAATAAGTCCCAGCCAGCATGGGCATCAGGCTGAAGAAAGCTGGTATGAGAAAAGCAGCCACACAAGTCCCTGTGCAGGGGAAAACTTGTTCAGTGTCTCTTCACCTGCTCATCAGTGCGAGTAAGGACTGCAGCATGCTGCCCCCAAAAGGGAAGTTTTATGCCATTTTGAGCATGAGACACCTTTTCTGGTGGTGGGCATAAGAAAAGAGGCCCTCACTTCCATTCCTAGCTTAAGCTCAGCATTTAAAACTGAGGAAGTGTTTTCAGTCCTGATGTTCAAACCTGCTAGCTCAAATGGAAAGGGACTGCACAGTAGAAGAGACTGTGGATCTGCCTCATACGGTGGCAGTGTAGTCACAGACTCAGCAGCATGTGACATAGAGGATTCATGTGTAGGGCACTGCACACCAAGGCCTCCCCCATTTTAAAGAGGGGGCAAGTGGCCATCATACCCAAGAGCATTCTTTAGCAAGAAAATGGCAGGGAAGTGCTGTCAGGTGCCAAGGAATTTCACTTCGTGGGCTAGCTTATCATTCTGAATTAGATGGGCAGGGTTGGGGGCAGGACCTTGCATCTCTGATGTTTCTTCCCTCTCCCAGATTTCTTCTGGGTCTCTGGTCCTGATTCAGCTGATTCAGCTTCCTAACTACCATCTCCCAAATCCATCCAGAAAGTTATGGGTAGAAGGGCCATCCATCAACAAACCAGGAAAGCAAGCTCTCCCTTTCTCTCCTTACAGATTATGTTTCTGCTGTCCTATCCTATCCATTAAGTCTAGCTCCCTCAGAGCAGTCCTTACTGGAGCTGGTGGGGTGCTTTCCATCTGAGGGGCCAAAGCAAAACTAATCTGAACTACCTTGTGGTGAGTGCAAAGAATGATTCCACTGCTGGGATGAAAAGAGGTCTTGGCAACAAACAAATTTATATACATAATGAAGAAAACTAGACAATCTACATGGGTTTACAGTTACCTACAGGAGCATCTGATACAAGCAATAACCAACCAGCAATGATGGCCAAATAACTCTTCCTTTTGCAAGAAAGGACAAATGGAAGAACCTTCTGGAAGAAAGAAGGGACAAATGCCAGCAAATTATACCTGTAATCAGCAATGACTATAAAACTTTTGGCAAAGCCAGCGACTATCTTCTCCTGAGTCAGGCAGCCCCTGAAGGAAGAAAGAAAGCAAACCATAAGCCCAAGTGCACAGGCTGATCAGAAGGCAGGATACCCATCCATGCCTCCCATCCGTGCAAGTTTCCATTTTCTTACACCTAAAACAAATGCCTATTTAAGCCACCAGGATTATTCCAATTGTAGTCAAGTAGACACAAAGAGGAAAGAATGCTTGTCAGAAGCAAGGATAGCTTTAATGGTTTATATCCGCAAAAACAGGTCCTGCCAGACAAACCTTGTGGAATTCTACGACAAGGTTTCGAGATAGATAGATGGAAGGGATTCAGTGGATGTAGTTTACCTGGATTTCAGCAAGGCCTTTCACAAAGTGCCCCATGATATCCTGGTGGAGAAACTGAGGAGTTTTGGGATACAGCAAAGCACTGTCCAGTGGATTAGGGCATGGCTGACTGACTGAAAGCAGAGGGCAACCATTAGTTAGGAATCATCAGGATGGCGGGCAGTGACAAACGGGGTCCCCCAGAGCTCTGTCCTGGGGCCGATCCTGTTTAATCTTTTCATAAATGACATGGAAGAAGGGGTGAACAGTCTGCTGATCACATTCGCAGACGACACTAAAACTGGAGCAGTGGCCACAACTGGGGAGCAGGTACTCCAGATCCAAAAGGATCTGGACAGACTATGGAATTGGGCAGGAGACAACAGGATGGCGTTCAATGTGGGTAAGTGCAAGGTCTTGCACTTGGGGCATAGGAATAGGTGTCATAAGTACAGGTTAGGGGACAAGTGTCTGGAGAGCAGCACTTGTGAAAGGGACCTCAGGGTACTGGTTGACTGCAGGCTAAACATGAGTCAGCAGTGTGATGTGGTGGTCAAGAGGGCGAACACCACCCTTGGTTGCATAGCCAGAAGTGTGGCTTCTAGATTGAGAGAGGTATTACTACCACTCTATACGACTCTGGTGCGCCCGCAAATGGAGTATTGTGCTCAGTTTTGGGCCCCTCATTACAGAAAGGATATAGCCAGGTTGGAGTCAGTGCAGCGTAGGGCCACAAGGTTGGTGGTTGGTTTGCAGGGGATGCCGTATGAGGCGAGACTGAGGGAACTGGGTCTCTTCAGCCTGGAGGAGACTCAGAGGGGACATGTTGGTGACATACAGGTATGTGAGGGGATGTCACATGGAGGTGGGTAGAGACCTGTTCTCCCCTGCAGAGGAAGGCAGGACGCGCTCCAACGAGCAAAGCTCAGGGAGCCAAGGTTCCTTTGGATGCCAGGAAGCACTTCCTGACAGTCAGGACCCCGAGGGTGTGGAATGGGCTTCCACGGGAGGTCGTTGAGGGCCCATTGGTGAGGGTGTTCAAGGATAGGCTGGACATGCACATGGTGGGCATGCCATGAGCAGAGCCGGCTGGAGCCGGGGATCAGATTAGATGGCCCGGGAGACCCCTTCTGACTCGCTCTGTTTCTATGTTTCTACATCGAGGTCCCCAGCCCCCAAGCTGTGGACCAGCACCAGTCCATTGCCTGTTAGAACTGGGCTGCACACCAGGAGGTGACTGGCAGGTGAGCAAGCGAAGCTTCATCTGTGGGCGTCATTTCCACAATTCCCCTCCTCCTTTCACTTGTGGGTTGCCGTAGCACCAAAGCACAAGAGAAAAAGGTGGGGCATCAAGAGTGCTCTGACCAAACAAATCAGTCTTTTTCGAACTAGCTCAAGTTCCTCTGACAGACACCTTGTTTCTCCAAGTGAGATGTCAATACGAGCTGCCCCTCAACCAACAGCACATGTGAACTGCGGCTCGGGCACAGGGCAGGCACTCCAATAAAAAACGTGGAATGACTGAGCCTTAGACAAATGGGAGCAGGCAGATTAAGGTGAGCAGGCAGGGCAGTCCTATCCAGTTTTTCCTATAAGAGTGAGAACCCTACTGTAAACTGCATGTGCAAAGGATCCTTATGAGAATCTAATGCCTGATGATCTGAGGTGGAGCTGAGGCAGTGAGTTGCATAATTATTTCATTATATATTACAATGTAATATATAATGAAATAAAGTGAACAATACATGTAATGCACTTAAATCATCATGAAACCATCCCCCTACCCCAGTCCATGGAAAAATTGTCTTCCAACGAAACTGGTCCCTGGTGCTGAAAAGGTTGAGGTCCGTTTATGCTCCAAGGAACTTTGGTTGCATTTCTGCATTGACAGGGAACAAACCTTCCACTGAAGTCAAGAGTAGATGAGTGAGCAGGCCGTGCACGGGGCTGGCACAGGCAGTACCTCCAGGACAGCTTCCCAAACTTAGTGCTCTCCTGATGTTCTTTCTGGATTGCTCTCCGAATCCCTGTTCCCTAGCCATGGTGCTTGGGGCTGCTGGGAGCGAAAGTTCAAAATGTCTGGCAGGTATCAGGCTAAGGAGGGCTGCACTAGGAACTGTAGTATTATACTTTATATATATATGTGCAAATTTCAAGAATTCCGTTCCTGAATAAAGGCATTTGAAGTTGCCTGTAGAAAACTATCTCTTACATTTTAAAGCAAAAAGTAGTAATATTCTATACTGGATTCCACTTACCAGTGGATGAAAAAACAGATTTCAGAATTCTAAAAATACATCATTTTTTAAAATATCACAATCAAAAGCTTTGGGGGCATTTTAAGGGTCTCTTTTTTGTAAAAGTCAACTGGCCTTTTCCAATTAGCTTAGAAGCTTTACAAGTCTGTGGGAAAGCAGCTCTATCTCCCTACCCCACAAGACCCTGCACACCTAACTTTGTGTCAGACCTCTGCCTGAAAATCTGGTGAGTTGCCACACCTTAGAATAAATTGGGTTCAACAGGCCAATGTAGATGTGATTCATCTACATATTCCCCCAAATTTCAACAGTGGTATCTTTGAAAAGAAAAACACCTCACAATTTAATTAAGCACAACTTGTACACATAAGGAAAAGTCTATCTTTCGTCTTCTATCTTTCATCCACAATTACAGGAACGCAACAGAACCAAAGCAATTTCAAAAATCAAAACAAATGCTTGTCTTTAACTTGCAGCATCAATTAATTTGTTTCCACCACTTTAGGCTGGAAAAAGGATCTGTCTTCCTTGGACAGAAGGACTTGATTTGTGGAAGGTGTCAAACACCAATCTGGGGGTTTCTCACTCACACCACAGCTCACAGTTTCTCACCCCATCCAGCAGGGTCCCCAACACACAAGGAGCAGGAAGGGCTGCTATAGGGATGAGAGAATGGGGAAGTCCACTTGAGCCAGATCAGTTGCACATGACTAAATCTGGATCCAAGCTTTAATTGATAAGCTTACAGATTACAGATTGCAGCCTTCACATTTCTGGCAGTACTGCTGTTATTTTATCCAGATTTTCCACTTTGTCCTCAGTATTTAATCTAAAAATACATTATTTCCTACCCTCCTCCTTTGATAAGATTGAGGTCCAGGTCAACTTCATCTGCTCCATCAATGGCAATATGTAGCTACACAAGAAGAAAATCAGTGTTATAGCATTTATATATCTTATTATTTAAGCACAAAACTATTTTAGGATGATAGTTATTTTAGCAAAGTACTTAAAAGTGGGCTAAATGGAACAATCAACAGGTGGATCCACAATTGGCTACAGAATAGGATTCAAACATTCCTCATCAATAGCACCTGCTCCAACTGAGGAGAAGTGAGAGATGTGACAAGGGTGGTACCGCAGGATTCAGTCCTGGGCCTAGTGCTCTTCTACATTTTCATTTTTGACTTGGATGCGGAACTGCAGGGAACAATTACCAGATGTGCAGATAACATAACTGGGTGGGATAGCTAATACCCTGGAAGAAAAGAAATAAGATTCAAGATGACCTTGATAGGTTGGAATGCTGGGCTAAAAACTACAGGACAAATGCCAAGTTCTCCTACACCTAGGACAAATAATCTAAATGCACTGTTATAAAATGGGAAATACTTGACTCAACAATACTACAAGTGAAAAAGTTCTTGGAATTGTTGTAGATCACCAGCTGACTATGAGTCAACAATGTGATATGGATCCAAAAAGAGCAAATGCTTTTTTAGACTGCATTAATATAAGTATCACTTCCAAATGTGCTGAAGTACTTAGTTTTCCTTTTCTCAGCAGCCTGGTTAGGCCTGATCTGGTGTACTGTGTCCAGTTCTGGGCACCACAGTAGAAGAAAGATGCAGATGAGCTGGAAAGGGTTCATAGGAGGACTAGAAGGATGATCTGGGGACTGGAAACAAAGCCCTATAAAAGAGCTGGGCATGTTTAGCCTTGAGAAGAGAAGACTGAATGAAAATATGATAGCACTTTACAAGTATTTGAACGGTTGTCACAAAGAGAAAAGTCAGGATCTCTTCTCAATCACCCCAGAGTGTAGGACACAGAGTAATGGGTTCAAGCAACAGAAGCCAAATTCCCTCTAGATATCAGGAAAAATCTCCTGAGGTTAGAGCAGTATGAAAATGGAACCAATTACTAGGGGCATTCAAGCTGCAACTGGACAGCCACTAAGCAGGACCCTCTGGCCCCTTCCAACTTTACTACTGTATTATTATGCAGTCATAAACCTATTAATACAATTTAGTAGTAACCCCCCCCCCCAAAATTCAGTGAAAACAGCTGCAATATTATGATGGACTGCACTCAGAAAATTAGTTAAAAGAACTGTGCCAAACCACTATTATGAGAAAATGAAGAAAGACTATGTCTAGTACTTTAGATTTGCCTTTCCCAGCCTCGTGTCCTCCAAATGTGTTTCCATGCTTGTGGGAAAAACAGGAGTTAGATTTCCAATGGATTGGGGAATGCTGAACCACATGGTTCACATTTTACCACTGCTGGAAATGTTTCATAATTTTTCCAGTCACATCAGCACAATTCAAGGTCCTGATGCGAAGCTTCTAAGGTCTATAGTACTTGGGACCTGAAGTTATCTTAGGTACCACCTGTTGCTGTACAAACCTGCCTTGTTTAAGGTTAATTTGGCAATGTCTTCCTCAGGGTTCTCTCACCCACTGACTCCAGGTGTGTAATGACCAGGGAACAGGCCTTTTCAGTTCAGTTTAACTTTTTGTGCTGCTTTTCCACAAAGAACTCTGCCCAAAGTAGCTTACAATTATCAGGGTACAGACTTTAGAAAACAAGATATGAAATAAAACAGCATGCCAAGAACTGTATCACAGCAAAAATACAGTATCACAACTGAAGAATCCCTAGAATTCTTAACGGCAACATTTCACAAGCCCCCAATTCTGGAGGAGTTTTCAGAGGTACATTCTATTTACACCAAGAAAAGAACTTGTACAAAGTGTACAAGAGCAAGAACTGCTCCATGTTCAGAGGTGTTTGTGTGCTGTCTTTCTGCTTGCTAACTGGAACCAGGCAAGCTTGTTCAGTAAGTCAAGCAGACACACAAAAGGCAGTCTGTGCTGCAGAAGGGGACCCGGGGCTAACAGGAGTCTCATTAATGTCCTGTGGAAAACTAACTGTGCTCTTACAGCACACCATACCATTTGTGAACTGCTATGCTGAGAGTCACAGAGGAAAAGAAGAGAGAGAGAGCAGGGCATACCAACAGCTGGCATTTTAGCAAGACATCAGGGGAACAAAGGTTACATGTTCTATTTGTGCAGCGCTACTTAAAGGCAGGTCATAGACTGCATGGACACTTCACCAATCAGATGCTTTAAAGCTTGACAGATTTGTACCTACAAGTCTCCTTTCAGAAATACTTCTACTGCCACTGCTTTCCAAAATCTTCCTGCTTTGGGAAAACAACTAATAACCCGAATTCAACTGAATTCAAACGGCCATCTGCTGGGTATCAATACACATAGGCTAGTGAATCAAATAGTTTCAACCTCTGTGGGAACATTTAGCGAGCAAGCACATATGGGAGGGGTGAACCCAACATCATTAATATGGCGTAAGATTAAGAGGGCACACCAAATAAGAAATGTCAGATGCTCTAGGTCAGGGGTCGGCAACCCACAGCTCCAGAGGCTCTTGAATCCCTGTGCTGCGGCTCCCGTTGTTCAAAATACTCAGGAATGCTGCACTAGCTGATTAAGTAAATCACTACATTCCTCTGCTATTGTGCAGGGAAAGAGTGGAACAAGCTTCCTGCAGGCTCTCATGTTACACTAAACGCTGTTGAAAAGAGTCTCTTTGTCTGAATGTATTCTCCTTCTGAATGTTAAAAGCTGTGCTTGGGACCTGTCACAATTCACATCACTTGACTGTTTATCTGCTAATAAGTCACTAAACACACCTATATCTGCGACTTGCGCAGGCAGCCGGCAATCTGCGATCCACACGGATTTACTGAGCTCCCCCCCCCCCCGCCCCCGTAGGCCATCCATGGATAAATTGAAGAAAAGTTTCTGAAGAAAACCGAAGGTTTAATGGTACATGGGTAGATTCATTTGCTTTTACTGCTGATGAACTTATGGGCTTTGCTGTTTAATGCATGGAGCCCTTTAGCACTGACTTTAACTCTGCAGGAAGCTGTTCTCCTATTCAAAATATATGAAAGGAGTCCTACTATTTTATAATGTAAGATTAAAAATAACAGTTTTTAGTGACTGAACAAGAGCTGCAGCTAAATCATAATGAAGATATAGATCTACTTCCTTGTTTTAAGAAGATTCTTATAAAAATTCCAGCAACATTATCACACTGGGAGAGGGATGTTTGTTCAATATTTCACCAGACTATTATTTATATTTGTTGTATTGCAGAAACTCGACTTACTGTGTATGAAAGTATCAATTAGTCCTTTTTTTATTCAGATTGACAGCTGACTGCACCCTCCAGTATACATGATAAAAGGATGAGGGCACACAGGAGCAGACAGCATTTTTGGTTTGCTGCAGGTGGATAATTTAAGTCTGGCTTTTTAATTTATAAATACGAGGTCTCAAATAGATATTGAGTATTTTATTTGAAAGTAACCTTCAACCCAGCCTCTTTTTTTCGGAGTTCAAAATGTTTTTGTTGCATGCAGAAATAGAAATTTGTTTTCTCTGTAGCAGTTCATTGATTTCATAAATGCAACACACTATAGTTTTTTTATACACAGCATAAAGGTAAAAAACGATATATGCAGTGTTATCTTCATTTTAGATGTCAAAAGGGTTTTGCAGCTCCTGATGTTTTCTTTTCTGTGGGAAATGGGTCCAAATGGCTCTGAGTGTTAAAGGTTGCCGACCCCTGCTCTAGGTGATTGGCCCATAAGCACCACAATCACCTTGAAATGATCCAGCCATTTCAGTTTGGAAGGAAGGAGAGACATTAAGAAGCAGTTTCTCATCATTAAGCTCCATTTTCTTAATGACCAATATTATAACTTTGCTTGCTTATTTTCATATTGATTTCTGCAATACTCAAAGACAGCTTACTTGGGTCTGCTGCAACATAAGAAAGACTAAGTTAGAAAGTCTTTGTCCTCATCTGCTTCGAAGGAGGGGAAGAAGACCAGACAGAAAACATGGGATAGCTCACCACCACAGATGGCAATGCCAACTCAAGCACATTGCCTTTCCATGAAGACAGTTTACACAATGAGTTTGGAGTTATTACATCTGGAGTACTGAAGTTATGAGTGATAACCCCCCACCTACCCACACACACACAAACTACTAGGAGAATAAGACGCATAGCAACTACTATGAGTTTACCTTTGGATACAGGTTACTTAAGCATCCCTTATGCATTGGGACTCACCCAAGTCACAACTTGTTTCAGATTGAACTAGTGCTGCATTGCAGACAACACTGTATCAGCTTGCAAATGCCTGATTACACAGAGGCCCCTCTAATGAATTCACATGGAGGACGCTCAACCTACTAATCTATTATATAAAGCTAGGTAAGGCATGTATGCACTGAGGTTTAACTACTACCTACACAACAGAGGGAAGCCCATCCCAACTCAGAATTCAGTCTGTATGAATATATATCCAACCCTCTTACCTCAGGGTGTCTATCAAGGTCACCCAAGATTAAGCCATTCTGCAGGATCAATTGACGTGCCTACAGAGAAATTGAAAAACAAGATTGTGTCTTAAGGTTTAAAAAGGTATGCTAGACAGAGTAATTTCAATATATTTATCAGTAGCAGGACCCAATAATATAAGTTTAAGAAACTACACTATACTGGAGTAAATATTAATCTTTTGGAAGAAGCAAATGTTTTCTGATCCAAAAAAAGAGCAAAATAAGCAAGTCTCCCTTTCCTCACAATGAAAAAAGCACTCAAGTTTTGGGATCCTCAAATTTTTACATTTCTTATCAAGTCAGGAGGGTATACCATCCATTATGTTCTGTGGGTTGTCTCAGAAGCAGCAGCACCTATGATGTCAAACCAGCAAGGTAAGGCTATAGCTAAGGAGCAGAGCTATAGCTCACATGCTTTGCATACTGAAGATCTAAGGTGCAACCTTCAGTATCTCCAAGTAGGGCTAAGAGAATGTCAGCCTAGAACCTCCAAAAGCCGCTGCGAGTGTCAACAGGAGGGTCAACAGGTTCACTCAGCAGAAGACAGCTTCTTCTGAAAGAAGACTCTCAAATCAGTGCAGCCATTTTATCCTCACTGAAACCCAACCTGGCTTTCAACAAAATGTGAAAGATTTTAAAGTTTGAAATAATGGATTTTAATGTTATTAAAATTGCCTAAGATTAGCATCACAGGATTCATAAAGGCATGCTTGCTTAGAAGGGGTGAAATATAACCTGCTATGCAAGCAGAGTCTAGGAGATTAGGAAACAATGGAATTTCTTTAGATACTCTGCCAAGCAATTACCCTGGCCAAGTTCAGGGGGGAAAAAAACCTTAGGGCATGATAAATAATGATTATGAATGAGCACTATTGTTCCTCCATTTGGACAATCCAAACACAAGTCAAGAAGTCTACAGAAACTAAGCTTCCAAACAAGCCAGGATATTAAGATAACGCTTAGCTTTATATCCTGATCTTTAAAGAAACCATTTGTCATAGTCATATAACAAACCATGTCATACTAAAAACCTTTTAAGTGTCATTTTAAAAAAAGTAGTATTTTAATAGTTTTAAACAGTCGCCCTTGAATTAATTTATTTTTATTGGCTGTATATTGTTTTATATTTGTATAGTTTATTTTTGATTTTAATGTTTGTAAGCTGTCCTGAGGTGCCATGCATTGAGGATGGCATATAAAAGTTTTAAGTAATACTAATAATATTTCCTGGACTTGGGAACTACAGTTAAGATATTCTGGCTTGTTTTCATTTTGGGCAAAAAGGGGAAAAATGAAGCAACTGAATCTGCAACCAAAGCTATGTTCACAGCTTGACTTATCGCAACTGGGTTTGCACACTACATTAAGCCATGGAGTCTTCAGAGCCATAGGGACTTATGGCATTGTCTGAGCCCATCATACTTCCCACAGAGTGGCTTCATTGTGGCTACAAAGCCAGTCCAACAAGTCATGGCACGTTGTGGGGGTTTGTAGCCACCCCTGGGCTTGCTGTGTTGTCCAAACCAGGATGGCAGAAAAAGTCAAGGTGCAGCCCAAGAACGGCTTGCTCTTCTAACCAAGCAGCTAGTGGGTCACTGCCATGGGCAGCTGCTGCAGAAATACTGAAGCAGTACTTGAGGGAAGCTGGCAAAGGAATCTCTGCATCCCCTGAACTACTGCAAGCCATTTCAGTCAGACCATGGCTTGCTTCCCTGCTTTCAAATCATTTTTTGGAGATTGTGACACCCACCTCTCAAAGTGATTTTCATAATTCTCATTTTGGACTGTAAGCTGCTCTTCCACAAATGCTGCAGTGGTAGCTCGGAGGGGCTGCCCTCTTTAAAATATTTTTATGTAATTATGTGTGAAAATAAGTGTGCAATCTCCCCTGCACCCATATGTATGTCCAACATGACTTGCTTTCACAAATGGAACCAGTGTGGTTAAAAAGTAGCTATCCTGCAGTACCCATTGACTAGGAAGGGTGCCTGCTAACTCAAACCAACAATCAGCCACCTTCTGTGATACTTAGCACAGGCTGCAGGTATGTATATTTCCCACTCCCCCCAGTTTGCAAGCACCTGTCAAATTTGATAGGTCAGCTGGAGAGATCCTTGCAAAGCAAGATTAGGCTTTGCAGAGAGATTCTTCCCCCGCCTCTCCACAGCACGATGTCCATAGTTGCTATGCAGTTTTTGAAGGATACACCTACTGCTTATCATGTGGGGAACCAGCAAAGCTATCTCCTTCACCCCTCAGGATTCCTTTTATATTTTGCTGCTCCTCAAGGTGCAAAATGGGATCAATTGCAAAATGGAGAGGATCCTTGGAATTGCTGAGTGATCCCTAGAAACTCCAGGGATCCTGTTTGGAGGGTGGGGAAATAGAGATGATGTGCTCCAAAACACCCTTTTGGGCTGGAACTTGGCTTTTTTAAGGAGGGGCCCTCAAGGTCCTGAATTATGTACACTTGGAAAAGTGAAGACAGCTCAGTGCCATGTTAGTACTCCAAGAAACCCACAAAGATTCTGTTACTAGGAGTACTTCCCACCCTCAATGTTAGCTTTGGCAAGTGCTACAATGTTGTTTTTTTGGAATGCACACTTGTTGAGACTCTAAGTCACTGAGCCACTCTGCTGGGTTTTCAAATGGAATGGGCAGCAAAACTATGTGCTGATTAGGAAATACTGCCCTTAGTTGAAGGAAAATGTTACTGCAGTTTTCAACCATAGAAACACTTAAATATGTGCATATGTGGAAAGCTATATAAACAATTTTGCAGGGGACTTCAAGGGAGATGGGGACTCGAACAGCAGCACCATTCACCACTCTGCTCCTTATCTCATTACATATGGTTATAAATAATCTCTTGAAAGGTTCTTTACCTCTCTAATTGGCAGGTGGGCCTGAAGAGTTTTGGTCTACAGATCTAATAAAAATGAGATGGCTGGATAAGGTAAAATGGAATAAGTTACAGGGCCAGCCTTCCCCACATATATTTTGTTTTCTTTTCCTTTTCTCCCTCTTACCATTCTATTTTATATTGCTTATTTTTACTTTATTTTATTGCCAAGGGAATAATATTTTAACTTGCTGTAATTTAGACTTCTAAGGCATTTTTGTTTGCATATTTTGGAGGTACTCTGAAACAGATAATCAGAAGATTAATGATGTCTTACTTGCAAAGCTGTCCAATGTTTCTATTTTAGAACTAAGAAATAATGGATAGTGTATAAATGGACCGTAGCATGTGAATACAGCAGGGGGTATATTCATGCTCATTTTGTGGCTCTTTAATTGAGGGGAAGGATAATTGTGCTCTCTGGACAGCTCAGGCTTGAGGCTGAGATTCTTTTTTTTTTTTTTTTTTAAGGCATTTCTGTTTATGTATTCAGAAAGGACTTTAAAACGGGTATTTTCTCAATGCTTTGTTTGAACTGTAATAAGACCTTAATTTGCAAAACTGTCTGATATCATTCAAGAAATTAATTATAAACATTGCAAACTGACCTTGACTGAGGCTTTGGTATGATGGAAGAGACAGCTGTCTCTTTTTTTCCCCATCACCATTTTCTGAGGGAGTTGCTGGCTGCTTTGGGAGATTTTCGGTTGCTGCTTTTGCATTCTCGTGTGTGTGTGTGTGTGTGTGTGTGTGTGTGTGTAAGAGAGAGAGAGAGAGAGAGAGAGAGAGAGAGAGAGAGAGAGAGAGAGAGAGAGAGAGAGAGAGAGAGACAGACAGACTTGCTGCAAAGGCAACTATACCTTGAGGCAACT
This sequence comes from Varanus komodoensis, assembly GCF_004798865.1. NCBI lineage: Eukaryota > Metazoa > Chordata > Lepidosauria > Squamata > Varanidae > Varanus > Varanus komodoensis. Next base: position 4,088,574 of record NW_025336100.1, on the reverse strand, counting down.
ATACCTCCCTGATAGCTTTGATTCAGAGGTGGGATTTGGGGAGGCTGTAATTTTCCTGATCTCTTTGATCTCTTTTGCTTCTGGCTCTGAGGTGAGAACAAAGATGTGAGGCAGTGCCAAAATGAGTTGGAGACTATCAGTGCCACCTGTTGGACTTGAAGAAAAATGGAAGCTAAAGCCTCCACTATGAAAACAATGTTTGAACAATGTCTCTCTTTAACAAATAATCTATGAAGGCATAAATTGACCTGAATACCACCAATGCCACCTGCTGGATTTGGAATAATAGAAGCCAGGATCCGGATATGGAAGTCATCTTTTAACAATGGCTCTTTTAACAAACTAACCTCAACTAAGTAAAACATTGTAGGAGTCTGATTGATTTTATCTATTTCTGCTTCTTGCTTCTATCCTTTCACTTTCTCTCTTGTTCTCTCTCTTTTTAAAAGCCCTTTTGACTTCTCCTCCCTTAACTTTTCTGCTTTGGGGAGTTGTTAAATTGTGAGTTTACCTAGAGTGATGGAGGAATGTGGAAGCTGGATGTGTGGAGGAGGAGGAGAGGAGAGAAGAATTAACTGGCAAGCAAATGCCGATTTATATATTGGAGATTGTTTGACCAATTTCAAATTGTTTGAGCTCTTTAAACTGAATAATAGAGGCAAAACAATGATTTAACTACCAGCATTAATGGGTTGCATTCTCTAAGTGAATTAAAGTTTTAATTTTTTTAAGAAAGCAGAGGGCAGATACATATTCAATAAACTCATATAAAGAAAAAAAATCATATTCTGTACTGTAAGTAGCTGAGAAACTTTATGCAGCCCCAGCAGATACCCTCCCCCTCGCCGCCAAAAAGGAGTCACAATTTATATTAATAACTGAGGACTAAAACATGGTAGAAGAATGTAAACACCTGGAAGGAAGATTGTTATGAAGATTAGATTTTTGAATGGGAAAATAAATACATTGGCATTGATTTATGCTCCAATCAATTAGAGATTACACCTTTTTCTGACAGACATCAGACATATTCAAGGATTGATATATGCTGGATATCTAAGAATTTAATTATGAATTTAGAGGCTGTAAAGATTCAACCCAATATACATTCTGATCATAATCCATTGGAGATAATATGGCTGGAAGAACAGGTAAATTCATTAGGAGCTGCTGCTTTATCTTTACTTCAATAATGGCAGAGAGATTAAGAAAATGTATAGAAAACAGATTCACAAAGATCAAACTGGATTTGCCCCTAGAAGGAATATGAAAGATAAAATACATTTTGTGACTGATGCAATTGAATGGGTCAAGAAGAGGAAGAAAGCTTTATTTTTTATTTATTTATACAGAGAAAGCTTTTGAGAAAGTGCCGCTAGTTAACTGGTAATATCATTAACTGGCTGTTTACAGTAACATTCACAATCCCAAAAAACTGAATAATGCCTTGGAATAATTCCTATACTGCAGGTATCCTTAGATGCACCTTTCTGGTGTGTCTAGAAATTAATAAGAATGGTATTTTTAAAATTCTTTTATTAAAACATTTTATAATTGAACATTGTCTCCTTCAAAGTATGCCCCTTGTGAGTGTACACAACACTCCCAGTGATTTTTCCATTCCTCACAGCATCCCTGGAAGTCTCTAAGTGGGATGGTGTTCAGAGCCTGCATAGTGGCTCTTTGGACGTTATCCACACTACCAAAATGGTCTCCTTTCAAACCACTGTTCATCTTTGGGAAGATGAAAAAGTCGCAAGGAGCCAAGTCGGAGGTGTAGGGTGGATGGGGAAGCACCATGATGTGTTTCTCAGCCAAAAACTCTCTGGCAGCCAAAGCACTGTGACTCGGTGCATTATCGTGATGAAGGATCAGCCAGTCCCAACTTGTGCCCTCCGTACACTCGTGCAGATGATAGCGCAGCTTCTCCAGAAGCGTTCTTCACCATTTCCAAAATTTCTGATGCGCATGTATTTATTTAAAATAGTTATACCCTGCCCTATATGCAAAAGAGTCTCAGGGCAGTTTACAAAGAACAAAACAAACAATCCAACAATTAATAATAATTAAAATATGCATAAAACCAACAATAACATTTCACAAATAAAAACTAAAGCAAAACAGAAGCAGAATCAAAATCAAAATGCGACCGTGAAATAGATAAAACCAGAGTAAAATTCCTAACATTTAAAATGGAGGGCAAATAAAAAGGTTTTCACCTGGAGCCGAAAAGAATACAAAGTCGGCACCAGGTGAAACTTTCTGGGGATTGCATTCCATAGTCTGGGCACCACCACAGAAAAGGCCCTCCTCCAGGTGCAGACCATCCTTACCTCTTTCAATAAGGGTTCCCAGAGCAGAGCCTCTCCTGCAGATCTTAAGGGGTGCAAGGGCTCAATTTTATCCAATTTCACACAATTTTATTGTGTACTGCTATTCCAAACTTGCTTGTATTTTTCTTAGTACGAGCCACTTGAATAGGGTGTCACAAAAAAAAAAATGACTCTGACAGGGCTGGAATGCAACTGAGCAGTGTTCTAACATATACCTGGCACCCCACCCCAAGTGACCTGGGCCAGCTTCTCCCTTCACCGAGCCCTTCTTGAGTATAGGGACTTCATTCCCATTTCTTTCTGGACACACCTCATATACACACAGCTGATGCAGAAGACTTCATTCCTTCCTTTGCAATATAACCACATCCACATTTCAGAACTGACTTTTTTTGTCAGGTAGCTCATATAGACAGCCAGTGTGGTGGTGGTAGAGTGCTGGACTGGGACTCAGAAAATCTGGGTTTTAGTCCCCATTCATCCATGGTGCTCCCTGGGTTATTTTGTGCCAGTCACTCACTTTCAGCCTAACTTTCTCTTCTTCTTCTTAGGATAAAATGGAGTGGGGAAGAACCATGCAAGACACTTTGGGTCTCACACAAGAGAATAAAAGATGGGCTATAAATGCAATATAACAATGATGACAAGCTGCAGCAGCAATTTTTACTGCCTGATACAATGTATTTCATCTAGATGGCTGTGTTCTGTTGTTTTGATGAGGTATTGCAAACAGGAAGGGAAGGAGGCTGAGGTGCTGCTTGGATACCATGTAAACTGTCAACCCAGTCCCCTCCTGAGACTGGCCCTCTCTGAGGTCAATTTCTATCCTTAAAGATTCAGCCAGCATGGTTCCTTTCGCAACAGCTGCCAGGGGGTGAGGTGGGGGCTCCATATTCAGAGCCCCAGCTCTGAGGTTGGCGAATCTTGGAGCCAGGGCTCCGAATAATTCTCATGCCCTCCCAGACTTCATCAGGCAGCCATAGGACTACACCCTTAAGTTTTGCACCTTCATTTGACATATGAAAGGGTCAAATCTACCTTATAACGTTAAACAGTTTCCAGTTTTAAAACTGACATATTATCAAAATGCCGTATTCTGTATCACCATGTGTTTACTTTCAAAGGACCACAACACCAGTGTACTTATGCATAAAGAAGTTTTATTTAAGAAATAAATAAAACATAAAGAAGTTTTATTTAAGAAACAACATAAGAAGATCAGATAAAGAGTTCATCTAACCAACAGCTGTGTCTGTTCAGTAGCCAACCAACTGTCCATGGGAGATCTGCATGCAGCGACTCATGTTCTCCCAGTAGCTGGTGTCCAGAGATATAGAAAGTCTCTGATACTGGAAGCAGCACACAGTCTTAATGACAAGCAGTCATTAATAGCTGTGTCCATCCAAATTGGTGGCCATCACTACATCTGGTGGTCCTGAATTCCACAGCTTAACTATACTTCCTTTTATTTCTGCTCAACCCTTCAATCCTACAAGGAACCCACAAGATGGCTATATAGGCAAGCTTCTGCATATCCAAACCAACATTGTCTAAAATACATTGGTGCATCATGTAATGAACTGGACATGGGTTTTACACACAATTCAATGATCATTAGGACTGCAACTAGCAGAGCCACTGTACCTCAGAACACTCCTCTTTCACATTCACTTATGGAGCTCTGTAATTTCAGTTGGAGCCACCAGGAACAGTACAGGGCCAATAAGTGAGAAGAAAAACAAACTTCCAACCTGCTCCCATACTTATTTGCAAGTAATTCCTGGGAAGACAGTATCCCTGTGGTTCCTGTGAAGGGGCATTAACAAAGCAAAGCAAAGATTTTCCCAGGAAGATCTGTACTGAGATGAATCCACTCAGGATAATCTCCTGCAAATAAACTCTCTTAATACAACTGCTAACAAATTGGTAACTGCCAGTTAATGGTCAAGAAATTGATTAAAAACAGAGATAGAAGAGGAAGACTTTACCTGAAAAGATGTTGGTACACACACTATGCTGAGATTCTCTTGCTTCACTTTCTCAGCTGTGAGGAGAGATTACTGGGTTTAATATATACTCAGTCCAACAAGTATCATCCAAGAAAAAATTTAGTATTAGAACATCCATGCTTAAAATAGTCCATTTAAAATATTACAAATATTGGGCTTAATTTCACTTGCAATTCCATCGTCGTCGTCATCATCATTTCATTTCCATACCAAAGCTTTCTGGGCAGTTTACAACCAAGTATAAAAACAATAAAATATATATAAAACATTAAAAATCAACTAAAATGGCACAAGTCAAGAATGAAAAAGGGCACCTAATTTTTTCAGGCCCCTGAATGACCAGGGAAGTCTTTAAAGGCCTCCACAAAGAAGGTTGTCTTAACCTGATGCCAAAAAGATGGCAAATTTGGTGTCAGGTAGGACACAGCAGTGAGATGGGGGGCCAACAAAGAAAAGGTCCTCCCCCTAGTTGTTGCCCTCCAAACCTCTCAAGGGGTTGACACCTGGAGGAAGGCCCCAGGGCTGGAGTGTAAGGTCCAAGTAGATGGGAACTGGGAGAGGCGTTCTGACAGGCATTGTGGTCCCAAGCTCTGTTGGGCATTTTAGGTTAAAACCAGAATTGTATGTATATATTTATGCATGTATTTAGGCTTTAATATCCCGTTCATTAGCACAGAGCTCTCAGAATGGTTTAAATCCCTCTGCCAGAGAACTGAGAGACTCCTGAATTAGGACTAGAAACATGCAGGTGGCCAGTGCAGAACTGATCTTATATGTTCAGACCTCTGGGTCCCATTTATTAATCTGAGTGCTGCATTCTGCACCAACTGCAGCTACTGAGCACTCCCATGTAGAGTGAACTTCTGTAATCTAATCTAGAGACTGCCTGAGCACAGGCCACTGAAGCCTGAATATCCATGTCCAGGTAGAGGTGCAGCTGGGTCACCAGGGGAAGCTGGTGGAAGGAACTCAGAGCTACTGATGCTACCTAAGCCTTAAGTGACAATGATGGAGCAAGGAGCACCCTAAAGTTACAAATATGCTCCGGGGGGGGGGGGGGGGGCTTCAACCCCATCTAAAAAGGGTTAAACCCCCCCCATTCAGTCAAAGGAATCACCCAACAACAACATCTCAGTCTTGTTTGGACTGAGTTTCAGTTTGTTAGTCCTCATCCAGTCCACTGTTATAGCCAGGCCCTGGTTTAGCACATCCACAGCCTCACCTGCCAATGATGAAAAGGAGAAATAGAGCTGTGTGTTGTCTGAGGGCAGTGCACATCAAAACTCCAGATGACCCCACTCAGTGGTTTCATGTAGATGTTAAATAGCATGAGGGACAGAACAAGCCCATTAACAGTCTGAGCTGCATTGCCCTTACCTGGCCATTACTCCCCCCAGTGTCATAGCTCCCTCTACTCATCACTATGCTAACTGAGACGCCCACCAACTCCGCCTTGGTCCCATAGACACCCTCTCAGCCATGGCCCCAGGCATAGTCCCACAAAGGCAGGGGGTGGTGAGAAACAACCAGAAAGGTACCCTCATGGCATCCCAAAGGAGCATAGTAAAGGGGTGCGCCCCCTTTGGTGTTGCCCCCTGGCAGGTGGCCCACCATCCAGCAGTACGCCTGCTTTTATGCTGAAGAAAGCTGCTGAAATTGCAAAGCCGGGTGCAGGCACTCAGACCTGATGGACTATGCTGCAACCAGGAGGAAAGCTGGAAGGCACTGAGGTGCAGGGGGCAGTTGCAACAGCAGGTCTTAAAGCTCTGCACAGCAGACCTCTCTCCCACCAGTCCCCAAGCCTCTTCACCAGTCCCAGTCCCAGTGCAGAGTGCCCTGGCCAGAGTTTAGTCTTTAAATACAAAATAAGGCTTCCTAGTTCATAATACCTGCTGTGTGAAAGCAGTTTCTCTGTCTGTCTTTAATAAAATTTTAATTGCACATACCATTTCTAAACAGCAAATGAAATAAAAATTGTGTCCAGTTAGCAGTATAGCACTTACCCTGCCAAATTTAGTACATGGTCTGATTTAAAGTGCTTATCACAAGAGGAATTATTTTTGTACTGGTGAACAAATTCACCGGTACAAAATTATCAGAGGTTGAAAAAACTTACCTTGGAAGCAAAGTGATAATTATAATTGGCAATTATTTTCAACAATGAATAATAGGAAAATCTGGGTGTTATATCCAAAAGCCATCCTGAAAAAGCTAGAATCCATTGTCTTTCTTCTAGTAACAGATCTTTCCCCAACCCTGTTTTATCAACATTCACATTTATCACTATCAGGTAAGGAACAAATTTACACAAATGCTTACAAAGAAAGCCTCCTTGGTAAAAACCATTAAAAGAACGGCAATTGAAAATGGTCTTTTAATAACTGAACTAACACCTTGGAAGGTTGTATAAAATATTAACTTTTTAAAGATTAATTGGAAATATTCTCAAAAGCTTATGAGAACTTTTGGCCTTGGAATGCCAAGTAATTCCCAAAAGAGTGCTTCTAGAATGGATATATGTTCCCAACATATTGTTAGTTCCTCTGCCAAAGGCATTTGCAATGGAAGGTTTGAGGAACCAAGAGATCTAGAGGGATTCAATTCCTCTAATTTTAAAATGGATCAAAATGTTCATTAAAAAATCCCAATAACCCTACAAGATAAGGAGTGGTTGTTCCTATTATGTTACCCTCCACCTTTGAGGTCTCCCCAGAAACCAAGTTTAAGTAACAGTATAAGATTCTGTCAGAATATTTAATACCTCAAATTGAAATCTGTTTACAATATAAAGACTTTTTTTTAACTTGCAAATCCTCTAAAACCAATTTGGATGCACAAAAATTGTGCCCTTCCTTCCCTATTAACTCATCTCTTGACCCACCCCACCCCACATGTTACACACAGGGCAAGAACAACTGTATGATTTGAGGCATTATTTAATCCACATAAAGAATAATGGAATGGTTTTGGACTACACATGCTCAAATTCACACATATATGCCTTAAAAAGATGCCCAATACATCATGACTAGAGAGACTGGGCCTACACAGGCTTATCTGCACTAAGCCTAGCTGCTTGGCAGTTATGCCAGACTAGGGATACTTGCACTGAGCAAACAACATTTTGCATAACTGGAACACCATTTTCGACAGAAGGAACAGAGAAAATACATACCCAACTTATGCACAGCATGAACAATGGTAGAGCCACTTCCAATTCCAAGGACTTGATTAGTCTACAAATAAGGGAGCACAAATATTTTATTTTTGCAATCAACTCAAAAATTATGCCATACAATTACTACACAGCATATAAAGCCAACTTTTAGAAAGCCATGAATACCTGTGCCATAGATTCTATGGTCTAATTTTTAAGGAAGCAGAAACATACTTCATATAAAATTGTGCTAAGTACTTCAGAAAAAATAGATAAATGTGCTTTGAATTTAAAAACTAAACCCATCTTTTAAAATCACAAGGATGAGAAGAGGTAGACATTTAGTCCTGCTTGTCCTTTTGCTTCAGGAAGAAACAGTAGCGATATGTAAGGTTATATGCTTATACACTTACATATTTAGTTATTACGAATAGTACGGTAATAAGCTGTTAGATGAGTATGGGAAATTAATCTTGTCCTTATCACTGACACTCTAATACCAATAACTATTTCAGTGGGACTCCAGATGACTGAAGCTTTGAGTAATTGCTTGCTTTAATAAGAAGCCTTTTGGCTCCAGCCTCTTGGCAGAGCAGCGGAGGCACTGGCTGGGAGAGAGGGCTGAGTGGCCAGGGGACTGGCGAAGGCAAGGTAGGAGCTGGGCAGGGGAGCAGAGGGCCAGGAGCAGCAGAGAGGAAGGGCGTCGTCCCTTGTCTGCGTCCCTTAGCTGCAGCCTGGGCTGTCCGGAGACTCCCTTCCCTGAGACACAGAGGTTGGTTTGTTTGTTTGGTTTGTTTTGTTTTGTTTGTGCTGTGCTTTGTTTTTCTTCCAATTTAAATTTAAGTTTATTTTATCCTTGTGTGTGTGTGAGCGAGTGGGTTTTTGTCTGAGAGAATTGGGAGAGTGAGAGGAACTGCAGGACAAACAAGGCAGGGGACCAAGGTAAGGTCTCAGAAGGGATACCGATGGCAGACCAGGAGATGGGCTTGGTGGGAGTCAAGGGTGTTGCTGTCCGCTGTGAGAGCTGCGACATGTTCGCCCTTCTCCCCCAGGAGAGGCAGGGATACACTTGCCCTTGGTGCAAGATGGTGACTCTGCTAGAAGAGGAGGCGAGGTGCCTGAGGGCCGAGAGAGCTCTCCAGGACCCCCGGGAGCTGCCCCCCTCTGGACAGAGGGTTGAGGGAGAGACCACGGGAGGAGCAGCTGCGGAGACATGGAGGTATGTCACCCACAGGAGGAGGCCAGCACAGCCTCCTCCTTCTCCTGGCACCAATCTGGAGCTGGGAAACAGGTTCTCTCCACTTGGGGGGGCTGGGGCTGATGAGGCCTCGGGGGATCAGCAGGACCCCCAGCCTGGGACGTCAGGCAGCAAGGGGCCGCTGCAGGAGAGTCGAGTGCCAGGGCATGGCCGCCCACCAGCACCGGGAAGGTACAGCAGCGGGTGATTGTTGTTGGGGACTCCCTGCTTAGGGGCACTGAGGCGGCAGTGTGCCGCCCCATCCTGGAGACAAGGGAGGTTTGCTGCCTGCTGGGTGCACGCATCTGGCATGTAAAGGACAGAGTGGAGCATCTTGTTCGCTCCGGGGGTCACCAGCAGCTCCTGGTGATCCATGTGGGCAGAAATGATGTGGCCAGGCAGGGTGTGGTTGGGACCACCAGGGACTTTGAGGCCTTGGAGAAGAAACTCAGGGAGCTGAAGGCCCAAGTCGCCTTCTCGTCAATCTTACTGGTCCGGGGATTTGGGCCAGGAAGGGACAGGAGGGTCTCCGAGGTGAATGACTGGCTTAGGGTATGGTGCCAGAAGGAGCGCTTCGGGTTCCTTGACCACGGCACTCTTTTTTTTGCCAATGGACTTCTGGCAAGGGACGGGTTACACCTCACAAGGATGGGGAAAAGGTCCTTTGGAGATGCTCTAGCGAGCTTCGTCCAGAAGACTTTAAACTGACCAGGGGGCTGGGTTCAGGCCTCCAGTAACGTGTCTGCACTGGACAAGGGTGGAGAGAGGATCAGGGCTCTGGGAGCAGGGTTTTAGAGATACTGCAGGGACTGACAGGACTCCTACAGAGAGGGGCCAAGTATCAGGGAGGATGGGAGGAAGGAGGAGGCTGGGAACTCCAAGGAAGGGAAGAGGTGGGAAGGAGTTGAGGTGCATATACACCAATGCTAGGAGCATGGGTAATAAGCAGGAAGAGCTTGAAGCTCTCCTGGGAATAGAGGGATATCATCTGGTGGGTATCACAGAAACTTGGTGGGATGAAAGGCAAGTCTGGAATGTGAACATAGAAGGGTATCACCTTTTTAGAAAGAACAGGAAGGGAAAGAGGGGTGGGGGCGTGGCTTTATACATCAGGGAAGGGATAGAATGCAGTGAGATAGAATGCAGCACAGATGGGGATTCGGTAGAGGCAGTCTGGGTGAAACTTAAGGGTTTTGACAGGGAAAGAGACCTGACAGTGGGGGTATGCTATCGCCCTCCAGGTCAACTTGAGACCCTGGATGATGTCCTGACAGGCCAGATTCTAAGGATATCTCAGAGGAGAGGCACAGTAATTATGGGAGATTTCAATCTCCCGGATATTACTTGGGAGACTCACTTCGCGGTGACAGCCAGGTCACGTTGCTTCCTAGAAGCTATAGAGGGAGGGTTTTTCACACAGAGGGTCTGAGAGGCGACGAGGGGGGGAAACATCCTTGACTTGGTCTTGACCAATAGGAAGGAACTGATAGATGAAGTACAGATTAGGGGAGCTCTGGATGCGAGTGATCACTCCATCCTTTGCTTTGAGATCAGGGGACTGGGGACGTAAAGCAGGTCAAGCACTAGAAGCTGGGACTTCAAGAGGGCCAACTTTGGCCAACTGAAGGCCAGACTGGGGAAAGTCTCCTGGGATAGATTACTGGAAGGTAAGCAAGTTGAGGAGGGGTGGATAGCACTCAAAAGGGAGGTTTTGGAGGTGCAAGCCTTGATGATACCTCTAGTCAGTAAGGTGGGGAGGCGGAGGAGAGTGCCGCCATGCATGCAAAAGGAGGTGGTTAGAGGGATTAGACGAAAGAGGAACCTCCGCAGGAAATGGGTACTGGGGAAACAGACAAAAAGGTATACCGGGAGGAGGAGGCCCATTGCAGAAGGATTCTTCGCAAGGCTAAGGCTGATTACGAGCTGAGACTTGCCAAGAATATCAAGAGCAACAAAAAGGGAACTGGGTCTCTTCAGTCTGGAGAAGAGGAGACTCAGAGGGGATATGTTGGCGACATACAGGTATGTGAGGGGATGTCACATGGAGATGGGTAGAAACCTGTTCTCCCCTGCAGAGGAAGGCAGGACACGCTCCAATGGAGCAAAGCTCAGGGAGCCAAAGTTCCATTTGGATGCCAGGAAGCACTTCCTGACAGTCAGGACCCCGAGGGTGTGGAATGGGCTTCCACGAGAGGTCGTTGAGGTCCCATCGGTGTGGGTGTTCAAGGATAGGCTGGACGTGCACATTATGGGCATGCTGTGGGTGGAGCCGGCTGGTGCTGGAGGCCAGACAAGATGGCCCAGAAGACCCCTTCTGACTTGCTCTGTTTTCTATATTTCTATGTTTCTATGAAGTCTAAACCTACTCATGGGAAGCTTTTTGAATTCCCAAATGAAGAACATAACCTGTTTAAATACCCGCCCAATCTTTGGAGTTTTCTCAATTACTATATAAAACACGTAGAACAAACCGCCTTCTTCCTCAGACTTGACATGGGATCAATATACATTCCAGGTGCAACCACACTCAGCTGTCCAGACTGCTAAGGCCTTCGGAAGGTGCACGGAACTTCACAAACAAAAAAAACAAGGGGAAAAGAAAACAAAGGGGAAGGAAAACAAAACCCCGAATCGACAGTTGGAAAATACCTTTACTTGCAAAAAGAGGTTCCCACCTGCACGTGGTTGTTTACTGCAGCATATGCAGCCAACTTTTTCGCCTCCTCGGTCATATTATCGCTCTTAATCGCACCGCAGCCGCTGAGCGTAGTAGGGTCTCGCACGTGTCCTCTACGCAGCGCTCCTGACCGCCCCCTTCCTTCCGCTACCAACGCCCCGTAGAGAGAGACGAGAGGCTCCCGTCTGCGCCACATGCCGCCTTCGGCGCCACCTGGCTCGTGCCGATGCCCCGATTCATTCGGGAACGGAGCTAAAGATTAAGCTCGTTTCTTTCTGCGCAGGACGCCTTCTTTCTCTAGGGACAGATAGGATTTGCTGTGTTGTCCGCACCAGGCGCCCTTGCACGAAGCCACCGGAAAACCACAACGTCCATAATGCACCCCGGCAGCGCAACCGTACTTGGCGTAATGGCCTCGCTCCTGCAATTGTGAGAGGAAGATGTTCGCTCATATTAGCGAAAGATAATACTTCGAGTTGTTGCTTCCGCGGTGTCATCAAGGTTTGCGCACATAAAAGGGCAGGTTTATGTCACTGTGCGACAGGTTTATGTGACTTTCTTTATCACTGTGCAACTCTCCTACAACGCAGGCACCTACTAACCCCTTGATGCTTAGGACTACAGCTCCTGTCAAGCACTAGCCCTCGTGCCCAAGGCGATGCTCTTCAGTGGAAAGCGGTTCCAATAAGTGTGGTATTCAAAATATTCAAACAGTGCGTACACACGTGCAAATTGATTTTTGCATACAACTGTAGATGAAATCAGGGCAGACTTCAAGTTATGAGTACTTCAAAGGAAGCAATTGTTCTCAATGCAAACATATAAATGAAGTGAAACAGTTTTATTTTTTAAAAAATGAGAATATATTCACTGTATTAATCTATATAAGTAAAATAGTAAACATATTTTTGCAGTTATTTACATAATATTGATGCCATTTACTATAATATACATTGTGCTATGATGCTATATGAATAATCCACTAGTTGTAGTACTTGAATGAGAATGAAATTCTTGAAATAGGACAGAATAAAAATGGGGCTGTTTGGGGGGTTGCTTGTTTTTGTTTACCCAAACTCCCTATTTGTTTGTTTTTTTCCGTTGTTTGTATAACTCAGTTGTTAGAGGACAACAACCATCCCCTTTTAGATGCACACCTTAAAGTGGTGAGGGAGGTTCAAAATGTCAGAGAGACCAAGAGTAATACCACTAGGCTGGTTTCCTAGCAGGTTCACCCAAGCCAGAATGTTCAAAGTTGAGACACCAGCCAAAGATGCATTCCCCTTCTTCAGAATTAACAGTGGTGATGTAGGAGAGAAACTTCTGAAGGGCAGCTACTGGGTAACAGCTGGAGCTGAAAGGTGACACTGCTACAGGATGTTTCAAAGATAATGGCAGTGACTCCCAAGCCAACTCTGATAATGGCCAAGAGAAGGCAATGATAAACCCCTTCTGAATTTTCTTACCTGGAAAGCCCTGTGATGAAACAAATGATAGTAGCAAAGATGAGACACCCAAATAGCTACTGGGGAAAAGCAAACACATATGAATAATACTGTAACTAATAATGCAACCAGACTAAAGCTGAAAGGAATGCATGCACAGAGATGAAAGGAAAGTCCTATGCTGCACCACACATAAAATTGCCACATGGACCATAAGAACTATAAATCAAGGCAAACTGGAAACCGTAAAGCAAGAAATAAAATGGTTGAAAATTACAATACTTCATGTGAGCAGACTGGAATGGGACTTGAATGGGACATTTTCAATTAGACAAACAGAAAATGTCCAGAAATGACAAACTCAGAAGAAATGGAGTGCCTCACAGTTCTAGTATTATTAGTGACTCTGATGCAAGATGTAGCATAGGCAGTATGGCGCTGTAAGGCAAAATCTGAGCAAGCCATATCAACCTGAGCAAGCCATATCAATATAACCATAATTTAAGCCTGAGCGCCAATAACAGATGCAAAAGAAGAAGAAATGTTATGCAAGAGAAAATTGTCCAAGAGAAAATTGATAACATACCAGAAAGCAGAATCCATTGTTATGGGAGATGTGGCTTAGGGGTCAGAAACAAAGCAGGAATATGACTCAAAATTTTGTGAAGCCAACTATCTGTTTACATACACCAAGCAACTGCACGGACAACTGTACACATGGATATCAGCAAATGGCCAGTACAGAAATCAAATAGGTTTTCAATTAGAATTAATTGAAAGCAAGACCACAAGTAGACTGTAGTGCCAACCATGAACTCTGCATATCAATATAAAAGTAAACCCGAAAAAGATCTCTGAGAGAAGCATAGTGTCAAAATACAAGTTAAATAGCATTCCGGAGAAATTTAAAGTCCACATATAGAACAGAATTTAATTGAAACCAGAGACATTAGGGAAGAATGCGAATAGGCAATTCCTGTAGCAAAAAGAAAGAAAAGGTCTAAATGGATGACAGACTAAACTCTCATAATTGCTAAGGATAGATGAAAAGCAAAAGATGACGGAAATGAGTTCAGAATCTTCAATGCAAGTTTTCAGTGACTATCACATAGAGGCAAAAGGAACTGTTACAAGGCCCAGTACAAAGTAATAGAAGAGAACAACAAAAGAGGAAAAACACTAGCCCTCTTCCAGAAGATCGAAGAAATCAAAGGGAGGTTCAAATGTAGATTAGGAATGCTGAAAGACAAAAGGAAAACATAGTGTATGACCAGGAAGGGGAAAAAGAGAAGCTGGAAACAATACACAGAAGGAACTATACTGAAGAGGTAAAAAGATAACAGATTCCTTAGGAAAGGAATTCCGTGCAGAAGAACCTGCAATACTAGAAAGCAAATTGAAAGCTGCTCTGAAAACATTTGAAAGGAACAAAGCACCAGGAGTAGATAGGGTACCAGTGGAACTATTCCAAGCTAAATCAGTCTAAATCCTAAAAAGAATATGTCAACAAATACGGAAAACAAATTAATGGTCCACAGACTGGAAATTTTCAAACTACATTCCAATCCCCAAAAAAGGAGATTCAAAAATGTAGCTATAGGATCATTGCACTAACTTCCCCTGCCAGCAAAATGATGTTCCAGGTGTTGCAGCAAAGATGTGAAGTAAGAAATGCCTGATGTTCAAGCTAGACTCTGAAAAGGAGAGGGCTCACAAGATCATATTGCAAATATGCTATGCCTATTCAAGTACATCAAGGAATTTCAGAAGAAAATCAGTTATAGACTAAAGCAAAGCCTTTGACTGTGTGGTGCATGAGAAACTATGGATGGTCCTGAATGGAGCTGGTGTGCCTCAGCACTTGATTGTCCTGATGCATAACCTGTACCATGGACAAGGAAGACAAAACATTGGAGAAACAGCATGGTTTCCTATGCACAACAGCATAAAACAAGGGTGCATTATATCTCCCTGCACAATCTGTACACAGAACATATTATAAGGAAAGCTGGGTTGGGATCAGAAAAAGTGAACATTGGCGGAAGCACATCAGTAATTTAAGATATGCAGATAATACCATCCTACTGACCTAAAGCATTAATGAATTGAAATTACTCATGATGAAGGTGAAAGAAAGTACAAAAGCAGGACTGTGGTTGAATATTAAGAAAACAAAAATCATGACTATTAGAAGAATTACCCAACTTCAGTGTCAACAACAAAAACATTGAAAAGGTGAAAGATTTTGCATACCTTGGCTTAGTCATCCATTCAAATGGAGACTTCAGCCAAGAAATTACAAGAAGACAGAGACTTGAAAGGACAGCAATGAAGAGACTAGAAAAGTTCAAGTGCAAGGATGTTTTACTGGACAACAGTGCCAAGATCCATGGTATTTAATTTTAAATGACTATGTATGGTTGTAAAAGCTGGACAGGAAGAAACTGACAGGAAGAAAAAAGGGTGCTGGAGGAGAACTTTGTGAATACCCTGGATGGACAAAGATGAGCCAGTGGGTCCTAGATCAAGTCCAACCAGAATTTTCCTTGAAAGCAAAACAATGAAATGGAAGCTGTCGTATTTGGAACACGTCATGAGAAGGCAAGTCTCACTAGACAAGACAATTGTGCTAGGGAAAGTTGAAGGCTCAAAAAGAAAAGGAAGACCAAATATGAGATGGACTGATACTCTAAAGGAAACCACAGCCTTGAGTTTACAAGAGCAGAGCAGGGCTGGGAAGGACAGGACATTTTGGATGACATTCATTCATAGAATGTCCATAAGCTGGAGATGTGATGGCACATAACACAAAGAAACAACGTTAATTTTGGTTGTAATTATGTACCCACTTAAACAAAAGTAAATCCTATTTTGGACAGTA
This sequence comes from Varanus komodoensis, assembly GCF_004798865.1. Lineage (NCBI taxonomy): Eukaryota > Metazoa > Chordata > Lepidosauria > Squamata > Varanidae > Varanus > Varanus komodoensis. The sequence goes on along the minus strand of NW_025336100.1, from coordinate 4,072,835 downwards.
GGACTTATTTCTTAAGAGATATTTATAGGGTTCCCCTGTTAAGTGAATATATAGGGTTATAGAAAGGGAACTACCTGAAGTCCAAACTTTTGAAGAGACTGGGTCACTTGTGACCATATTGCAAATTTGTGCTGGATTGTGGAGAAATCTCAAGAATATCAAAAGAACATTTACCTGTGCTTTATTGACTATGAGAAAGCCTTTGACTGCGTTGATCATGAGAAGTTGTGGAAAGCATTAAAAGATCTGGGGGTACCAACACATCAAGTCAGGTGGCTGCAGTCACTATATACAATGGACAACTATAAGAACACCATACAGGGACACTGATTGGTTTAAGGTGGAAAAAAAAGTCTGAGAAGGATGTATTCTTTCCCCTTTTCTGTTCAGCTTGTATGCTGGGAAGGAATGAGGAAGATGGATCTTGAAGAATCAAATTTGGGATAAAAATTGGAGGAAGACCCATCAACAGCCTTCAATATGCTGATGACACAACCCTTTTCTCAGAAACCCAGGGAGGTCTAAAGCAATTGATCCAAAGAATCAAAGAAGAGAGTGAGAAGTTTGACCTTTTCTGAACATGAAAAAGACAAAGATCTTGGTGACTGCACAGAATGAAGCCATCAAAATAGCAGTTGATAATGTGGAAATTGAATGTGTAGAGGAATTCACTTTCCTGGGATCACAGATTACTTGCAACGGTGAATGCAGCCCAGAAATAAAGTGACAAATTTCATTAGGTCGTATGGCAATGACAAGCATGAATCGTGTGTGGAAAAACAAGAACAGCAGCTTGGCAACCAAGTGCAGATTGGTCCAAATGATTGTTTTTCCTAGAGAAACCTATGGCTGTGAAAGTTGGACAATGAAAAAGTTAAACAAGAGAAAAATCGACTCATTTGAGCTGTTGTGTTGGCAGAGGTTCCTGCGCATTCCATGGACAGCAGGGGTGATGAACAGGCAGGTGCTAGAGCATATTAAACTACATGCATCCCTGGTCAGCAAGATAACAAAGCTGAAACTCACTTATTTTGGCCACATCATGCAATCAAGCTTGTTCAAAAAAGATACAATGCTTGGAATGCTCAGTAGCAAGAGAAAACCAGGTCACCAAAGAGTATGCTTCTTAGACACCCAAAGAGGATGCGGGTCAGAGCATAGTTCAGCTGAAAGAGGTGGATTGAAAAGTGTGGCAAGATTTGTCTCACAGGACTGCTTATAGCTGGACACGACTGAACAGCTGAACACACACACAGGGTCAAATGTGATAGTAGCAGAGTGAGACTGATGTAAAGAATTGGACCTGTTGCTCCTTATATGGGTTGGACATATAAATGGGGGTAGAATTTGCACTTTTTTAGCCTTAACTTCTTCACTGGGATTGTTCTGTAATTAGTATTTGTCTAGATGGGAAGGTGTGAAAGTTAGGCCCAGTTTCCATGTAATGACACCCTGTGGATTCTTTAAACTGTGGCTTGTCCAATCTGATCATTAATAGCTAGCACTACGTGTTGTGGAAGTGAATTCCATTGCTTTACTGTATGCTGTGTGAAGTACTTTTTATTTGTCCCAAAACTCCCACTACCTAGCTTCATGGGATAACCCCACTGGGTTCTAGTATTATAGCAAAGAAAAATGTTTCCTTCTCTTCTTTATTTTGTTCAACTCTATTTTCCCTTCATTTGCATTTCCCTCTGAATTTAGTAGTCCCAGGCACTGTAACCTTTTTCATCATGTGCCGGGGGGGCGGGGGTGTTCAGCTCCATGATCATTTTGTTTGCCCTTTTCCAGTGGTGTAGTGGCAAATTTAGAAATGGCTCCCTTCATGATAGTCAGAGCCACACCTCAAACCACACACCCTGTCAAAGTCATATACCCCAAGCCATACCTATTTCCAAGATTATGCAACCTATAATTATACAATGAGCTTTGTCACTTTGTTTGAATTTCTGTTGAGTAATGAGTACAAGATTAGGGTATCTCTTTTTGAGGTGAAACACTGACAGCTTCTGTACATCCCACTCTCCAGCCAAAAAACTCCCAGAGTGTCTTATGTGGAATAAGGCAGCTCCTGCACACAAGCTTCCTACCTAAAAACATGACATACAAGGGGAAAGGGATAAGGGAGGGAAGAGGAAGAAAGGAAACTCAGGCACTAATTATCCACACTTATAGAAACCTATGTACAATATATACCTGCAAAGTCGTGGTTCAGCATTCGCGGACTCAGTCTTTAGTGGAATTTTCCTTGGAACCGAACTACAGCACTGTGCTATTGTTCATGGAAACCGCTGATTGGCTGCTGCCCTGTGACACATCTCACAGGTTCTTGAAGCCCTAACACGCCGCCCAAATGCCCCGCACCTTCCAAGCCTTCTGCCAAAGAACCCCTAAGTGCCAGAGGAAGTTTAAAACTCTCTGGGAGAAAGCTGAATTACTGGATTTGTTCTGGGAACTAAAAAGTAACGCCACAGTAGCGCACCATTATGGCGTCAATGAAAGCACCATACGCTACATAAAGAAGAACAAGGCAGCAATCAGGAGTACTGTATCAGTATGTTTCTGTGATAGTGCCAAAAAGGTAACAACTGTAAGAAATAAGAATATTGTCAGGGTGGAATCTGCCCTGGTATTGTGGATCACTGACTGCAGGAAGAACATCCCCTTGGATGGTAACATCATCCGTGAGAAAGCACGCAAATTGTACCAGCAGTTCACTACAGGAGACAATACAGAAGGTATCGAAGAACCACAACCAGGACCATCAACAGCGCCAGAGCCTGAAAATTTTCAAGCCAGTAAGGGATGGTTTGATCGTTTTCAGAAACTATTCAATATTAAAAGTGTTTACCTACACGGAGAGGCAGCATCTGCCAGCAAAGAAGCTGTGGAAAAGTACCCTGAGACGTTCAGGCACATCATAGAGGAGAAGGGATACAAGCCTGAACAAGTTTTCAACATAGATGAGACTGGCTTGTTCTGGAAGAAGATGCTGTCCAGAACTTACATCATGAAGGATGAAGCCAAAGCTCCAGGGTTTAAGGCACAGAAGGACAGAGTGACGCTCATTATGTGTGGCAATTCTGCTGGTTACATGATGAAACCAGGCCTCATCTACAAATCAGCGAACCCTAAGGCCCTCAAAAACAAAAATAAAAACCTGTTGCCTGTCTACTGGATGCAGAACCCTAAGGCCTGGATTACCAAAATCCTAACTTCAAATTGGTTTCATCAGTGCTTCATCCCTCAAGCCAAGGAATACCTCCACTACTTAGGCATGGACTTCAAGGTGTTGCTCATTATGGATAATGCTGGTGGCCACCCTTTGGATCTGTATTACGATGGAGTCCAGATTAAGTTCCTCCCTGCCAACACCACCTCCCTCATCCAACCTATGGACCAAGGCGTGATCTGTGCCTTCAAGGCTCTTTATACCCGGAATTCTCTCCAACACCTTGTGGATGCAATGGACACGGACGAGAATTTTACATTAAAGGGTTACTGGCGTAACTTTACGATCGCAACGTGCCTGTCAGTCATCCAAGCTGCTCTTAAGGAGATGAAAAAGGAAACCCTCAAGGCATGCTGGAAGAAACTGTGGCCAGAGTGTGTCCATGACTACAAGGGCTTCTCACCTGAAGAAATTCAGCACGAGGCTGTCGACAAGGCCATGAGACTGGCAAAGATACTTGGTGGTGAAGGTTTTGATGACATCACTCAAGATGAGGTCAACAACCTCATCGATGCCCACTCTGAACCCCTGACAAATGAGGATTTGTTGGAGTTAACAAAGTCTGCCAGTGAAGAGGAGGAGGAAGTGAAAGACCAGAGCAAGAGGAGGAGGAGCAGGGCCTGACATTGGAACTTCTGTCCCAGATTATTAGGACAGTGAAGGAGTTGCAAGGGATGATTGAAGCATGGGATCCCTATATGGTCCAGGCTCTCAAAGTTAATAATAGCATCGATGCTGCCATTCAGACATATAAAACCCTCCTCACAACCATGAAGAAACAACGACAGCAGCTTTCCATCACAATGTTCCTCAGCAAAAGCAAGCACTAAACCCCACTGTCAGACGATATGACTCCTCCTGAAGCGCCTGAAGAAGAGGCGCCACCCGAAGAGCTGTAAATTCCCTGTTTTGCTGTGAGTACAGTGTACATTTTACTGTTTTTCTATTAAATTACATTATTACTGTATTTACCCTACTTATACCAAAGAAAATGACAGTGAAAGACATGTTTAGGGTTTAAACTATAAAAATAGGCATTTTATATTTTTATTTTTTACAACATTCGAAATTTGCAGTTTTTCACAATTTGCAGGTGCTCTAGGAATGCAACCCCTGTGAATTTCAGGGGACTACTGTTATTATATTCTTCCAAGAGCAGCAGCCTGGATTGATAATTACTATTTGCATTTTTTAATTTTCTGTGGCCTCTGCAACCACTTTGTGTGTGCATATGTGTGGGAGATCCTCCATGAGTCCAGAATCCATAGTTTAGGGGTTCCAGTTTCTCAAATTTTTCAAGAGTCTATTGTGCTCTCATTGAATCCATGCTGAATCCTGCATAAGAGCAACTTAAGTCTATCATTACTCATGGCTAATTTCCCCATCGATTCCAGTGAATATACTCCCATTACAATACTTTTATTCCACTTTAACCATTATTTCTGCTAAATAATTCTGGAGCTAAAAGTTGCCAGAAAATACCTATTCACCTCACAGAGCTGGAATTTTCAGACTGGTTTTTCAGTCAATCCCTCTTCCCCAGAAACTTGGAAACTGTACCTCTCTGTGTGAGGAATAGGTGTCCACTAGTAACACTCAATACATCAATTATTTGGGGAAGCAATGACTGTTTAAAGTGGAATAAAAGTGTGGTGTGAATGCAGGAAGGAGGGGAAGTAGCTTTTGGAGCAGCAAAGGCAAGCTGACCACATATTGCTGAGCAGCAGAGGCTGATCATGAGGGAAAGTATCACAGAAAACACATGTGCCTGCCTGGCAGGCAGCGCTCCAGATAGGTAGTTTCCAATAACTGTTGGGAACTGTCCAAAAAAGCACCCCTGTTCTTAACCCATTAAATGCAGGACCCCGAACCCAGAAGTAGCTGCTAGCCGCGAACCAACAAATTAAGTCTTTTAAGAGGGACAGTAACCTCCCTGAGGACACCCTCTAAAATAAGTGGGAGGCACTCCGACCCCCGAGGGTTAACTCCACTACACCCTTGCCCTTCCTTTATATCTTCTCACTTATTATTCCAAAATGTGGCCCCACCCCTACGGACTGAAGCAGTACTACCAAACTTTCCATCTTGGGACTCTCATACACCTCATTCCGCTGCATGGCTACTTTGTCTAATGAAGTACTGTTCATCTTATATTTTTATAGCTAAAACATACACTGGATTGTGGCAAACCCTCAGCTGGCCCCTGGTTACTTAAGAAGAGTTATCAGACTATACAAGATACGTCCTTCGCCTTTTAAACACAAAAGGGCTTCACTGCTACGGTCCCTTTAAGAGTTCCGACAGCGAGCGCTCTGTGTATTAGATATTGCTGTCCACACTCAGAATCGGCCACGTAGGAAGCATTGACGTTGCCCAATCTCTGTTGAACAGGAAGGGGCGGGAAATGGTAGCAACCAATCGCTGTACTCCCCATCCGTTCGAACCGCTTCTGTTATTGGTGCGCGCACTGACAAGCATCATATATTGCTCTTTTTCCGGAATAGTGTTGAATTCTGGAAGAAAAGTCTCGGCCCGCGTTCTGAGATTGGACAGACGCGTGATATGACACAATGTTCAAGCGTAAGGATAAACATTTTTGGTTGTGAACGAAAGCGCCGGTACGTGGCCAAAACGGGGCGGGATTGGTTGTAGTGCAACCAATATCCAGGCTCGCTTGCAGTGTTGCAGTGCGCGTGGGTTGTGCCCGGCTCGGTCCGCTGAGGAAAACCGATCGCGCCGTTTCCGGAGGTTGTTTGGCAGGTGCGGGACGTATGTCCTAACGACGTCCGTGAGGCGAGTGGCGGGAGGCCCCCTTCATGCCCGGGCCGCGAGGCCCAAGCGTTCGGCCTGCTTCGTCCACCGCCACAACTCTCCCAGCCATCGCCGCCCTGGTACCCCTCTGGTTGCTTCTGCCGCTTTGCATCTCCCTGAGGGAGGCGGCGGCGGCGTTTTCGGATGGAGAAAACCAGCCGGGACTAGGACTCGGCGGCGTTGCAGCTGCCGCGCTCCCTGTGGTTGCCGACGTGACTGTAGAGGATGATGAGGCCAGCGGGGTGCCTCAAGCGGCGTCCCTCGGGGAGCAGGAGGAGGAAGCAGTGGATGCGCCCGCCCGGAGTGGCAGCTACAGGTGAGGCGACAGGGTCTCGGGATATTGGTGGAAACAGGATAGTTTCAGCATCCTTTTCCTTCTCACATTTTCTTTTTTCAGTGATCAGCATGCCTGGAGCTATCGCAGGCTTCCCTGGAGTGACAGCATCGCCTTGCATGGCCATGCTGTCGAAATCGAGCAGTGCGCGCGAGAAGAGTTTGGTTTTTACTCAGCTTTTCTTCTCAAATATCCTGTATAGCGCAAATGGCGTTTATCCTTTCCCCGCTTTTGTTCGTACAGTAACTGTTTGAGGTAGATTAGATTGGAGGAAGATGTGGCCCAAGGTTGCCCTGGAGCTTCCTCCTTACCCCTGTCTGAACCAAAGCAAAGGCCATTACTGCACCATAAACACTAGATGTCGACCAGTTCTCTTTGTTAATAACTGCCTGATAGATTCAGACTTATCTGTAATTAGTATAAACTCATTGAAATGATAGACTTAAGGTATGAGAATTTCAGTGGGCTTACTCTTAGTATAAATACATTGAAGGATTGCCTGTCTGGAGAATGATATGGAGAGGGAATGAATGTGTTTGTTCACTGGCTTCTACAGAGCTTTCTTTCTTTCTGAGACCTGTATCATTCTTTCTTTGGTAGATTTCTGAGGGATCGGTTCTTTGTGTTTTGGCATTTTTTTATACATCTGACATCGGGTTTCATCAGTAATGTTCCTGTGAACTTTTTTGGGAGACATTCAAGGAGACTTAATACTAGCCACTAGTGTATTGGTGTATACTGCATGGACTGCATGTGAGCACATCCTGTTGTATGCAGGAAGTATAAGGGCTTTTTCAGATTGTTTACAGTGTAAGTAAACTTTAAGCTGAGTTTACATACACTTAGGAAACCTTTGAGTGTAAAATGTAGAAAAGGGAATGATACAGGGATAAAAATAAAAATTAGACTTATTCATTTATAGGAATGGCTCTAGAAACTAGAAGTGTTTATAATTCCTGCAACTACTGGTGTTTTTCATCTGCACTGCTTTTCATTTATATAAGAAAAATAAGCATTTAACCTGAAATTTCTGAGAATGTGCTAATTCATTATTTAGACAGAATTTCCTGTTTAGAGTTTAAGGCAGGGTTGGCTTAGGTCTGCAATGCAGTCTTTGAACTAATTTCAGAAGCTATTGACAAGTGATTTAGACCTCTGATGAGAGCAGTACCAACCTCCTTTCAGCACCCTACTTGGGTAGAGGAGGAAGAGATGAGATAAAAGGAGTTGCCCTGCCAGTATGCACAGCCACTAACAGAGTATGTGTGAGTGAATGTGGCCTTCAACAACAAAAAAAAGACTTCCCAAACCTGATATAAGGTTAATGAGTTCCAAGCTTTGTGCAGTCTGTGGTCAGTGTGCACAGCACAATTTGGCATACCGTGTAGAAAGGCATGTGGTGCAGCTTATTTAGCCAAGGCTTGCAGTGTGTCTGGCAGATGGTCAGCCACAGCAGAGGTCTTGAGGCCCCTCCTTCCCACCTTTGCTGGTATCCCAGAAGACAATGCAGGAACAGTGAATTGAGTGGAGTAGGAAGCAGCACTTTGAGACAGCTTTCTGAGGTTCCCCAATGCTGATCGTGGCAGGGAGGGGCTATTTGGCAAACCTTCTGTTGGGAGCAGCAGCTGCAGGATGAGCCTTGTTCTTCTCAGCCTCTTCTTGAGGTGGTGTTTTGGTCAGCCTGTAATAGCCCACTCATTCAGACTGTATTGAGTTCAACTTAGGCAGGTCCAAGAGGCAGAAACCTCCTTTTTGCAATCAGCTACAGATCTCAGCATAGTAAAAGACTAGTTAGGGTACACTGGCATTGCAATACAGATGGCCTGGATGAGGGCAGGTACCTGAACAATATGAATCTTCCAGCATCCATCTCAGAGCTCAGAATGAGCTATCAAAAAGCAAGAGACTCTCAAAATTCTTCACCCAAGCAAGGTGGAAGGAACCAGAGAGGAGATGATTACATTGGAAAAAGAAGTTGAGGGGCTTTCTATTGCAGTATGAGTGGCAGGAACGAATCTCCCAGCTAATAAGGGAGCTAGAGGCATCAATGTGGAGAGCCCAAGCTTTCTCTAGTACAGGCACCCAGGCACAGATTTTTCTCAGACAAATGGGAGAAGGCCTGACACAGGCACCAGCAGAACTTTGCCACTGACATAGAGGATCTTCGAGGAAGCAGATAAGCAGCTTAATACAAGGCTCTCTGTTAGGTAGATGGTATTTTTCCCTTTCATTGGTTCTTTGCTACTTATATGCTGCTTTGAACTGCTTATAGCTTTCTGCACTGAATCCAAGCTGTCTCTTTAAATGGCTTACAGTTATGTCCTTAGAATCTGACCAGCACTTTTTTTTAATTCTGTGCTTTTTCTTGAATCTTGAATTTTTAATTTTTGTTTCTGCCAAAACCCAGAGTGTATGCTTTAGGGATGAATGCAGAGAAGCTCGGAATTGGCTTGGCATGTTTTTGGGACATGCTACATAGTTTCAACACCAAAGGTGTACATAGTGTGTTGAGTACAACCGGCAGTCTAGCTGTGCTTCCCTAAGGACACTGGTGCATTGCAAAGAAACCCAGAACAAAGGACCCCAGGGGGATCCTTGGCCACTCATTTCAAGAATGAAAGCACTTGGGACTGAAGAGACTGTGCTTGCTTTACTCTCAGTAATGGCAGCTGGTACCAGTTGACACTGCTACATCTGTCCATCATCCTTGTATGAATGTCTGTATGGGAAGCTAAACAGAACACAGGATGTCCCCCCACTCCTGCCACCCCCAGAAGAGACACAGGATAACATAGCTTGTTCTTTCAGCTGAAATGACAAATAGAGTACATTTCAGCTGGTTGGCCTGAAACTTCCTTCCTCTCCCTGCTGACCCAATACAACAGGTGGTGGTTGGGAAGTAGAACCTCTTCCTTGCTGGTTTCACTTTGCTGTTTCAGGCCTGTGGGGAAGTTACAGCAGCATGGAGTGGGGTGTGCTCTTGGGTTTGGACAACATGCTAAAGTATTGTGGCTTTGAAGCCATGGTGGCTTAATGTGTCATGGAAACCCGGGCTATATCTTTACCTAGTGCTAGTTGAACTGAACACTTTTTATCAACTGAATGAGAAGATCATCTAATTGTTTTCCTTTCAAGTATGAAGTATGTTGAAACTAGCAGTATGTGGTTAGGAAACTTTTCCCCCCAATTTTACTGTTTTTGTAAACATGATTAGTGGTACAATGAAAGGAAAGTATTTTGTGATTGCTTACAGCACAGTTCCATTCATGCTTACCCAGATATAAATCCCATCATTTTCAGTGGAGCTTTTTTCCTAATACATATGCTTAGGGTTACTAACTAAAACTTGCATCCATAAGTTTAATCTTCCTCAATAAAACAATTTGCTTTTGATAGTCTGTCCTTCTAGTATAAAACAAAATTACCAGCAGTCCCTGGGTTACAAATGAATTTTATTCCTGAGAAAATGGAAAGTCAAGTTTGTAAGTAGAATCACATATAGTTGGCACTTCACATTTGTGAAGTGAGGGTTTGTGAGGGTTAGGAGTTCAGGACTCCAGTGCAAGTAGAAAAACTGCAGTTATCTTTAGTCCTCCCTCCCCACGTCCAAACTCACCAGCGCCACCTCTTTGTAGCAAGGAAATGCTGGAGAGATTAACCTCTCTGGATGGGCAGGACAGGAAGGTCTACTTTGGGGGTCCTCCCTTTCTCCTTGTTCTCTGGCTCTCTACGGTGATGCTTTGAAGGTCCACCCTTTCTTCCTCCTTCCTCTCTGGTGATGATGTAGATTTTCTGCAGTAATTTTTAAAAAATGAATAGGCTTTATGGCTGTTCATTGGTAAGTACAGGTTGTTTGTAACTTGGACATTTGTAACTTGGGGACTGCCTGTATTAGCACCAGCCGATTTATTTATATATTTTCTATGCCGCCCAATGTCCAAAGCTCTCTGGGTGGTTTACAACAGCACATTAAAAATGCAATATAAAATATATTTTTATTATTTATTTTTCAATTTATATCCTGCCTTTTCCTACAAAGGGCTCAAGGCAGCTTACATCATTCTCCTCCTTCATCTTATCCCCACAACAACAACCCTGTGAGGTAGGTTGGGCTGAGAGTCTGTGACTGGCCCAGAGTCACCCAGTTGGCTGAGTGGGGACTAGAACCCAGATCGTCTGAGTCCCAGGCCCATGCTCTTAACCATATTAAAACATAAAAAGTTTACAATGCAAAATTTGTTAAACATTTTTTTAAACTATAATAACTAGAAGAATGTTTTAAGATTGATTTAGCAACTAGCAGATCCCAGTAGTCTAACTGAATGCCTTTCAGTAGAGGACAATCTTTACCGACACCAAAAAGATAGTAAAGTTGGCACCAGGCAGGGCTCAGTAGGGCATTTGAGTCATAATGGGGGGGCACCCTGGGGAAGGAGCATCTTCTCCTTTTTGCCACCATCTAAGACTCTCTTGGAGGTGGTGGCTGGAGGAAGACCCCAGTACTTGATCTTAGTGTCTGGGTAGATGAAATTTGGGAGAGGCATTCCCTCAGGTATCATAGTCCCAAGCCATGTAAGGCTTTACGTACTAAAACCAGTGCCTTGAATTGAGCTTGGAAGCATATAGACAGACAGTGCAAGTGGGCCTAAATTGGTGTTAGACCAGTTTTTCATGATAAATGAGCATTTTTAAAGTGTCTGAGTTGTTGGTTTTTGATGGAAGAAATTAAATGTGTTACTACAAAATGTTATGCAAACTACCTTGAAACCATGGGTTGTAATCCTGGTTTGGAGGAAGAATACAAGCTGTACTGGAATGGCTTTGGAAGTCTTTCCTCAGGGATTGAACATTTTCATGGGATGCTTTTAATGGCACGTTACATTTCATGAATATTGTGAGATGCTTTGGGTGCTTTGGTAAAAAGCATAATAAATAAACCCAAACTGTGGTTTGATTCAAACAGGAAGTAATCAATTGAAGCACAGAAAAGAGGAAGGGGAAGCACACAAACATAGTTCATAGGAGAACAGTCTTGTGGTTTTTAGACAATATTTGTGGGCCACAGGATATTCTGTATTCCTACCTATGCTCAGAGATGAGAATTGGAGCCCTAACTCCCCCTCTTAGTACAGTACAGTAACCTCAGAGAAGGCTCAGTACGGATGCTTTGGAGGATGGGAGGGAAACTTCAGAGACCAGGATACATGGTAATCTGTAGCCATTGTAGGCTCCTTCTTTCCTCTTTTGAGATGTTCCAGCTAGGATTACCTCTGCTTTTTTCCCTGCTTTGTATAGGATGCCCATAAACCTCTGAGGCTGGTGGCTTCTAGGCAGTGGGAAAGCAATAATTCTACATTTTCTTCCTCCTCATTGTTTAGCACACAATGGCTGGAAAAGATTTGTTAGTGATTGTGACCTGCAAAGGGTATGCAGTTTTTGTTTTCCTCCCTGATATTAACATAGTGTATACCTGTATTAAATGTAACCTGGTTGCACTATTAGAAGAAAAGGTACAAGTGGCAGTTGGCGGGTGTCCACCCTCCAAGGAATAAGAAAGGTGAAGAGTTCTTCAACAGAACAATGGAACTGCAACGAGAGGCACCAGAGATGGAAGAGCAACAGCAAGCTGAAGCAGATATAAAGAATGCTGAGTTGAGGAAAGCTAATGAAGAGGAAATTTCTTGGAGAAAGGTAGCAGCAGCAGAAGAATTGAACACTATGCTCCCATGGAACCACTAGAACTAAGTAACCACTGGAGGATGACACCAATGGACAGCTGGCAGGGGAAAAATTACAAGGGAACCTGTGCAACAGGGAGCAAGAGGCAGAAAGACAATTGACCAAGAAAAAAGAAAAGTAGTCATTGTGGGAGACTCCCTGTTATGAGATTGAAGCCCAACTGTTCTATAATGACCCATGGACTCATCCGGTATGCTGTCTCCCTGGAATTTGGATTAGAGGTGTGACTGAAAGATTGCCAAAGGGAATAGAGCCCCCAGACACCTATCACTTTCTTCTAATCCACATGGGAACAAATGATGCTGCCAAAAGGAGCTGGAAAAAAAGGCACATCAAGTTTTGAACTTCAGGGTGTAGGGAGAACTCAAGAACTTTGGGGCCCAGATAGTTTTCTCATCCATCTTTCCAGTTCCTGACAAAAGAATAAAAAGGGAAAGCAACTGGCTACAAAGTTGGTGCCCTCGTGAGAAAAGGGACCACAGACTATGCTACTTGGAAGATGGCAGGAATGGGTTGCACCTCACAAGAGATGGAAAGAATATGTTTGGCCACAGCATAAAGAATTTCATTAGGAGGGCATCAGTAGAGAGACAAGGACTTGGAAGCAACAGTGGATGAAGTCGTATGCACCATAACAGAGAGGGGAGAACTCTAGTAGTATGCCAAAACTGTCTTGACGATAATGTAGGAAAAAAGCCAGACTATAAAGTACATGGGCTTAATTGTGTATACACTAATACCCAGAGTATGGGAAGCTAACAGAATGTGCTTGAACTCTTAATACATGAAAGCAAATAAGACTTGAAGGGTATTACTGAAACCTCATGGGATGCCTTCCATGACTGAATTGAAGGGTATAACTTGTTCAAAAAGAGAAGAAGAAATAGGAAAGGAGGTAGAGTTGCATTACATATTTAAAATACTTATTCTTGCACAGAAATACAGGAAGATGAACCTGATAGCCCCACTGAGAACATTTGGGTTGAAATAAATGTGTCAAGGAATAAAAGGGACATAATAGTCACATATCAGTCACTCAGGCAAGGAAAAGATGAGGGTGAAACTTTTGTTAAGCCAATTGCTAGTATTTCAAGGAAGTATGATATGGTAGTAATGGGGGGACTTCAATTGCCTGGGTATCTGAGGCAGTATGCCTGTGTTGGGGAATCTAAGTGGGAGGATCCTTTTATACTCAGTTTTCCACAGAAAGCTCTTTGTTGTTCTGAACTGAATACTGGAATAGATAGACCTTTAATCAGATCCAGCATGGCTTTTTTTTCCTGTTCTTAACTTTTCTGGAACTTTGTTTCCATTAAATTACAATCATCTCAATAAAAATGTGTGGATGTAGGTATCATATTTATAAAAGCATATCATATTCTAGCCCTGCCACTATTAATCTTACTTCCCCCTTAAAATAAGGGTTTGAATGGACAAGGCAGTACCTGGATTCATATTTGAAATAAACTGTGAGAAATTGGGAAGAACATGAAATACCCATAATCAAAACAGAATTTTAATACATGCGTTATTTTGCTATGGATTTCTTATAATTGTCATGTATAAATGTTCATGTTTATGGAACTAATAAATGTCTAAATTAGTTTAGTTAATTGTCCTGCAACCTGTGATTTCAGACCCACAAGGTATTCTTCAGTGTATGTGGTTTTCATCAGTGGTACTACTGAATTTTTTAGTCGAGGAGAAAAAGAGGGGAGAGGGAATTACATGAGAGTTGGAAAGTGCAATTGTACATTGTAGAAGATTGAAAGTGAGTTCCATGTTTCAAGCTGATGTCTAAGTTCTCACTTGTGGGCATGTTTTTTATTTGCAGATCATTAGTAATTATAAGTACTTTGGATGGACGGATTGCTGCTCTAGACCCAGAGAACAGTGGAAGAAAACAGTGGGATTTGGATGTGGGATCAGGTTCTCTTGTCTCATCAAGCCTCAGTAAACCAGAGGTAAGGTTAATGTGTCTGTTTCCGGATCAGGAGAATGATAATTTGCTTTACTACATTAAGATGTGTCTTTGCCTGTGTGGACACTAAGCACTGCTAAGAATGGTAATGTTGAAGAAAATGAACTCTCCTCATTTAAATTTATCCAGGTAAGTAGCCTTAATAAAGCATGCACACCAACAATTGCAGGAGACAGAATTAAAGCTGTCAGAGTATCCCCTGAAACAGAAAGTGTCCCTGTCAACAAAAAAAAGCTCCTTGTCCATCTAGCAGTCCTTGGTCATACAAAGGTAAATAGAAAGCTATCAAATTATTATGGAGTCCAAACTACAACCAGTTATCAAATATTTATTTATCTGCTTGCTTTGATGTTGTTTTACAAAGGCAAATATGTCAAAAAGAAAGCATGAGTTATAACAAACACAGATTATATCCTTGGTTAGCACAGGCAGGTGTGATTTACTGTAAACTGAGTCTTCTCAAGGATGTCTTTCAATGTGGATAGACAACAGGATGGCATTCAATGTGGATAAGTGCAAGGTCTTGCACTTGGGGCATAGGAATTGCTGTCATAAGTACAGGATAGGGGACAAGTGGCTGGAGAGCAGCACTTGTGAAAGGGACCTCGGGGTACTGGTTGACTGCAGGCTAAACATGATTCAGCAGTGTGTTGCGGTGGTCAAGAGAGTGAACGCTGCCCTTGGTTGCATAGGCAGAAGTGTGGGTTCTAGGTCAAGAGAGGTATTACTACCACTCTATACGACTTTGGTGCGCCCGCAACTGGAGTATTGTGCTCAGTTTTGGGCCCCTCATTACAGAAAGGATATAGTCAGGTTAGAGTCAGTGCAGCGTAGGGCCACAAGGTTGGTGGTCGGTTTGCAGGGGTTGCTGTATGAGGTGAGACTGAGGGAACTGGGTCTCTTCAGCCTGGAGGAGACTCAGAGGGGACATGTTGGCAACATACAGGTATGTGAGGGGATGTCACATGGAGGTGGGTAGAGACCTGTTCTCCCCTGCAGAGGAAGGCAGGACACGCTGCAACGGAGCAAAGCTCAGGGAGCCAAGGTTCCATTTGGATGCCAGGAAGCACTTCCTGACAGTCAGGACCCCGAGGGAGTGGAATGGGCTTCCACGGGAGGTCGTTGAGGCCCCATCGGTGCGGGTGTTCAAGGATAGGCTGGACGTGCACATGGTGGGCATGTCATGAGTGGAGCCGGTTGGTGCCGGAGGTCAGACTAGATGGCCCTGGAGTCCCCTTCTGACTCGCTCTGTTTCTATGTTTCTATAAAGCATCATCATTATCTAGATGGAGAAACCAACCTTGCATATTTCTGTATACATAGGGAATCCCAAGCATGTATAGCAACTATTCTCTCCTTTTTCTGGTGAACCCATTTTTTTTCAAAGCCTAAAGGTGCTTAACTACCTGAGTTTAGCATTAGAAGGAATAGTTATGATTTCTGGTAAGTTCTTTCCATTGACAGATCATGAGGATGTGTGGTAACCTATATTCTGTGTATCAAGATAATTGCATATGACTACTGGATGATTCATTCTTGCATTAGAAAGTGAGGTAATGGTTTAGCAGAAAGGGAAGGGAAGGGAAGGAAGGTGATGTTGTCTTTATATCTAACTTGCATGTCTTTTCTAATTCTTAATGAATCTGGTAAAGATAAGAGTCATTGTTTGAATCCCCTGGTAATTCCAGTGTGAGGATATGCCTCCAATCTTAATGGAGTCTGTAGTGATCTAATTACATTACATTAATTTTATTTTCTTCCCACAGACAGTAATGTGGATTTTTCAGAAAGAGCAGAAAAAATTATTTTAAAAATTCAGTCATCTAAATGTTACCTGATTTAAAATACCTGATTCATTTTATTTCACAACATACATTCTCACTAAATAAGTCTTATATTTAGTAAACAGAATGAAAAATGTAATTCGTGTCAATTTTATGTATGGTGTAAATCCATCAAAAGCTTCCCAGTAGCTACAAAATATTGAACAAAAATATATGTTTGGGGGAAATTAAATGAACTGCACAATATAGTTTATTATAGGCAGACACATTCAAATTATTTATTGGAATACTTGTAAAAATGTAAAGATAATATATAGTTATGACGTTTGCTTATATATAACCTCCCCACCAAAAAGGATACACCTCAAGGAATACCTTGTTTTTAGGATCTATATCCCAAAACAGCTGATACAGCTTTTCAAGTTAAGAAAATCTGATCCAGAACAACTAATTGAATGTTCTAATTCATGTAAGGATTGACATCAGTCTGTGCATACAGGGAACTTGGACAAGAGGGTGCTGTTGCATTCATTTCTCGCTGGTCAGATCCCACTGGCAACTGGTTGGTCACTGTGTGAACAGAATGTTGGATGAACCATTAATCAGGTCCAGCATTACTCTTCTTATGTTCTTAAGTGAAACAACACAGTCTTAGTTTCAGGTTTCCTTCACTGTGTGTTACTGAACAATGATTGCAGTACAACAGCTTAGACAACTATAGGCAATTACAGACATACATGATGTGGAAAAATCTCCATAGAAAAATTTGACTGGATTACTATTCTTACAGTTTTACCACACTCACGTTTCCTTGCCGGTATCAGCCGGGGGCGAATGGGCAGTCTTCAGCTGATTGGCGAGGGGACGGGGACTCTGCCCATTTATACCAGGGGGAGGGGGCGCAGAGTTCCTGCTAAAAACCATTAAATCTATGAAGTCTTCCCAAATACAGGCACTGCGCAAGCACAGTACCCATATATGTGGTGAGCTGTTCTAGATACCATTTCTAGAAAGAATAAAAAGCAATGTTTATCAACGCAGAATTGAATAAATCAATTGAAGTTTCTTCAGTCAGGTTCCAGAGGGATAGTTACTCTAGTCTGTTGCAGCCAAAGAAAAAGTCTTATTGCTTTAAAGGCTAACACATACATTCTGGCATAAACCTTCATGGACACTGTCAATTTCATCAGCAGCATGATATCAAATTTATATATACCTGAATGGTGTGGGAAGATATAAATGTGTGGTCAGAAGAAACTAAAATAAATAGAGGAAACTTTATCCTAAGATTCTTTCAGATGCCATATTGAACACTATTTCATTCTTAAATTATGTCTTTTTTATACAAAAGATAATGTAGAACCTGTTGGCCCATGCAAAGTAAAACTGTACATATTGTGCAGTTGCATCTGTTCTGGTTGAGAGAAAGCATATGCTTTGAACTTTTTGCCTAAATTAAAGGATTCCAGGAAGCATCTTGTTTTGTCAGTAAGATACTATTACTGAAAGTAAGCATGGCTGTGTCTGCCATATTGTACTTGGTTTAATTATTTATGTTGTTTAACTGCTTTGCTTCCAAATGCAACTATCATTTTATGACATGTGTAATATCAATCGATCAGGCTGTTCAGAGATTTCCACAGCTGACATGTAAAACAATTAAAGTTAAGACATTTTTTAAAACAATGAATTACCAATAGAACCATTATTAAATCATTATTAAACAATTGTTAAATCGACAAAGTAACAACAGAGTAAAACAGCAAAATGTGGTACAAGTACTTTAAAAAATGAAAAGCATACATATGCATAGCATAAAAAGCCATTTATCTCCCTCCAGTTTTTACTAACATACCTTAATTATTTATGATCTCATCTAAAAAGCTGCTGCAAAATATGTTGCTGTTTGTTGTGATTCAGTCTTACTTATGCCAGCCAGCAGGTGTTAAACACAAAATATATTTGTCCTTCCAGGCAACAAAATGAGTAATGGGGTAGTGAGTGAATCCTGTATTATTATTTTATTATCTAAACGTAAAAGTAAAGAAGTCCCTGCAGATTTTACTCTGTTGAGTTAGCAGCTAATAGGGGACGTTGCTCATCTCCATTTCTAAGATGCTGTCCAAAGACGATTCTGCGGTCGTGTAGCCAGCATGATGTCGCAGAGCACTGTTACATTTCCACTGAAGGGAAACCTATTCATCTATTCACATTACATGTTTTCAAATTGATACGTTGGCTAAAAGCTAGGGGCAAATGACTGGAGCCCACTCTGTCTGGTGGAGGCTGGGCTTAAACCGTTTGAGTGCTGAACATTTCTGGCCAACAGTTCCAGCATCATTAAGCTGCTGCACCACTGCTTCCCCCAAATTTTAGATGATTTTATTAGCTGTTAAAAAATATAGTCCAATAAAACATGATCCACTGTTTCTATCCTAATTGACGAGGACACAATCCTAGCGGATCTTTTTGAAAAGATCCTTCTGCTGGTGATAGACAAAGGAGCAGCTAAATGCTTTTCTGTATTTAACTGTAAATAAAACTTTGGGCTGATCTTGGCTGGGTCCTCTGCTTTGGTCGTGAACATACACAGTTTGACCCTGACCATGTCACCTGAAAATCAATATCCAATCATCCTTTTTTGTCACCCCGCCTCTAAGAAATTATATTGAATTAACTGTATTACTTTAATCCAGTCTGATTGCCTTTATCAATTAACATCTTCAGCCAAAGATAGGTATAACTGCCTGTCATCTTCAGTGCCAGAAAGCTTGTGCCAGTAAGTTTATAAATGGATCCAAAAATTTAATGCATGCTAGAGTGTGATTACAAAGGACTTCAATTTCTAATATTAATGCTGTGTTCTTTACAAATTGAGGGAGGCTTAGAATGTTTCCCAAGAATTTAGGTTGACCACGTGCATCTCCTAATTCATACCCAAAAGCCACATTTGGATACTATATACTAGTTTTGTTATTAACTGAAGGTACATGCGATTAGATATTTGCTTATAACAACTAATGAAATTACTGTATTTTGTATTGTGAACTCTCTTTGTCTTGTGCAGGTAAGAGATGCTTGAAAAATGATGCCTTTGTATTTGTTCAATGCATGTAAAAGAGCCCAAAAAGGAAAACTTCTCAGAAACTTAGGATTGGTTGCCCTGAAGAATATCAGCACCAAGAATTACCTCTGTGTACCTTTGCTATTACCTGACCTGTGGCACAACTGCTGGCTGTGCTTCAAGTACCCAATTTTTAAAGAAACATAGAAACACAGGAAAAAAAAAAACAAATCGGAAGGGGGTCTCCTGGGCCATCTAGTCTGAGCCCAGCTCCAGCCAGCTCAGCTCATGTAGTTCCCAATGTGTGATCATGCTTCATGCTGGCAACACAGTCTTGACTGAGGATGTAACAGGAAACAACTGTTCCCATTCCCTGGAACCCGCTGGCTTGCTTCAAGTGTTTATATCCCTTTTTTTTAACTAACCAGATTTCTTGATATTGCTTCAAATATCAAGAAAAATATTAAACATTATGGCTGACTATATGTATTCATAAAATATAATAATTCCTTATTAGGAATAAAATATAATATTCCTTAGGAAAGTTGTTTGTTAAATGACCTAGAATGAATGACCTCCCCCTGCTTCATGGTAACTGATGTTTGAGAGATCTCTTGAACATTATCGGTGCTTGAATGGGAAGATTGGCAAAAAGATGAGGAGACACAAACAATTTGGAAGGAGACATGAGCCAAGAGTGAGGCCTGGTTTTTATGTCATGAGAATTCTTGCTGTCAGAAATGGAGTAAAGTTTCATATAAAACTCTTAGAGCTGAAGTGAGGAACAATGGAGTCTTGTCTGTTTTCCTCCATTCTTGAGAAAAGTACTAGCCCTCATCCCACATTGTGGGTGACATTAGAACCCCAGTTGCATCTCCTCTACTGTAATTTACACATACATAGCTAATTCTTTTAAGACATTGCCAGAAACTGTCCAGTCTAAAGCATCCCAAATTTTCAGATCTCTACCTTTTGCACTTTTCTTTTTAAAAAAATAGGGAGCCCTGAAAATGTCGTAGGAATAGCTGGATGGGTTGTCTGTTCACTTGGCAGAGGAATACTTTTGGTTTCAACGCATTTTGCTCCATGTTTGATTTAAATTATTTCTAAATTTTGGCATTATATATCCTTCTCTCTCAAAATATTACAGTATTTCTACTTAATGCTTTGTAGGTGTTTGGGAATAAAATGATAATTCCCTCCTTGAATGGAGACCTTTTCCAGTGGGATCGTGACAGAGAAAGCATGGAAGCTGTTCCTTTCACTATTGAATCTCTTCTTGAATCATCGTACAGATTTGGTGATGATGTTGTTCTTGTTGGAGGAAAATCTTTGACCACATATGGGTTGAGCACATGTTCAGGAAAGGTATGAAACTTGTAACATATGATATATGATATGAGACTTTTTGCTTGTTTTTTCAGAAAATTAAAGTTGGTTTTGAATTTGAGAGAGCTCTAAAGAACAGAAGGTACTTAGCATCAGACAGGGCAGAAATTCAATTGTATCTTGTTAAAATAAGCTGTATATATATAGAAATACAAAAATCCCCAGAGGGAAACACTCATACAGCCCTGATGGAGTAGGTAAGCTCACGGAGATCACAGAGACTAGTTATAATTAAATGTGCTTAGCTGCATCTAGTTGATGAAGACTGTTTATCACAAGTATCTTCCCAAATAGCCTCTGTTGCATAAACTAGGCAAATCGCATCACTAAAAGCACTGCTCTCACAGGTATTTGGTATGACAAGGGCAGATAATCTTTTTCATTACAAAGGCCACATTCCCTTGTGGGTAATCTTTGAGGGGCCATGTGTGAGGACAAAAGCAAAAGTGAGTACATCCAAAGCAATGTATGCCTAACATATACTCTCCAATCCCCACCCCTGGGCATGAGGCAGTTAGACTTGATAAAACCTTTCCACTGGCAGCTGTGGAAGTCTTTTTTCAGACTTATTCACTCAATGATTTAGTAATAATCCATTGGCAATAATCTAATTGCCAATTATTATGGCAATTAGATTAAAAAGCTTCCTATTAATTGCCACAGGAGATTTACAAGGAAGCTGTGCATGTGGAAAAATATTAATATTTCCTTAGTTACATGCCCAACAAATTCTTTGCCCTTCTCTGCTGTGTTTATGATTAAAAAGTAGGATGATGAGGTTCTTTGTCCTGGTCTCTGTGTATCACACATGTGGGCTTTGCCATGTAGCACAAGCCCTGGATCGGAGAGAAACTTTCATAGTAAAGCATCATGAAGTGGGCAGGAACTCCTCCGCCCCTTCCAGGCCCTTTGATAAGAGGACAGTCCTGCCCACTTCCTCAGTTTCTTTCCAACTGCACTAGTTGATTGGATCAGCTTCTGCATCTTTTTTTTTTTTTAACTCACCATCCTCCCCCTTGATCTTCCTTCAATTTTCCCTTTCTTGCTAATTAAACAAATAATAAAAAGTTTTGTTACTAAAGCCTGTATTTTCCTACCTTCTCTCCACTCCCAGATTGCTACACATTACCAAGGGAAAATTTTACCCTGGCTGCTTCCACCTTCACCCTTTCTTATTTTCCATGTGCTCTCAAGCCTCTTCCCACATAGCCAACCCTGTCTTCTAGTTGCAGATGGCAATTCCTAGTGCCTCTTCTACCTCGGCAATGGGCACATTGTGGTGCCTGCATTGCCAGGCATTTAAGAAACAAATATGCCAGCAGGGCACCTAAAATTTGCCCTGTAGCAGAGGGCACTCCAAGTGGCTGATTCTTTGAATGTGGATGCAGAGGACCCTGCCGCCTTGCCAGTGCAGAAGGCCATGCAGCCTGGTAAACACTCCAGGAAGCCAAAGGCCTCTGGAAAACCAGAAGGGACCAAGGTGCCTCCCAAAGAAGTGCTGTGTGGCCCTCAGGTCTCCTGCCATTGTCTCACCCTGCACAGATAACCCACAGTTGTCAATCCTGAGACTCCACAATCCAGTGCCCTTGCAGCTCCGAGGACCAACTTGCTGGGACTGCACTCTCCACAACAGGTTCAAGGCACCTCTCCTGCGCATGACTCCCTGCCATTGTCCCCGCAATTCCTGGCCACCGCTCCTTTGCCTCTCCGCGCAGCTCACTGCCCAGCTTACTCATGCTGGCTGCAGCTGGCGAACTTACCCCCAGGGTTCACTGGGGCTCACCGCATTCTCTCATGTTCCACCGGGATCGCGATGCTCCCTGATCCTCCTCCTTGACCTACCCTGGGGACTCCTCAGAGCTGCTGTATGATCTCCTGAGCTGCCTGTGCTGTCCCAACCACACTGCTCCATGCCATGCCTCCTGTGAGTCTTTGGACTCCTCCGGAGAGGAGATCTCTTTGAGCCCTGACACCACCTGATCATGGGCTCACGCCCACCACCCTCACACTGGCCTCCACCATGACCTTACTGGCCCTGCCTTGCCCCGTTTGTGGGCAGACTCTGGATACTGTTGCTGTTGCTCTCTAGCCCAGCCCAATAACCTCACTGCCACATGCATGCACCCAATGCCAAGAGTGCGCAGCTTCTCCCGATACTGCAGTTGGTATCATCTGCAAGAGAAGTTTAGGTAATACATTCATTTTTATAATTGAAATTCTTCCCAACCAAGATGCATGTAATTTAGTCCATTTTTGTAAGTCTTTTTGGATCTTCATCCAAATTATTTGATAATTGTCTTGAATTAATGTGTCATTTTGTCCTGTGATATTTATTCATCCATCCTGAATTTTTTTTTTGTGTACTCCTCTTCCTGCTTTGTTACACCTAATAAGGATTTGACAGAGCCTGGAGCATATAGATTTATATCTTTGATAAATCAAGATGCTAATTTTTACATCAATACTTGCAAAAGGAATGAATAATTTTATTGCTAAATATATGAAGGTGGATCAGGCTTGTTTTATAGTAGGGAGAAGGATGTCTGATTTGACTAAAAGACTATTAAATGTGATAGAATTTATATCAAAGAAAAGGTTAAAAGCGGGTTTAATATCATTAGATATTTTTATAGCTTTTGACTGTGTGGAATGGCCAGTGATAAAGATGTTGACAGAGACATTAGGATTTGGTCTGATTCAAAAACACCGTAGATCAATTATACGCAGAAAATTTTAGAACAGTGATAGGTAATGATGGTTTAACAGAAAGAATATCCTTAAGCCAAGGCACTAGACAAAGATGTCCTCTTTCACCAGTATTGTTTGCTTTACTTATAGAATTATTTATTTTTTGTATTCATTTAAAGCTTTTCTATACTGTTCTCTTACCAAGAGTCTCAGGACGGTCTTACAATAAAAGAAAGTAAAACACAGCATCATCTTCTATAAAATACCAATTAAAATGACAATTTAAACGTGAAAATGTTGGGGAAATAGAAAGGTTTGGGCCTGGTGCAGGAAAGAATAAAGTATCAGCGCCAGGCAAATTATTGGCAAGTAGTATAAGAAATGATGATACAAAAGAAGGTATTGGAATTAAAAACAAAATTAAGATTAACCTATTTGCTGATGATAGCTTGTTAACAATTGGACCCATTCAAAGTTATTTGGTGGAATTAAGTGCAATAACAGGGTTACAGGTTAATTGGGCTAAATCTGAGATAAAGCTGTTTAATTGTAATAGAAAAGAAAAGGAGGGAATCAAGAATAAATTTCAGATTAGCATATGTAAGACTATTAAATACTTTGTGTATTTTTGAAATATCAGTACCTATGTTAGAAAAAGAGTAATTTTGATACATTAAAATTAAATTAAAGAAGAAACTGCAGCAATGTAAGAAAATAGGGTTATCATGGTTTGGGAGAATAGCAGTTTGTAAGATAAAAAATTACCTTAAAAGATTAATTTTTTACTTGGGATGTTGCCACTTAGACTATTAGGGAAAGAGTTGGCTGAATGGCAAAATATGATTAATAAATTCTGTAATGGAGATAAGAAAGCAAGGATTAGTAAGAAAAGATGGTATAATTTACAAAGAGGAGGAGGATTAGGTATTCTGGATATTAAATTATATTATGAAGCAAATAAATGAAGTTGTATTATTTTGTAGCCAGATGAGATAATATGAGAAGAGATGGAGGAACAGGAAATTGAGGGATCTTTTAAAAACAAGATGATAAATTTTGATATGAATTTGGCCGAAGTATAGGGAATAATTTATGCCAATCACCTCACCAATAACTCCAGTTACAGAGATTAAAGTTTTCCAGAAAATTTGAGGGAAAGTTTAAGAAAGGTATTAAAGGAAAAACAAATATTTAGGGTGCAAAAGATTGGATGGAGAAAATGGATAGTAAGGAAAGGATAATGACACTATTTGGAAAAGGAAAATTAACTTGGTTTAATGTTATGGAATTGGAACAATGGACTGGAGAATGGTTGCAGAAAAATGGTAAGTGTAGGGATCTTACCAAATTTGAGGAGATTGTGATGAATACGGAGTCATAAGGTGGAATGCAAACAAGGGGGATCTTAAAGGAGAGATATAAGATTTTATTCGATAGGGAAGATATTTATGATCATTTAAAAATTTCATGGGAAATGGACTTAGGGAAGGATATAGGCAGGGATGATTGGGGAAAATATGAGATAAGAGAAACTTAAAAAGTGTGTCAATTAGAATTAAGGAAATTTTTATAAATTAGTATGGAAATGGTATATGACCCCAGACCCCATATAAAATGGCTAATAAATATGGTAATTTATGTTGGAAATGAGGACAAAATATGAGTACCTATTTCCATATGTGGTGGGAATGTGAAAATAGTATAAAATTCTGGATAATGATTTTAAGGAGATGAATAAGATAATGAATTTTAAAATTGAAGCAGATCCAGAAATAGCACTGTTGCTATTTTTTGTAGCAATATTTTGTAGAATATCAAAGAATTAATAATAAATTTTGTAAGCAGAGTAAAATTGTTAGTAGCAAAGAATTAGAAAGAGAAAGGGGATGTCCAGTTAATTGAATGGTATAAAGAACTTTGGAATATAAGTGGTTAATGACAAATTGATGAGGAAAAGTTGATAAGGGTGAAAAAATAATTGGTAAAGAAGAATGTATTTAGGGGGTATGTTTATTGGATAAGTATTAATAAAAAGGAAAGGTAATAAGTCCTCAAAGGATGTATTGCAATTTTGGTTGGAAGGTGATGTCTTGGAAAGAGTGGAATAATGGAAAAAACTAGGCAGCCATGGTTCCAGTGGAGGGGTGCACTCAGGGTGGTTTCAGGGAAAAAGAAAAAGAAAAAAGCTTTTTTTGTGTGCGTGTATTGAGTGTTTTTTTCTTTATTATATGATTTTTGTATTTGTACTGGGAGTGCCAAAAAATGTATACACAGTAGTTCAAAATCAGAAGTGTCTAGATACTGATGGTAATCACTTTGAACACCTCTTGTAATTGCAGAAGTCAAACATGACTTATATTTGTCTTGTTATCAGTATATACTGACACAGTTTTTTCCTTTCTTAAAATGTGTATAGTTTTATTTATTTATTTATTTATTTATTTATTTATTTGGCACCCTCTGTATTTGTATCTTAAAGAATAAAAATTTAAAAAATAAAAAATCCCCTGTGCTGGGGCTTACCACCTCACGCTGCATTGAATCTACAAAGTGAGCCTTGCACCACTTGCTCCTTTTCCTGACTCAGCACCCCAAGCCCAACTCTATTGTAGTTTTGTTGTTGGAGGGGACCTTCCTTCAGGAGCACTCTGCACCAGCAGACGGGGGGAGCGATGCCTGGGTGGCCTGGCGCAAAGGGCCTATGCTGCAGCCTCACTGGGCCTTCACGTGTCTGCCTATAAGGTGACCACGGACAGATACCAGATGTTCCTCTGGGACAAGATGGGGGTCCCTGGTGCAGCACCTCCTGGCTGAGCAACATGATGTAGCTTGGCCGCTCCAAGCAGAGGCAGAGAAGCTCTCCAGATACCAACTAGAGGCAGCATGGGACCATATAGACTGCAGTGGGTAGGGTAGGAGCTACTAGGTGTTGTCACCATCCACCACGCCTTGGTCCACTCCACAGGTCTCCCTCAGGAGACCTGCATCCACATTGAGGATATACTATTTGTCAGGGAGGGACTCGTCAGTGCCAGAATGGACAAGAGCATGGACTCCCTTTACAAGGCAAGAACCAACATTAAGCTTATGGGATTCACCCAGCACCCTCAACTATGTAAGTGGCAAGTGGCAGACTCCTCACCTCTTCTCTACACCAGCTTGTACTTGGGACAAGTGTATCCCTGCCTCTGCCTCTCTTGAGGGAGAAGGGCAAACATGTCACAGGTGTTGTGGTGGACAGCAACACCTGTGATTCCCACCCTGGTCATCTCCTGGCCTGACACAGGGCACCCCTCACAGACCCTGCCTTCTTCCTCTGCCTTGTGTGTCCCTCAACTTGTCTGTCCTACACTACCCTTCCCTGACTTTACTTGCCTAGTTCTCCCAGACAGAGTAATAATTACAAGCAATTATTTAAAAAAACAACAACAATGACCTTAGGGAAGAGAGTACCCGGGCAGCTCAGGCTGCAGATAAGGGCCACAGACAAGGGATGACTCCCAGCTGAGTGCAGCCTAATAAGCCTCAGAGGCCACTGCCACTGCCCCTTTGCTTCCTTCTGGGCCTCTCTTGGCCCCGCCTCCTTTCCTTTCCACTGCTCTTGCTCCCTTGATCCTTTACCCAGCTCCTCTCTTGCCTTCACCGGTTTCCTGGCCACTCTATGCACTCTCTCCTAGCCTCTGCTGCATTGCCAAGATCCAAAAAATCCAGTCTCCTTTACTTTATTACAGGGAACTCTGATAGTGACTAGCACTAAAAATGCAATAAATGAAATAGATTGGTTACCTTAAAGCTAAATCTTTTAGTGGACCTTTTGTGATTTTTCTTTAGCACCATTGACTTCTGGATTCATCTATAGAAATGGAGTCACCCTTCTCCATAATAAAGAGCCAGTGTGGTATAGTAGTTAAGAGTGCAGGACTGGGACTCAGGCAATCTGGGTTCTAGTGCCCGCTCAGCCATGGAGTCAACTGGGTAATTTTGGGCCAGTCACAGACTCTCAACCTAACCTACCTCACAGGTTTGTTGTTGTGGGGATAAGATTAAGAACTGGAAGAGGAGAATGATGTAAGCTGCTTTGAGTTCTTTTTTTAAAAAAGGAAAAGGTGGGATATAAATCAAATAATAGATAAAAGAACTCTATACTGAAAAAAAAGTGAGCTGTAAACCTTTCCTGCTCCAGGTGAAGTATGTATGTTCAGCAATGGGCTGTCGTCGCTGGGATGATGATGAAACAGAACAGGAGGATATTCTTCTTCTGCATCGAACACAGAAAACAGTTCGTGCTGTTGGGCCCCGCAGCGGCAATGAAAAGTACGTACACAAATATGTTATCTGGCTTCTTAGGCTCAGCGGATAGTTTTTACAGACTATTTCATGCTTCATTTTCATTAATTAAGTCAGAAACTTGATAGATTTAGTGTCCGTGTGCTTTTCTGAGTATGCCTGAATTTGGTGTCTCTTCTCAAGATGGGCTTGTCACACCTGCCCCATCCTACTAATTAATTTTTCATACCTAAGACAGAAGCTATGGCTGGTCACCACAGTTGGTTATATGGTTGGACACCAAAGTTGATTGTTCTGGGTATCAAATAATATAATGAAAGTACATCAAGTTTGTACTAAAGAGTATATTTAAAAGCTAACATACTTTTATTGTAGTGAGGTACCGTATTTTTCGCTCTATAACATGCACCTGACCATAAGACGCACCTAGTTTTTAGAGGAGGAAAACAAGAAAAAAATATTCTGAATCAAATGGTTTACTAAACTATTTAATAAACTATAACAGAATACAGTAATACCATATTTCAACCTTGTAAAGTGAACAGCAGTCAACAGTGGCATTAAGAACCATCATCACTGTCATTAACAAAAGAGAGACTTTAAAGTTCGAGTACTCGTCTAGTTTTTGTTGAACCCATAGAACTCATCATCACTAGAGTCAGAATTTATGAAGCTCTGTTGCTCACAATCACTGACACACTTTCTTAGTAGTGGAATTATTGAAGGAATCCACAATCTACACCAGTTATACAAGAGCTGCTGCAGACAATTCAATAACGAGTCTAAAAAAGCCAGTAATGTCCACGCTGCCCTACTAGTAAATAATAGAAAAAAACTTCTGACAAAAAATGAGATATTGTACGGTAAATCAAACACAGTGGACTAAGTAGCCTTTGAAGAATAAACTTCATACATGAAGGTAATGCTGTTCAAATATCCACTGATCCTAAAAAAAATGTGTCTGATCAACTAAAAGATAACTGATCCATGGAAAGATTTCTGATAATCACAGGCACATTCCCCATCACTTTCCCATGGGCTTCATTAAAAGATGGGTTGCCATTTGAAAACACACACCGACCTGTGATTAACAGCTCTGACCTGCGCCGGAGGAGGGGGGCAGAGCAGGGCATGCCAAGCGCGTGCCGGCCAGGTGGTGCCACGTGGTGCAGGCGGGCCGGCAGCGTCCCGGGTGTCGGACACACACACATTCGCTCTATGAGATGCACAGACATTTCCCCTTACTTTTGAGGGGGGAAAAAGTGCATCTTATAGACTGAAAAATACGGTAAATCACAAACATTCCTAAATTCTTGCAGGTTATATTCATGGAGGGAGCAATCACGTAGCATCAGAGGACCACAGAATGTGCTCTAACCTCGGGATAGAGAATGAGGAAGTGAAGATTGCCTCTGCCATTTCTCATGCCTTGCATAAGATGCTCTGAGTTTGGAGGTTTACATGCATCACGGTGCAGCCCATCTAAGCCCCACAAAATCAAACTTTCATACTGACCTGAGTAGAAGACATTGTCATAATTATCATAAGAATTTTTAATGAAAAAAACCCTTTCTTTAAGATTTCTTATTGTCGCATGATTTTTCTGCTTAAGCCAGTTTGAAGTCTTACCAGTTATAACATTCTGTTTAGCTTATTTATTTATTACACTTACATACCACCCCATAGCCCATTGGGCTTTCTGGGTGGTTTACAAAATTCAAAAGAGTGTGGCCTCTTTCATGTGTTGGGCCAGTAATGTGTTGTCATGGCAGCCATGAAGTCCCGAGCCGCTCCGGTCAGAACAGTCTCAGCATGGAAGTTGCAGACCCCCAGGAACAGCATCCTGGAGGTCCTCAACACCAGGTCCAAGACTATCTGTGTCAGCTCAGGCAGGGAGTCTGTTGGGCAGAAGGGTGCATGGTACACTAACAGAATCCCTAATCTGTCTTGATCACCCTGCGCCAAGTACAGACACTTCGGACCTGGCCTCAAAGGAACAGGAAGCCCTGCGAAGGAATCTTGGTAAATTGGGGTCACACCCCCTCCCCTTCCCTCAAGGCGAGGTTGGTGCTGCACCAAATACCCAGGCGGGCACAGCTGGATGAGTGGCACACTCCCCACTTCTCCTGCCCAGGTTAATTTAATCTCATTTTTTGACTAGGTAGCCACACAAATCGACAGAGGAACACAGTGGACATAATCTATCTAGACTTTAGCAAAGCATTTGACATAGTGCCACACAACATTCTGCTATCCAAATTAGCAAAAACTGGACTAAATAGAAAAACTATTAGGTGGGTCCAAAATTGGCTGCTGAATTGGATACAAACATCACTCATCAATGGCACCCTCTCAAACTGGAGGAAGGTCACTAGTGGGGTGCTGCAGAGTTCAGTCCTGGGCCCAGTGCTCTTCAACATTTGTATTAATGCTTTAGATGAGGAAGTTCAAGGAATGATAACCAGATTTGCAGATGATACAAAACTGTGTGGAATAATGAAGACCTAGAAGATAGAATCCAGGGCGATCTTGATAAACTTGAACACTGGGCTCAGATCAACAGAATGAGATTCAATAAGGATAAGTGCCAAGTCCTCCACCTAGGAAAAAGAAACCAAAGGCATGAATACAGGAAAGGGAATAAGTGGCTCGACAGAACTGAAACAGAAAAAGATCTTAGTAGACAGTAGGCTAAATACGAGCCAACAATGCGATGCAGCCACCAAAAGGGCAAGTGCTATTTTGGGATGCATTAACAGAAGTATTACAGTGGTACCTTGGCTCATGAACTTAATCTGTTCCAGGACTCTGGTCGTGACCCAAATTGGTCGTGATCCAAGTCAAATTTCCCCATAAGGATCAATGTAAATGAGGGTAATCCATTCTGCAACTATTTTTTTTTTACTCACAAAAATTTGAAGCAAAGTGACAACAAAGATTGCGGCCATCTCCCCCCAGCACAAACGCAGCCATCTCCCGCCCCCAGCATGACTGCGATAACGCCCATGCAGGGAAGGCGGGCGTGCTCCCGATCATCCCCTGATGCAGAGTTCGCAACCTGAAGCAACATTTTTACGACATTTCTGTTAGCAACCTAATTTGGTCGTGAACTGAGGCGTTCGTGAGCCAAGGTACCACTGTACTTCTAAATTACGAGAAATAGTAGATCCTCTATATTTCTCACTAGTCATACCTCATCTGGAATACTGTATCCAGTTCTGGGCTCCACAGTTGAAGAAAGATGCAGAAAAATTAGAAAGGGTTAGAAAAGAAAAAATAGAAAATTAAGGAAAAGTGATTGCTATTTTAAAAAGCAGTATTGGTTTTGTTATTCACTGGAGTCACAGGGGTATTTCAGAATGCTGGGTTATTTGTCTTGTTGGTGCCAGAATTCACTCCCAGGACTACTGAGCTAGCTTTGTAGTATAAGATGTGATATAGAATGCTAATAGAACCCCTATTAAATATTTATATCCTCTGCTTTTGGAAATTGTAAATAGTTCAGTAACTCTATTCACTGATCAACTTCTCCATCTTGGAAAAAGTCTGTAGATGTCAGGTTAAGCTTAGCATAGAATGCATTTTCCTTTATAAATCATCTAGCTTGTGGAAATGTTATGTGTAAACATTAAGATCATTCAGTCCTAATAAATGCCAATGCCTTTATTTTCTTTTAATTCAATCAAGAATATCAAACTTGCATTATTTCAGAAATGTCATGATAATTTCTGTTTTGTTTTAAAAATGAGTTTAATTTGAATCAATAATCTTGAATTATTTCTTTATTTTGGTATTTTTACTTTTGAAGGTGGAATTTTAGTGTTGGTCACTTTGAACTGCGTTATGTTCAAGACACCGAAACAAAAGTAGGATTTCTTGAAGGCAATATAGAATCAAATATAAACAAAGAAGATGCTAAAGTTATTTCAGAAGTGGAGGAGCAGGAGGCTGTAATGAAGGATACAGTGATAAAGGTCTCAGTAGCAGACTGGAAGGTTATGGCATTCAATAAGAAGGGAGGACATCTGGAATGGGAATACCAGGTATCGAAGATGGAAACTTGTTAACACTTTTTGGAAATATTGCAACATTTGCCAAATAAAATCTTTCCTCTTGGCATTAGAGATCTTTTTGGAATTTGATGGTTGTTTGTTTGTTTGTTTTTTAATAATGGTCCTCTTCTGAGTTGTTCTTTGAAATAATGAAAACATCCTGATTCCTGCTGTACACGGATGCATCTACAGTGTTACACAGAAAAAATGCACTGAAATGTTTTTAAAACACCCTATTTTTACCTGCAGTTTTGCACTCCAGTTGCTTCTGCCTGGCTGGTTAAAGATGGAAAAGTAATTCCAATTAGTCTCTTTGATGATACAAGCTACAGCTCAAATGATGATATCTTAGAAGATGAAGAAGATCTTGTTGAAGCTGCCCGAGGAGCTACAGAGTCCAGTGCCTATATAGGTACAGTGCGTTCCTCAATATATAGCATGGTCTTTGTCTTTTCCAAACCTCTGTTCACAGATTTTAGATTTTGTGTTTTTAGGATGATTGCACTTTATTTATTTATTTATGATGAAGTTCAAGTTTTCTGCCCTGTCTCCAGGGTACAAAGTATGGATGTGCATGTTTTGCTTTGGAAGTTCAGTATTTGCTGCTTCAGTGCATCACCCATGGCAAAATATTTGTGTGTTGATATGAACAATGCATTTTCATCTTAATTGTATGCATGCTTATTCAAAACTAAATTCTGTTGAGGTCGGTGGGTCATCACTGAAGGAGTCCTGATCTCTGATTAAAACAGTTTTAATTATTTAGTTGATTATCATTCTAAATAGGTGATGGGATTGGATGAGGCAGTTATTCTTGGCATGCTTTCCAGGGTCAGGGTTGCACCAACTCTTTGAATGAGGACTGTGAAAGCTGGGAAAGGAGTGTGGGAGTCAAGGTAACAGAGGAGGGTGAGATTCAAGGCTGCTTTCTCCAGGTGCCCAGGGAGACCATGGGAACAGACAGGATTTGGAAGTGAGTGGGGAGACGAGAGAGGAGGAAGATGAGCCAATGTCCTGTCTGGTCCTTGACCCCTTGTCTGGTTAGAAGGGCTGCCCAATTAGAGGGTAGATCAACCCCTTCTGTGGGGGGTGGGGTGAAACTCAGGAATAATAAAAAGGAAGGTTTTTGGAAGTAGTTTCTAGTTTGGGTTCAACTAATCACTTTGTTCACAGAGACTTTTCGTCTTGTGGTTATTGTTTGTTTGCTCTGAGTTGGAAATAAAGAGCTATTTTGCAAAGAGATGGGACTGCTGCTTGAAACAAATAAGGGGAAGCCCAGCTACAGACACTATCCTGGCAGGAGGCCCTAAGGTTTAATTTGTATGACATATAGTGTTTGATAGGCTTGAAAAGCTATGATTTCTCTGCCCTCCTCTGACTTATATCCCAGCATTTCCCCTGCAAAGACAAGGGGAGGGTTTTAAAAGGATTTCTCCCTACTCTGGTGGATTATGATGTATTGTGATTTACTCTGGATGTGGGTGGAACATGGAACAATCTGAATGTGACAAAACGTGGAATGTTTCACTGCACGTTCAGAATCTGATCACAGCACTCTTCACTAATGATTAACTTGTCTGCAGTGTGAATGAACACTAAAACTGATCTTTGAGGAGGATAACTTTCTAGATTGATAGTTTCTTCAAATGGGCTCTGGAATCATGCTCATTTTCAACTTTTTGTCTTTAGAGCAAGGAGATCCACAACTATTTTCCCCTTAGCAGTAGGAAAACAGTCATATTTGGGTTGGGCATCACTGGTGGGACTGGTCTCTTCCAGATAATCCTACCATTCCCACTTCTTAATAATCCCCAGGAAGACTGTGCCGTGTAAAAGGATGAAATACCTGCAAGAAGTAATGTATCTGCTAAAGAACCTACTAAATGTTTTAGAGGTTCTCAGCCTCCACTATGTATTGGAGACAGGCTTCAAGTCTTACAGGCACTTTGAGGATAACTACTGCATAAAAGTGGGTTTTGCAAATCATTCCAGAAGTCTTTTTTTCAAGTTCACTTAATTCTTTCCTACATTTCAGCAATTTGCAGTATCTCCAAGGACATTCAACATCTTTTGGAGATCCAGGCCTTAGAACTAGCCCCACCCTGAAGAGCATTCTGCAACAGTATTTTCAGTGCTATTCAAGGGCAGTTTTCAGATCTGACAGGGATGAATATTTCCACTGTAACAACATCTTTTAGAATGGAAACCTTTAATTATATCCCAGAAAGCTTGAAATGGGAAACTTCTTATCCTAAATAAAAATAAGGGGAAGTTTGTCTGGAGGTTCAAAAACAGATTTGTGTGTCTTCAGTCACTAATCCATCTATTTGAAATAGTAGTCTCTAACATGGATTGTGTCACCTGGCTTCTCCACTCTCCAGACTTCTTTGGACCTTGCTACTTCCTTATAAGACTAGAAGCCCTCATGGTTATACCCATAGTGTTTGTTTTCCTTGATCCATTTGCCACTGCCTGAGAATTGGAGAGATGCATTTCTTCAGGGATTCTGTCTAGTAGCTCTAGAGAAGAAGGTGATGATGCTATGTCACGCTGTCCAATTGGGACAGCCTTCACCAAACTATGTGCTGTTCAAATGGTTTGGACTGCAACTCCCAATATTCCTGATCATTGATCATGTTGGCTGGGGCTGATGGAAGTTGAAATCCAAAACACTGGCAGGCACCAGTTTGAGGTTAGGGTTAGGGTTTTAGATTTCTAGCCAGATAGCTATACTAATGCTCACTCTTAAGGTGTATAGGTTGTGTTGCTCTAGCAGCCTCTGCTTATACGTATGTAGTGTCTTCAACTCAACTCCTGAAATAATAAAAAATTAAGTTATAAATAGTTCATTTTTGCAGTAAAGTTTACAACATCTTTTAAAGTGCCAGTTTTATCTTTTGGAAAAACCAGAAATCTTTGAAATAACATTCTGAAGCTTAGAGGACTTAAAATAAGCATAATCTTTTATTTATTATGCAGGAATGTTCAGAGGCCAGCTATACCTTCAGACGTCAGTCAGAATTTCTGATAAATTCCCCACCAAACCTAAGGCTTTGGAGTCCAGAAGTGATAATGCAGTTATTCCTTTGCCCATGATCAAGTGGAAACCCTTGATTCGTAAGTGATTGTACTTCTTCAGATTATTTTTTTCAAGTTGATATCTTTCAATAGCAGGGGTCAAGAGAGATGTATTGGGACCAGGGCAACAGAACTTGAGGCAAGGCAGAGTCCAAACACAGTCCAGAGTCCAATAGTGAAGTCAGAGGCAGAGTTGTAGAAAGACAGGAACTAGAAGTACATATCAAGGCAAGACAAATATAAGCTGTAGTGTATGGATCAAAGAGTCACTTTTTGCTGACTTTCCAAGAGCCTGAGTTACCAAATTCTGAAGGGGAGGACACCGAGAAAGAGATGAGGGGAGGGCAGGAGGATCAAAGGATGGCAGGAGCCTTTGCAGCTCCATTAAGGTCATTGCTCACAGTTTCCCAGGATGACCTTGACAGCAAACATTTTGGAAGAGACAGGAGGGATTCAGAAGAGGGACTCAGAAGAGGAGGGAAAGCTTTTGCCTTGCTTGGTCCCTGACCCTGTGATGAAGTGTCAAGAGAGAAAAGCTTCCCAGTTAGAGGGCTTGTGT
Source organism: Varanus komodoensis (assembly GCF_004798865.1). Lineage (NCBI taxonomy): Eukaryota > Metazoa > Chordata > Lepidosauria > Squamata > Varanidae > Varanus > Varanus komodoensis. The sequence goes on along the minus strand of NW_025336100.1, from coordinate 4,037,837 downwards.
AGGTTTTGCCAACTAGCTCTTTACCAGCAAGAGCCACCCTAAGGATGGAGCCTGCAGTGTGAATGAAAGAGAATGATGGAGGAGAGGTTTCCTGATGGGTACAACAATCATTCCCTCTTTACTTGAGCAGAGGGTTAGCTTGCTGGGTGGGGAGGTGGGTTAGAATTTCATTTTCTCTTAACTGTGAATTGCCAATAAAGATCTTCATTGTAAAGGACTATCTAGTGTTTTGGAGCCTAGGGCAAGAAAGACTTGCCAGACTTTAAGTGTTAAGTATTTTAAGTGTCAGACTTTAAATATTTTAAGTGTCAGACTTAAAATACAAGCCAGACTTCAAGACCCAAGAAGACAACAAGAGCAGGGACCAGGTACCTAAGGCAGGATGGGATCCAGGAGCAGTGAAGATGTTGCAGCAAGGCCACTCAAGATGAGGCAAGACAGCAAGGCATGTTATAGCAAGACACAGCAGGAATCAGATCCAACAAGGCTCAGACAGAGTACAGGAGATGGAACACACTGCACCTAGCAGGAAGGCCTGCACTGCTGAGGTGAGACAGCAAGGCAGGACATAACAAGCAAAGCAGGAACCAGATGAAGCAAGAATAAGCAAGATATAGAAACTGAACCACAACCAAAATGAAGTTAGAAACCAAGATAGAAAGTAGATCAAGCAAGGCACAAGAGATGGACCATACCATACCTAGCAGGAAGACCTCCATTGTTGAGGCAAGGCAGAGTACAGCAAGGCAAGAACTGGATCCAAAAAAGGTACAGGAACTGAACCACAGTTAACAGGAGAACCTGCAGTGCTGAAGCTGCTAGTGAAAGGAACAGCTTGTTCTTATATAGCTGTTCAAGCTGTTGCTCATCCAGTAAGGTTTGGGACCAATCCTGCAAGAACTGTGCTAGCTGTTCTAGTTCTGCCCACCAGATGTTGCCCTGAAGGAGCTCAGACTTGACAAAAAGTTGTATTTACATTTTGCTACTTCTAATGACTCTTGAATATTCCATCAGAGTAACAGTCCTGACTTCTATCACAAAAAGAAAAAATGTTTATGTACCACTCATGAACAATGTGACAGGGAATTCTTGGGTTGTAGTAGTACATACTTTCATTAATAAATAAATGCAGATTTTCTGGAAAATTTAATAATAAATAATTTAAATTTACAAAAACATGTTGTAAGGATGAAAATTTTTCATTACTCATTGACATTTTTGACATTTTCTATTGATACTAGTGGAACCATTTTAAAATTTAGTGAGTGTTGCTTTTGCAGAGATATCTTTACATGATGACCTCAGCTTTTAGAAACCAAGGAGAAATAAGTTATTCATTGTTATTGATAAAACTTCTGTGCATTCATGTAAAGTATTTTTAGTATTCAGATCAAATGTGTGATACAGACCAGCATAAATCAACAAGTAACAGATTTAAAAAGTGGCAGTTTTAAGAAGAGGAAGGAAAAATATAACCTTTCCCAGACTGGTGCTGTCTACGTGGGATGATGGAAATTGGTCATCATCAACTAGCCAGAAGAGCCAGTTGGCAGCAGTGCTGGAAACTGGAGTTTGTAAAACATGTGGAAGGCACCAGGTTGGGTAAGGGATTTACCTAGAATGGCTGTGTACTGTGTCATAGTTCTGGTAATAAGAAAGATGGCCATATTAAACCTTGAGAAACTCACCTCTCCCAGTAATTTCTTCTTTTGTGGCCCTTTATTTTACAAAGGGCACACAAAAGTGACACCACTTCAATTTCTTTTCAAAAGAGGAGTCATAATGAGAACAACAGAATGTTAGATATTTTACAAATCAGCAATGGAAAGTACTGATACAACAAGGGAAATATACTAATGAATAGTTCTAGCATCCCTGGCTCTGCTATCTGAAATATTTTGGTATTTTTCTAGATTCTCCTTCTAGAACTCCTGTGCTGGTGGGATCTGATGAGTTCGATAAATGCCTCAGCAATGACAAGTTTTCTCACGAAGAGTATAGTAATGGTGCCCTTTCAGTCCTGCAGTATCCCTATGGTGCGTGTGAGCTGTGCTTTGTTTTTGAACATTGCTTGAATAGGTTACAAGCATAAAGGGAAAATATTCAGATTTTCTTTTAGTACAAAAATGGACTTAGAGTCTGTAGTACTCTAACTGTAAACCCTTATATGAACCAAGCTTCATTTCCCTTTGGAAAATGACTCATGGAGGCTTTGTGGTTCTGATACAGCAACACCTTTGCCACATGGTGAAATGCTATTGAAAGAAGATGATTTTCAAAAACTGCTTCTACATCATCATATTTATTATATTATCACAGAGTATTTAAAAGAAACAATTCATAGGACAAAATATGTAGCTCTAAGAACAGTGTTTCAGCAACTACTTAACGTATTTAAACCTGAAATGTAGTAACATACTAAAACATTATCAATAGATTGTTACATATAAATCTGGAGAATATCCTTGTGAAACTTAACTGTGCGCAGTAAAACAATTACAGCAGTCTGTGTTACTTATTTAACTAACATTTGCCAGAAAGTAAATTGCATACCAGTTGGAAGTATTAGTGTATCACATGTATAATTTATTTAAAATGAGTGCAATGCATCTTACTCATAGTCAGTAGAGCAGAGAGAATTTTGCTGAATCTGGCTTTAGAAAAGATTATCCAATAGTTAGGAATAATTTATCCAGAAAGCAGAATTACTTGCTAAGTGCTAGATATTAAGAAAACACTTTAGTAATTTTCATTCTGTTTTTTAATATAGATAATGGCTACTTTTTGCCCTATTACACAAGAGAGAGAAACAGACGAAGCACTCAGATCACTGTCAGGTTTTCTGAAAACATGAACTATAAGACTATCCGTAGAAAGGATCCAGTTCTACTTCTGCACTGGTGGAAAGAAATAGTTTCCACTATTTTATTTTGCATTGTCACCACAACTTACATTGTGCGCAGACTTTTCCATCCTAATGCTCGCAGTCGAGTAAGTAGAGTGTCCTGAACTTTGTCTAAGTTGCATGTTGAGCTTAATGAAATGTAGATCTGATTTTATAGAATCAGTTGATTGCATTAGAAAGTTTGAACAAAAAATATACCTTGTTTTAGGGGTTGCTTGAACTCATGATGGGTTGTCATGTTATCTCAACCAGGGAGAGCAATCCCAACATGGGCTGTGGGAAGTGGTGAGCAAATTGTTTGACAAGAGCAGCAAAGACCTCTTGCTGCTGTTCATGATTTCTCCTGTACCAATGACAGCCACTCTACTCTTGCCCAAACAGCACTTTGAGGAAATTGTCACTGGTTCATTTTCCCTTTTTTCCCTTTTGGATGGGATGACCCAAATGGGTGCAAATTTGTTTGTAGTCAGGTCCTTCAGACCTGTGCTGCTTCATTTGCCTGAAAATATAGACCTTTGCTTGGCCAGTATTCTGGTAAGTGTCTGCTGTCAAACTGCAGTAAACATTGACCTAGCAAGTTTGCTTATAGATTGCTTTGTGCAGTATTGATTACTTCAGTTGGAAAGCAAAGCAAATGGTTTTTTCACCCAAAAAGAAGTACCTCCCCCTTTCAGGTTTCATTCCCTAGATTTTTTGCATTACTCTGATTGCTCCCAGTCTCCTTCATCTTTTTCACACTTCTCTAAGTCTTTAGTTATTTTGGAAGTGGGCAATCTTTTCATTCTTTTGACAGTTGTCAGAAGAAAATATTCTTTTCTTTCAACCTATTGGAGCTTGGTTTTTGGTTTGTTTGTTTTGGGACACAGAAATATACTGTCATGAAATCTATCTATATCCTTATCCAAAATATGGGCTGAATACTGGCTGGAGGACTGTGGGAGAAAAATAGCCATAGTAAGCCGGATGGTCTATCAGGCACATTGTGTGTTCTATAAAACACTGCATAGCTTGTTTACAGGGTGGGTTGCTGTGTTGTGAAAACTTGCTCAGCATAAGATGGGCACATACACTGATCTGGACAAGTCCTTATTTATCGGTAGCTTTTTGAAAATGTTTTTCCATACTTGTCAATGTAAGCTGGTAAGCTTTGCTTAGTTGTGAATGAAATATTCTTATCTATTAGCAGCGGAAGGAGTCTGAAACCCAGTGTCAGACAGACAGTAAATATGAACCTGTTGCTGGACAGATTAAAGACAGCAGCTCAGGTGATTTAAAGAACTCTGGATATGTATCAAGGTAAATCAACCATTGGATTTTGAGAAAACGTATACAGTGCACTTGTCATTAAGAACCAGAAAGCAAATATTCAGTCAGGTTTAGTTTTCATGAAACATAGTTTGCAGATTTTATACTGAGGAACTTAAATTAGAAATAATGACTCTTTCCCAAAGTTTGGGCCTATCACCCAAAAAGCCATCCCCAGAACTCATGGGAGTTTCAAAAGCAGACTTTTATAGAGGACAGGGAGAGAATAGCAGAAAACATATTTTGTGTATCTCAAGTACTTTCTGGATTTGTGGTCCTTAAATCAACATATTCCCCTATTGTATTTAGCACCTTAAATAACAGGTGCTAAATACAATAGTGGAAATTAACTTATTTTTAAAGTGCCGTGTCTGTTAAGAGTGCATCATAAACATGATTGCAATGTGGCTTTCATGGGGAGTGTTTTCTTAGGGAGAATACATCTTAATTGCAAGAAGGTGTTGCTTTGGTATGGAAATGATGAAAGACCATTTCCTAGTGCATGCAGAAGGCTTCTAATTCAATCCTTGTCACTTACCTGTGGGACCAGGAAAAGCTCTTTCCTGTAAGAGTTGCCACCAGTCAATGTTGAGCATACTGAGATAGATGAACCAATGGCCTGACTCAGTAAAAGGCACCTTCTTAAAAGGAAACTTGAGCAAAATCAACCTTATGGGTAACTCCACAAAAGATATTAGCTAGCAAAATATTTTGTTAGCATATGAAGAACATGGTAGCCTGCATTTCTGTGCTAGCAGTGGTGGTGGAGAAGCCCCTTCCTCTGCATCCAGCTTGAAAATGTAGGCTAGTTTAAATAAAGCACTAACAGCAAAGGGACAGACTGATACACACCACCTCTACCAGCCCAGTCTTGCTACATTTTTATGATAACAGAAGAAGGAACTTTCTTCTGTGGCTAGCATGAAAACCAAGCAGGAAGAACAATAATTTGGCCTTCCTCTGCAAGCCAACCCATTTACCTACACTGAAGCTGTAGCTAGAAGGTGAATTGTTAAACATCAGGCTGAGTTAAACCCCTTTGTCAAAGACAAAGACCCAATCTTAACAGCTTTGACTGATTTGCCAACTATGTTCCTAGTTGGATGAGGGTAGACTTCCCACAACCATTCATGTACTGGAACCCTTCAGATTGGACTAGTGTAATGTATTATACATAGGACTTCCCCCGGAGACAGTCCAGACTCTCCATATGATTCAGACCAGGGCAGCATGATTGCTGACATGGACTAGTGCTTATGAACTTGTCACACCAGTCCAGCATTGATTGCATTGGCTATCTGTTACAGTCCAGGCCAAATTCAAAGTTTTGAGTATGACATATGAAGCCCTAAACAGCTTGGGACCACATTATCTTAAGAAGCACCTTACTCCAATTATTCCTGCCTGTTGCCTAAGATCATCAACTAAGGCCCTTCTACGAGTCCCTCGCCCTAAGAAAGTTAAGAGGGAGACTGCAAGGAGGAGGGTCTTTTTTCTGGTGGCACCCCAATTATTTTATTTATTTATTAAAACATTTCTATGCCGCCCCTTGCCGAAGCCTCGAGGCGGCTCACAGCACAAAATTATGGAACACTCTACTGCTAGAGATTCTCCAGGCACCTACCTTGTTGAGTTTTAGGCATCTAATAAAAACCTTACTTTTTTGGCACAACTATGGCACTACTTAGACCATCTATATTGGCCACCCAGATAGTGTAATGCTAATGGGTGGCTTGCAAACAAATCAAATAAATAAATAAATGTACCAGATTTAATATATTAATTTTATGTTTAATTTAATTTAATGATATATATTGTGATTTTATCCTGCTTTATTTATTGTGATATTTTAATTGTGTCATTTTACACAATGTTATTTCTCGGTACTTTTATTGTAGTGGCTACCCAGAGAGCATGATGCTATGGATTGCTTCCAAACAAATCCAGTAAATTATTATTAATAATGGTGATAATACTAATGGAATGTTTCTTTGAACTGCTGATCCAATTGTGATTGTGTTCTTTCTTGCAGATACCTAACAGATTTTGAACCAATTCAGTGTCTAGGTCGTGGAGGATTTGGAGTGGTGTTTGAAGCCAAAAACAAAGTAGATGATTGTAACTATGCTATTAAAAGAATTCGTCTACCAAACAGGCAAGTTAATAATTTTCTAGTGCTCCTAGACCTCTAGGTGACACTGTGGTTCACTTTTCAGTGATTATTGTTTTATGAAATAGCAATCTTAGTGTAAGCAGCTAAGTAGATCTGTAAACTCCTGAATGCTTCCATAAATGGGAAAGTCTTATTTTGTTTTTTTCAAAGATTGCAAAGTCACTGCTTCCTTTTGCAAGGTTCTAAAAATGCCCATGCTTCAAGTATTCATGTACATACACAATGGAATGAGTGACTGTATTTTCCTTCCAGCGCTTTGTGGGAAGCTGCCCCAGAAGGCCCCTGAGCTTCTAGGTTAATGTATATGAAAGAGAGGGAGAGCGCAACAGTACAAGTGGTGTGTTTGTTTCCAAGAATTTCAAACCTGTGATGCCTCCTTTTTGGCAATTTTGGATGAACTATTACCAGGGCCTGTTGTTGCAGTGGTATCTTACAGTAGATATTTGTGCTGAACATGCGCTTCCTTCTGTGTTTGAATCAGTTCTGTCATATTCTGTTTGGTTATTCTCCCACTTCTTTTCAATCCTACTTTAGCTGTTCCACCTTCCAGTTTTTCTCTCACACTGTTCCACTGTTCTGTTTCCAGAAGTTCCACCATATGGAACCTTCTTTCAACTTTAGGGGATGATGATAAACTGTTGAACTCTTCTGCATAAAATATGCAGCTTTTCAATATGCCAGCAATAGAAATTGCTTCTAGAAAATGTCTTCTATAATATCTACAGGAATGCTGACTTTATTCCTTAGTCATATTGTGTTGGGGAACAGAAACTATGATTTAGTCAATCCACCTACATATTTGATGTTCACCTAAACCATTCTTAGAGTGTAGAGGACCTTTTAATAATGATGTCTTTTCTTGGGTACTTTCCCCTTTTCTAGGAAACATCTCCATCTTGGTAATAGATTATTGCACTTAAATATTGATTTTAGGAAGTTTGTATCCAACCCCCAATCCACTATAGCATGAAACTTCCAAGAGAAATTGCTCTTCTGCAAAGTAAAATGACCATGCTGAATAACTTTATCAATCACAGAATTGCCTTTTGATGGATTTTACTTAGTTACTCTCTTAAATTCTAGGGAGCAGGCTCGTGAAAAAGTAATGCGTGAAGTTAAAGCATTAGCAAAACTTGAACATCCTTGTATTGTTCGTTATTTCAATGCTTGGCTGGAAGCACCACCTGAGAGCTGGCAGGAAAGAATGGACAAACTCTGGCTAAAAGATGAAAGGTATCTCTTTCAGTTTCTGGAAACTGTTCACTAAAAAGCACTGGAGATATTGTATTAAATTCTACATTGTAACAATAGTCATTCAGAAACAGTTGTTAGATGATAATACAGACATGCTTGTATTCTTACCTGTAGTACTAGCAGCAGTAGACTCATCATCATTCCCTTTAGTTAGACCATGGGAAGCAGAGCTGAACCTCTTGGATTTATTGCCATTCAGCAGTTGCCATTTATTGCCAGTCCCTTTCCTTTGTTCAGGTATGGCCACCTTAAAGTCATGGGCAGCATGTATATTTTAATATTCAAAACAATTATTTTTGAATATTGCCATTTCTGTGTCAAATTTATTTCTACAGAGATTGGCCTGTTTGTCTTATGTATAATGCAATAGGATAGGTTTGGGAAGAAGTTAGATCTCATAGTAGTTCTCGGGGTGATTTGCAATAGATGAAGCAAGTATCTCTGACTCTTGTTTATTTAGCAATAGCAGCAAAAGAATAACCTTCCACCCTGAATTATACTGTGAAATGAAGAGTTTGGGATAATGAAGAACAAGTTTTTATGTGGAGGCTCTTGGTTCTGTTTAGTTCTGATACTCAAATTCCTGGCCTCTGAGTTCTTAGTCTAAGGCCTCGTTTGTACTTTAACAATGCAGAGTATGGGTTGAGTATGGGATGTTGTTGAATTGTGGGATTATTGTTATTTGTGAATCCAACACTGTGGTTTAATTATGAACAACCCTGAGTGATCTCTCTGATGCCACCCACCTGGAACTAGCAAGCCTCAGTAGGCTAATTGACTGTTCTGCACTAGAGGACAGTCTTTACCTGGCCTCAAAAAGGTGGTAAAGTTGGCATCAGGCAGGGATCCATGGGGAACTTGTTCTATAACTGGGAGCCGCCACTGACAAGACACTTCTTGTTGCCACAATGCAAGCCTCCTTTCAGAGGTAGTGGTTGGAGGTAGGCCCCAGTACTTGATTGTAGTGTCCGGGTAAATATAAGTTGCGAGAGGCATTCTGTCAGATATTTATTACATTTATATACCCCTCTGTAGCCCAGAAGCACTCTGGGCAGTTTACAGATATTAAAAATGATTAATACAGTTTATGAAATATGCATGGGAAAGGAAGAGGAATTGAATATACTGTGGCTAGCTTCTGACCTCTTATTAAGAGACTGGCAACAATTAAAATCTGTACTGGGGCACATTTGTATTTTATTCTTTTGCTTTTTGGTTACCTGTGATTTCAGTGTATGTTTTATTCCGGAGGTCCCCAACCTTTCCAAATCAGTGGGGACATCTTGAGCTTTGAGAGAATGACAAGGGTGCTCTTCAAGATGCCATGTGGGGTGGGGTGCCCATTCATAACATGGTTCACATGGTGGGCACAGCTGTCAGAAAGCACTTATTTTTCAGAAGGCAAACTGGTGAGACCAAATGAACAGTAATTTGCTCAAGAACCTAAAAATAAAGCCAAGATGGGAGTCTGGACTCTAAAATAAAAGGCTACTCAGTGGTGTTGGAGGGCAGAACTTGACTTTGCAAATGCCTGTAAGGAATAAAATAGCAATGAGGAGGAACAGGGAGCCTAGTGAGCTCGAGGAGAGGTGCCTGTGGGCACATTAGTGCTGGAGACTCAGTTATCGGCTATACTCATAAAGTTAAAACCAGTTTTTGTAGTGTAATTCTGGAGAAACAGCAGAAAACAGGAAAATAGATTCCAGATTAGTTATTAGTTGCTCCTTCTGTCTGTATTGCTCCCATCATGCTTTAAGTAGCTCTGTTACATTTCTCTGCATTATTGCAGACACTGTAGCAGCCATATTTGCACTCTGTGCTGGGACACACATTCAATACATGGTTTTACTGTACTCAGCTGGTGCCTTCCATATTATTCAAATGCATCTGCCATGTGTAAACACATCAACAGAAGAATCATCACACTGTGCTGTGTTTTAACATTTTACAATGAAAAGAACAGTAATGCTGAAATCAGATTATGACATGAAATAAAACAAGGTATGAGCAAAATCTTCTTAGAAACCAAGGCTAGGAGCACATAACCATTCTCAATATTCCTTGTAGATTGATTTGTAGGTTCAAAAAATATTTGATGGATATTAGTAAGTAATGCAAATTTCTCTTACGTTACTTGAACTTGTTTCTACTTGGGTATTTTCAGTAAGAATTTCCAAACCTGTACAAATACTGTTATGTAGATGGTGCATTTTAAGATGACTTGAAGTTACGTAATGTCCTGTTCTGCTTCTTTTTTTAAAGTATTGATTGGCCATTCAGTTCTCCCAGCCCAGTGGAAGTGCCATCATTTAAAATTAGAACTGAGCCATTCTCTGCAAAAGAACAGATTAAAGTTATTGCTACATCTGTAGAAAGGAAGACTTTACTTTCTGTTGGGATACCTTGTGGCCAAGCAGATTCATCAGAGAGTCATTTTCCCTCCTTGGAATTCTCTGCTGTTGATCATGGAGACATGAGCAACTTGACAGATCCTCCATCACATACGCGAGACAGTTTCCTCACTGACTGGGATATAGCTGGTAGCACTGTTGATAACAACAATCCTGGACAATCCTTTTGTCTTCCAGCCAAGACAGCAATAAGGGTGAGGGAAAGGACTTCTTCATCTATTGTCTTTGAAGACTCTGTTTGTGATAAGACTTCTACTAAAGAGGATAATACCGATGATTCACTTCATGATAGTCATCGTGAGGATAAAGCAACAAGCTCAAAAGGATCCAATTATAGCATGTCATCTTCAATAAGCCCTTTCTCCACTTCTCCACCAAGACCAACAACCTTAAGTATGGACATTTCTAAGAACACTGAACAAAAAACCATGTCCTCCACTCCAAAAGTGTACCTTTACATCCAGATGCAACTTTGTAGGAAGGAAAATCTCAAAGACTGGATGAACAAAAGGTGTTCAGTAGAACTGAGGGAAAGGAGAGAGTGCCTGCTGATATTCCTGCAGATAGCTGAAGCAGTTCAGTTCCTGCATAGTAAAGGGTTAATGCATCGGGATCTCAAGGTTTGTATTGTAACTAATTAGGATAGTGATCCTTCTGTAATTTGGTGCAAACTGTACTTAATCCCTGGTTATTGAACCTATATTCTCCCAGCTCCCTTCACTGTTCAGCGTAGCATTCTCATCTTCTAGTGCAGCCTTCTCCAGTCAGCTGCCTTGAGGAAGTCTGTTCTGGCATGTCATCAAACTGAAAAGATATTGGGGAGTCATATCAAAATCCTCTTCGGGGAAGTCTGATTTAAGAGCAAGTTTGAGTGCTTTCAGGTCTATATCTGTGTCTTATGCTTTGGGAAGGACTGGAAGCAGGGACCCCATTGGTGAGGGTGGTCAAAGATAGGCTGGACATGCACATGGTGGGCATGATGTGAGTGGAGCCGGCTGGTGCTGGGGGTCAGACTAGATGGCCCGGGAGGTCCCTTCTGACTCACTCTGTTTCTATGTTTCCATAGAAGTTGTGAAGCTTGAGATCTAGAAAAGGTAATGATACAGGTATATTGCTATTTTGACATAGGAGAGTCAGACAGTACCTTACCTGTTTTAATCTCTTGATCATAATCCTCTTTGTGTTCATCATTTTCTAGCCTTCCAACATATTTTTCACAATGGATGACCTAGTAAAAGTTGGGGATTTTGGGCTAGTGACTGCAATGGACCAAGAAGAAGAGGACATATCTGTTCTAACACCAATGCCTGGTTATGACAGGCACACCGGGCAAGTTGGGACCAAGCTCTACATGAGTCCAGAGCAGGTGCGCACTGTGCCTCCTCTTCATCATCCGAGTTTCCTAGCTTTTAAGCCTAGCTGCTAATGTAACTTAATTGGCTATGAGTAAGAACTAAGAATCTGTTTTGTCTCTTACCTCATCAACAAGCTGACTAGGTGACATTGGGAAATTTACCGTCTTTCAGCCTCAGCTTCAATCTGTAATATGTGGGTTACATATTACAGGATGGTAATAAGGAATACTAAGAGAATGCATTCAATGTGCTTTTAATGTACTGCAGTGCTTAATACATGCTGAGTGTTATTTATTAAGAGATGTTTTAAGTGGCATTTATTAAAGTTCAGGGTGATTTTCAATCCAGAACCTTTGAGAAGGACATCAATCATTTGGAGATATTTAGGCTGAAGAAAGTTACAATTATTTTGTAATGTGTTCAGTTATTGAAGCAGTGGTCCAGCTTTGTGCTCTCCAGGTGTTTTTGACTTCAACTCAGTATAATCAAAGGCCAGGAATTTTGGGAATTGTAGTCCAAAACATTTGTTGGAGAACCAGGTTGCAGAGGGCTGCACTGTAGTGTGTGGAGGTTTAGATATTTTCAGGTAGGGATGTAAATATTGCAGTTTTGAGTTCATCATGTCAGCTGGCTTACTAGCAAGCTGGAGCCCTCTTCCAGGATGCTTTAGCCCCCCCCCCCCCAGCTTTTCATTACCCTATCCCAAAAGGTCCTTGGTATTTTATGGTCACGAGCCTCATTTTGCTGTTTGGGGGAGGGTTTGCCTCCTTGGAGTTGTTTTCCTAATTTTTTTAGTACTTTGGTAAATCTTAAGGTTTATCCATACATTCTGAAACCTCCCTGCTGTTTCTCAGTGATCCCTTTCTGGCTGCAGTTCTATCTGCATGTATCGCCTATTTTGCTATTCTTTTGTGTTCTGAACAATGTAAATATACTCTTCCTCTCACTCTCTCTTTCACTTTTACATTAGTCCACTGTATGAAGGGGGTTCCCACATCCTTCCATTTCCTCACATGCAGCAGCAGCAGCAGTTATGAGGTAGACATTTAACTTAGAGACATAAGCATGTACACTTTTTAGACTCTCCTGCTAATTGAGGTGTATTGTACTTGCACTTTTTTCTAAATTCCATGTCTTTTGCTACGCAGGTTCTTAACATTGTACTATATAGGTACAATGTTAAACCGTCCCGAGACTTCAGTAAGGGACGGTCTTAAAAGTTTTAAAGAAAGAAAGAAAGAAAGAAAGAAAGTTTTAAAAACAGCTTTAAAAAGTGATTTGACTTAAGTTGAGTTGCTCTTATGAGTTTGGGCAGAAATAAGAGTAGGAAGGAATAAATGTAGCTTGTATGAATTCAGTATTTTTATTTTGTATTTTCTAGGTTTATGGAAATACTTATTCACACAAAATAGACATTTTCTCTTTGGGGCTGATCTTGTTTGAGCTTCTTTACCCTTTCAGCACTCAAATGGAGAGAGTCAGGGTAAGTATTCTCCTGTTATACACCATACCTGAAAAAATGAGTTCTAGTTTGTAATAAGGTGAAAGTTGGATTTTTGCACAACTGGTGTGTAAACGGGCAGGCACAAACTGGTTGGCATTAACATGATGCCATGGGGCTGTAGGTGTGCAAACTCTCTGGAGAAGTATTGATGCCAGCTCAATACTTCTCAAGAGTATTGACCTGTAACCACTGCTATTTCCAATGTAGGCTGTTCGAAATTATTCTAACATGCTGAAACTGAGCACACATTGTAGCAGAGTTTTGTATTGGTGTGTATTTAAAGGTGTGAACGCCTGAAAGCTAATTTATTTTCATGACATTAAATTATATGTAAGAATGGCCCAGGTGGGCTTGCCTTTCTGTTCTTATATTATAGCAGTAATATGTTTTGCCCATACATAAGGGTGACTGCATTCTCCAGAAAGGAACATAATAATAGACGTTTCTCCTGATAATCACAGGCTTTGATTTTGTGAGTGCTTTCTTCCAATCAATCTTCTGTTTTAAAATTACTGTTCCTATACCAACCAATAGTGAAGCTCTCTGGGCAGTTACAAACATTCATAAACATAAGTACAATAGTAAAGATAGAGAGCAGTACAATAAAATGTAGTGTAAAATTCCAGTATGCAATATTTAAAGCAGTCGAAAGAACTAAAATAATTCAGAAAAAAGTAGACCTCTTAAAACAGCTGACATGTTGTCCCATCATATGCCTCTAAATGCCTGGGAGGAGAGGGCAATCTTAACCTGGTGCTGAGTAGATGACAGTGTTAGCGCTATGAGATCCTCAGTGGGGATTGGTTTATAACGTGTGTGGGGGTGCCATTGGGAAGATCTTCCTTCTTGTTGCCATCAAGACTCCCTCAGAGTTCGCAGTGAGGCAGGACTTACATCTTGAAAACACTGTGCAGGAAACATAGAAACAGAGAGAGTCAGAAGGGGTCTCCCAGGCCATCTAGTCTGACCCCCGGCTCAAGCCGGCTCCGCTCATGCCATTCCCACCATTTGCATGTCCAGCCTATCCTTGAACACCCGCACCGATGGGACCTCAACAACCTCCCGTGGAAGCCCATTCCATACCCCAGGGTCCTAACTGTCAGGAAGTGCTTCCTGGCATCTAAATGGAACCTTGGTTCCCTGAGCTTTGCTCCGTTGGAGCGCGTCCTGCCTTCCTCTGCAAGGGAGAACAGGTCTCTACCCATCTCCGTGTGACATACCCTCACATACCTGTATGTCGCCAACATATCCCCTCTGAGTCTCCTCTTCTCCAGACTGAAGAGACCCAGTTCCCTCAGTCTCGCCTCATATGGCATCCCCTGCAAACCGGCCACCAATCTTGTGGCCCTACGCTGCACTGACCCTAACCTGGCTATATTCTTACTGTAATGAGGGGCCCAAAACTGAGCACAGTACTCCAGTTGCGGGCACCACAATGTCGTATAGAGTGGTAGTAATACCTCTCTCGATCTAGAAGCCACACTTCTGCCTATGCAACCAAGGGTGGCATTCGCCCTCTTGACCACCATATCACACTGCTGACTTATGTTTAGCCTGCAGTCAACCAGCACCCCAAGGTCCCTTTCACAAGTGCTGCTCTCCAGCCACTTGTCCCCTAACCTATACTTATGACACTTATCCACATTGAACGCCATCCTGTTGTCTCCTGCCCACTTCCATAGTCTGTCCAGATCCTTCTGGATCTGGAGTACCTGCTCCTCAGTTGTGGCCACTGCTCCAGTTTTAGTATCGTCTGCGAATTTGATCAGCAGACTGTTCACCCCTTCTTCCATGTCGTTTATGAAAAGATTCAACAGGATCAGCCCCAGGACAGAGCCCTGGGGGACCCCATTTGTCTGGTTGCCATCCTGATGATCCCCCACTAATGGTTACCCTCTGCTTTCGGTCAATCAACCATGCCCTAATCCATCGGAAAGTGCTTTGCTGTATCCCAAAACTCCTCAGTTTCTCAACCAGGATATCATGGGGCACTTTGTCAAAGGCCTTGCTGAAATCCAGGTAAACCACATCCACTGCATCCCCTCCACCTAGCCATCTCGAAACCTTGTCATAGAATTCCACAAGGTTTGTCTGGCAGGACCTGTTTCTGCGGAAGCCGTGTTGTGTGGCTGTCAGCCTCCCTTCCCCATCTAGCATCACTAGATCTCTCTCTATTATGAGCCTTTCCATTGTTTTTCCTACAATGGATGTAAGGCTAACTGGTCTGTAATTCCCCATGTCCCTTCTACTACCCTTTTTGAAAATTGGGACCACTGATGCCACCCTCCAGAGGACTGGAGGGTGGCATCAGTGGTCCCAATTTTCAAAAA
>NW_025336100.1:3895872-4022500 GCF_004798865.1 Varanus komodoensis | reverse complement strand
TGTTGTGTGGCTGTCAGCCTCCCTTCCCCATCTAGCATCACTAGATCTCTCTCTATTATGAGCCTTTCCATTGTTTTTCCTACAATGGATGTAAGGCTAACTGGTCTGTAATTCCCCATGTCCCTTCTACTACCCTTTTTGAAAATTGGGACCACTGATGCCACCCTCCAGTCCTCTGGAACGTCACCCGTTCTCCACGAGGCCTCAAAAATGGAAGCCAGTGGGCATGAGAGAACCCCTGCCAATTCTCTACTCTCAGGTGTAACCCATCAGGACCTGGCGCCTCTGTAATGTCCGATGCCCTGGGGAGCCTCTCAACTTCAAGGGAGGGTGACTCTAATCTGTGCCCCTAAGTCCCCGGCCTCATCTAATCTCCTATGCGGATCTCCCCCATCCTGCTTTGGGGAGAACACAGAGGCAAAATAGTCATTTGGCATCTGTGCCTGTTCCCTCATATCAGTCACTGGATCTCCTTCCTCCTTCTTTAGTGGTCCCACCACTTGTCTCCCGTTCCTCTTCCTATTTACATACTGAAAGAAGCCCTTTTTGTTGCTCTTGATATTCTTGGCAAGTCTCAGCTCATAATCAGCCTTAGCCCTGCGAAGAATCCTTCTGCAATGGGCCTCCTCCTCCTGGAAGATTGTGGCTAGGAGGAGCATTCCATCAGGTATTCCAGTTCCAAGCTCTATATGACTTTATAGTTTAAAATCAGCTCCTTGAACTTGACTTAGAACCATATAAGCAGCCAATGCATGCAGGCCAAAATTGGTCCTATGCATTCCTACTTTCTGGTCCTGGTTAGTATTTTGGCTTCCACATTTTGAACAAGCTGTCATTTCTGTAAAGGGTAGCTTCATGCGGAATGCACTGCAGTAAGAGATTACCAGAGCATAGCATACTGAAATTAGGCTAACCCTGATGGAAACACTATGTGTTATGAAGTGAATGCTAGCTTCCAGAAGTATTAAGGTTGTCAGTGGACATTCAGTTGTTCACTTTGTTTATAACTAAGGCATTAAGACTGAAACATCCATGTCATTTCATGCAGTGTTTCCTTGAATTAAACTTTTATATGAGAGCTAGGAACTAAGAAATCTTACCTAATTTTTAACTGGAACAATTTGATATAACTGTGCAGATGAAAATGGTGATAATTTTTCATCACTTTTCTATATCCTGAAAGATTCCAAAAAGCATTGCAATGGGAGGTTGGACTATGTTGCACAAGGAGCTGCAGTGTTCTGACCCATCCCTACCTAAAGACCAAGCTGTGGTGGGATGAATAACAAAAATAGCTTGCATGTTGGATGCTGAAACAAGAAACCTGGAGCTTATTAGTATGAGGCTGCAGTATATTCTGTACATTGTGAAAAGGACTGAGTTCTTCCTCTGTATGTGAAGGAGCACAATATAGTGCTTAAGGCTAAAGCATGTCATTGATTACGGAGAACACTGTTTCAGATTTCAATGCAAAGACTTTTTAAATTACAGACACTGGCTGAAGTCAGGAGCTTGACCTTTCCCCCGCTGTTCATTCAGAAATATACCCAAGAGGTGAGTATACATTTAGCTTCTCATTCTGGAGCTGTGCTTTAGTTTTCAGCTTTTCTAAAAGTAGGATTTTGTTTACTTTACTATAGAAAAAACATGTTTCTCTTGTCATATTTCAAATTTCCAGTGGTTGCTTGCTAGATAGAAGAAATATGTATCTGTATTTACTTCTCCAACACTCTCAGTTGTTATGTAAAAAAATCTGTGGAGAATGTTGAGAGAAAGAGATGGTGATTGGAATTGAGCTTGCCAGGTGTGAAGCTAGGCAGGCTCCAGTTGTTTGGTCTTTTTCCACAGTTATCCAAACTTTTCCAAGTGACTGACAGTCTGTTGCAACTTTCTCTGGAGATGTTAAGCACCTTCTCAGCCATACTGTCATGTTTGCTTAATGTCTGGAGACAAAAAGCCCTCAGATTCACCTCAACTGGTTTTCTCTGTACTTTTTACAGTTCAGTCTGTGTAGTGGCCAGAATTGCAGAATAAATTAGTCACCTGAGTCTCTTTATGAGGAAGAGTGGGATATAAATTGAATGAGTGAGTGAGTGAGTGAGTGAAGGATCCAGGGAGGTTTTTTGATTTAGTTACACCTGCATCGTTCTTTAATCCTCCTTAGAGTAACTTGTGTAATTTTCACAGGCAAATAGTAATAGAGAAAACAAGATCAGACACCTTTAGACTATAACCCTAGGGCTAAACCCATATTAATTGCAATCTATTCTAAGGGAAATTTTCACTGGGTGTGGTGTGGGTGTGGGGAGGGGGAAGGGAAGGAAAGAGAAGCAGACTCTAGATTCTCTAATATATGGTCTTAAAATGTGCTGAATCACTATATTTTACACTTAAAACTGTGGTTACACTGAGTTAAAATGTCTGATGTGCAGATAAATACTTTGTACATTGGCTGGGATTTACATTTCCTTTGTAGTGAACAAATGCTACCTAGACACTGAGGATAACTGGAAACATTTTCATTGTTTGAAATCACATGCAGCATTTTTTTCCATTTAGTATGCTATGGTAAAGCACATGCTTTCTCCAAGTCCCATGGAAAGACCAGAAGCTGCAGTCATTATAGAAAACCCTATATTTGAAGACTTGGAATTCCCATCAAAACCAGTGCTCAGGCAGAGGTCAAGAACAATAAGTACATCGGGAATTAAGCATTCAAGATAGCTCAATAAATTATTTGGCACAACCATTAAGAACATTCCGAACAGGACTCAGAACCAAGAGAATCTAACATCACGAGCATTCAAGCAGGAGAATCTAACATCAAGCAACATCTCTGAAATAGTAATATTCTGAGGTTTATATGTCAGATTTGTGACATATTATCATTGGCTGAAGCTAAGAATTTAACCTGTTCAGCCTTCTTCCAGTGAATCACTTTCACATAATAGTCTTAGTTCTCAGCAACTTTTATGTTCGAATCTTGTAAATATTTTCTAGGAAATGGGAAAGGATTGCTACTATGTAAATAGAACTAAATCGTGTATTTTTATAGCACAATTCTAAACCTGATATATAGGTCCTGATTACATTAATTTAGCATATGAAGATGATCCTAAAGGAAGGTAAAATATAAATTTCTATTTTGTCCCTGGAGGCTAACTTGCACAATAAGGATGCCATTATTACTCATTTTAGAGCAGATTGTGATGTTTCTTTGTAATACAAGATTATTGAAAAAATGTTAGATGAAAGTGGAAGAAGATTCAGCAGTTTAAAAAAATGTTTGATTACGGGTTCCAATTGTCATTGTAACAAAGCTTATGATAATATTTTGTAATTCCTGTGATGTAGTACTTAATATAACCTTCCCAGCTCATAGTAATCAAGTCTCATGCATTTCTTACAGGATGTTATTGCTCAATAACACCTTTTCTTACTGTTCTCACTGTAAATATGTTAATTTTTATTTATAAAATTGCAAGATCAATCCTTTTGGGTTGGTGGTGTACAGCATGCACTTGGAACAATTGTTAGGTGCATTTAATTACTGTGACTTCATTCAAGTCTGCTTTAATAAAATCTTTTTATTTCGATATGGCTGTTTTTAAAATTATAGATTGTATAACAGTTTTATTTTAGCTCTCTTATCAGTGCCAGGGATCCAAAGATCTTTTGGATATGTGTGGGGACAGAACTACACACACATACATATACATGTTGCTTCACCATCATCATATTGCACACAGCTTCTGAAATGATTGCAGACCCTTATCAGTACTTTCTGGGTAGATACAAAGAAATGCAGTGAGAAAGCTGAAAAAAATCCCAGTGCATGCACATGGTCCTCTCACTACTGCTGCTATGTATTACGACTACCACCACCACACATTGCATTTATATCCTGCTTTTTTCCCTCTTGTGAGAAACTCAAGGCAGTTTATATAGTTCCTCTTCTACTTCACTTTATCCCCACAACACGTTAAGGGTGAGTGAATGAGTGGCCCAAAGTCACTCAGTGAGCTTCATGGCTTAATATGCCTAGAATCTGGATCTTCCAGGTCCCCAGTCCAGCAGTCTAACCACTGCACCACACTGACGCTAATACTATCTTATATATTCTGCTCTTCGCTGTCGTGTACTAAGAATACTGCATATGATGTCTTCTGAATGCCACCTGAAAGGAAATCCATCAATAAAACCTGTTGTTCTTACTGGAAAGGTCTTCATCTCTTGGCTAATTCTCAACTGCTTGTTCCCAGAATGCATTCTACATTTTCTATTAGATATTTAAGCAGATGAACAAGTGAATAGTTCCATGTTTTTTGAGAGTACAGGTCATACTCTGTGTTCATTTCCTATTTGCTCCTTACCTACAAACCCATCTAAATTGTCAATTTGAAACAATATATAAGGTAACAGTAGTACTATTGCCAGTAATTGTGGCAATAGTAATATTGATGTGGGAAAGCAAAGAGCAAAGACTTCCAGGACTGTAAGAAGGCTTGTGGACAGATGGTATGGTAGTCTGGTTTTTGGAAGACTTAATATGCTGCAAAATCTGGTAGCATACCTCAATAGGAGTAGGGAAGTGTTCTCTACTAGCTGCTTTGGTTGCCAGATTTTCCTTCCAGGCAAATACTGGGATGCTGCTATGTACATTTAAGGCCCATTTAAGGCCCATATGCATCCTCTGTATATTCCCAGAGGCTCATTTGAAATTTGCTTTCAGTACAGTTGCCACAGCTATGATGGGACAAAGCAGAGCTTTCATAGCTGCAACACCCCTTCTGTGGAACCTGCTTCCAAAATTTACCCTCCCCTTGCTTAAAACAGTTGTAGGACAAAAGAGACTTCAAACCATTACTGCAAAGTTAAGCTGTCAGAGGAGAGCTGGGAAAGAGCAGGGTAAATCAAGCAATGGAGGGGACAGCTAGGACTTCTTAACACCCCACTCCCAACCTGGGAATCTTGTTTGGAAGCAGGGAGAAGGTTCTTGGGGAGGGTTAGGATGTTTTTGTGCCTCTGCTATTCATACCTGGGAAAATGAGAATTGCATGAGGCCAGATCTCCCTCTCCCACACAAAAGCCCTAAGGAGTCTACTACAAAATCCTTAGGGCTTTACGCATGCACACCCTTTAAAAATACTTTAAAACAACAGTGAGCTACTAAATGGCAAGTTGACATTCACATTGTGTTACTGCATTCATGTCAAATTGCTACTTTATAGCCCACTGCTAACTTTTTAAGGGTTGGGTGTGTAGAAAAATTCTCTGCAGTTTTGAAGGGTGTTCAGGTAGCCCTGCACTGCCATCATTTTTCCAAGTGTGGATTTCACAGAGGGGTTTATTTTAAAGTCAAGCCATGGCCCACACTAATGGCTTGCTGCTATTTAGGGAGCATCTCAGTGTTCCTGCAGTGTCCCCTGGACGGACTGAGGTGATGAGGAAGAGGATGAAGGAGGGGGCACAGAATCCCTGTTGTGCCTGATTTTTGGTCAAGCACAGGTGAAATTTAACCACAGTGTATGGTTAAAGTTTCCAAAGGGCTTCACATGAACCTACCACTTCTTAATTTCTCCTGCCACATGCTATTACATCTGGAGGAATCAAAATTATTAAACTGGACAGTAGCTTTTGAGAATGGTCAAAACGTCTGTTAAAGCACTACGAACACTGGTAAGTTAAACATGACCTACTGTTGATCAAACAGTACTGTTTTCTCTGCAACCAGTTTCTTTCTGTCTGCCCCACACTCATTTCATGGGGGGTAGGTTGGGAAAGAATGAAAAAAGGAACAGCGGGAAAGGCTTTGGGCTCCCTGGGAGAAATGACATTTAGTATGAGCCAGATATTTCAGATGGATTTTGTTCAGAAAGGCCCAAGAGAGTTGACAGTGGTACCTTGGCTCTTGAACATAATCCGTTCCAGGACTCTGGTCATGACCCAAACTGGTCATGAACCAAGTTAAATTTCCGCATACGGTTCAATGTAAATAAGGTCAATCCATTCTGTAACTACTTTTTAAATCAAAAAATGTAAAGCAAAGTGACAAAGTTTGCGGCCATCTCTCCCCTCCCCACCCTGAGCACAAGCATGGCCATCTCCCCACCCACCCCCAGCTTGACTGTGATTGTGTCCCTCATCCCTGCACATGCCCGTCATCCCGGCGCACTGGAGGGGAAAAGGCGGGCACGATTGTACTGGGTGGGAGGAGATGGCCAAGATCCCCATTGTGCTCCTGCAGGAAAGATGGGCACAATCGGGCGCGCTTGTGCAGGAAAGACGGGCGCAATCTCTGCCTTCTCCCCCCACCCAACCCGCCCAGCATGATCACAGCCATCATTGGAGCGGGGTAGGGAGATGGCCGCGATTGCAGTCGCCACCCCATGCAGAGTTAACGACCAGAGTCAAGAATTTGATGAAATTTTTGTTTGCGACCCAATTTGGGTACTCCTGTAGTCCAGAAACTGAGATGTTGCGGGGCAGGTACAGTGGGTTGTCGACCTATCTACAGTATTGACTTGGTTAGTGCAAGATGCAAAATTCATGGAAGCATGTCAGATGAAGGGGAGGGGACAACAACCGAACATTTAATTGCAGAAGACAAACCAGCCATGAAAGAGCATCAGAGCCTTATGTGAAATAATGCAGCAGCAAATCCTTACTTTTTTGTCAGTTGTTTATTGAAAAGATGCAACAACTTGAAGAATTCTGTTGATTATTGATTCTAAGTTCTCTGTGTGCACTTGAACAAAGGCTCTGCTTTTGCTCTGGTAAACAATATTATCTATACCTAACTGTGGCATACAAAAATATATTTATAAGAAAAAAAATATAAACAATTGCCTGTGGCATGTAAAAGTCTTTGGGACTTATTAATCCCATACCAAAATTTCCATGGTTGTCATCCTATGTTGCTTGTAGACTACGATGAGAAAGAAAATTACTGGGCGAATGAGGCCAAGTTCTTTCAGATGCAGAAATAATGGATTCCTCAGTGGAAATGAATGCCAAGTTCTTTTATTTCTATAGGAAATAGAAGCGTTATTTTGCACAATGTATAGTTAACTTATGGAATTTCCTATGCCAATATGTGATGGCCACTGACCTTAAATCAGTCAAATTCATGAACAGCATGAGCCATAATGGCTGAATAGAACTAGGAATGGTTGACTCATTCTATTTCTGTTCCATGTCACTTTTGCAAGTGGCCTAGATTACTGGACCTACCTTGATATTGTACCTTTTAGCCTAGTTCAGATAAGAATATAAAAACAGAAACAGAGTGAGTCAGAAGGGGCCTCCTGGCCATCTAGTCTAACCCCCGGCCCCTGCCATGTGCATGTCCAGCCTATCCTTAAACACCCTCAATGATGGGGCCTCAACCACCTCCTGTGGAAGCCCATTCCATACCCTAAGGGTCCTAACCATTAGGAAGTATGTCCTGGCATCCACCCTAAATCTTGGTTCCCTGAGCTTTGCTCCATTGGAACGCATCCTGCCCTCCACTGCAGGGGAAAAATGGTCATGAGCCACATCTGAGTGGCACCCCCTCACATACCTGTATGTTGCTAACAGGTCCCCTCTGAGTATCCTCCTCTCAAGGCTGAAAAGACCCAGCACCCTCGGTCTCTCCTCATATGGCTTACCCGGCGAACCAGCCACCTTCCTAGTGGCCCTTTGCTGCACTGAATCCAACCTTGCTATATCCCTCTTGTAATGAGGGGCCCAGAACTGAACACAATACTCCAGCATTGCAAGACAGGAAAAGCCTTGAACTTGTAGACCCAACCACTGGGAATTTCTCCCGTGAAAGCTTCATGAATGGAAGATGCATAAGAGACCAGCTCTTGTTCATATCAATGGGTTATGTAAGAGAGCTTCCTGGTAGATTGTGTCCATAAGTACCAAGACAAGCCTTTCCATAAATGGCCACCCCTTCCTTTCCCTTCCTATTATTTTGCTTTGAATAGTAGAAAATATGTTTATTTTGACAGGACAAAATTAAGTATTTATAGAACACGTTTAGCATTCAAAGCATTTACATAGGTTAGCATACCAATCTGCAGGAAAGTCCTACCCAGTAGGCCAGATTTCATTTGCCTCTTTTAAATTCTGAGGAATTACAGCTGGAATCTGAAGATCTACTTTACAACACCTACATCATATCTGTCTTGGGAAAGCCCTCTTAATTTCAAAAGTATTTTGCTGTGTGGCAAGGCTGATGGCAGAGAGTGCTACTTAACAAACACAAACCCGAACCCATTTGAGCAGAGAGAACACACTCATAAGAATGCGAGTGCTCTGTGCAATTAGTGCAAAAGCTCATGGAACTCAGCCTCCCACATGGCCCATCAGGTGGATCCAGGTTGGCTTCAGGAAACAAATCTTAAAGGCAGGAAACCTCTGCTGCTCTTTTCCTGCATCAGCTTGTTTCCAGCAGCATAAACACCTCTGAGCCTAGTTCTGTGAAGCCTGACCTATATTGTCCAATTCTAAATTTGTAGGCTTAAAAAAAGAGAACATCATGACTTGATGGGGAGAGGTCATAGATCTCTTTTTCTAAATGCTTTGTGCATTGTGAAATGTTACATTACTTCAGTTTCAAAAATAAAATATGTAGCAATCTAGGGAAACAGCTGTAGTAAGTACCATAACTGTTATAGCTGCCATGCATCTGTGTATATTTTCAAAGTCCTGTGTTCACTGCTATTGGAGTCTGTGTGGGTATCCCATAGGCGAGATGGCCTATGGGCTTTATTGCTGAGCAGAAAGATGACACAGGGTTCTGAGACTTCCAGGTCAGCTTCCTCAAGAAAATACTATAGTTGTCCATGTATTCTGACATCCAGGGGTTCCTTTGTTTTGGAGAGGGGGAGTGGGAAGAGAGAGAGAAGATAGTAATTTTGGTGGTATCTTCTTAACTGTACAAGCCATGCATCCAAGTTAGAGATCCCTTAGTTTCAGTAGTGGTGGAATTCCCTTCCCAAAGTCCTAGTATGAACAAAGTCTGGAAGCTTTTGCTTTGATTTGTACTGTTAAATTCATAAAGTTTTGGATTTGTACTGCTTTTTGGTGGCTGGAATAAGTTCATATGACAATTGCATTTTAACATTTATTTCATTTCCACTGTCTTTATCATATTGCAGTCCTTCAAAAAGTGCTTTCAGAAAGGACTCCAAGTTCACTCATTTATTGCTTTTCTGTTACAAACTACCAGTGGAATTGCAGTTGACTAAGTCTGTGTATAATTTACTGTGCTGCATCCATACTAGTGGGCATCACATACCTGTGTTTGAGTGGAAGAGGAAAGTTGCAAATGTTTAATCATATCCTCCCTCCCACCATTTTCAGAATTTATTAGGTTAAAGTATAGCACTTTCCCCACATGGATACACACGTTATTGTGGTAATTTGAGAATCTCAGCGAGGCTGGGAGCCATGATAGCAGGAGAGCTGACTCCCTTGCTAGTCTGGTCTCCTAACAAGGTCTCCCAAGGCAGAATGGTCAAAGCTGAGACAGCAGACTAAGATTCATCCATTCTCTTCAGGAGTAATGGGCACATTTATTTAGTATTTATTAATCAAATGCTTTTATATGCTGTCCTATTATATAAAAATCTCAGGACAGCTTACACATCATCAAAAGAGAATGGATATCGCTGATAGTGATGGGAGCAGAGAAACTTCTGAAGGGCAGCTGCTGCAGTGAGTACATCCAATCGCCACTCTTGGCAAGTCAGCAGGATGGGGACTCTTTGAAGAAGACCTTGAGACAGCAGAGATGGGAACTTTGAGAGGAGGCACTGGTCTCTGAAGTGCCTTTGAAGTCGCTGCTCCAAGGTTCTCAGGCTGACCAGGAGGGTGTGAATGGCTTGGAATAGGTGGGAGAGGATCAGAAAAGTGGAAGAGAAAGAGTCATTGCCTTGCCCAGTCCCTGACTCCATGGGAGAGACAGACTGCTCTGTTGTAGGGGTTGTGTTGATACAGCCACCTGGTTATACAACAGTGGGAGCTACCCAGAGGGTGACACCCCAGAGTTACTTGAAAGGAAAGGGTTTTGGGGAGAACTCCCTGGTTTGGATTCAACAGCCATTCTTAGTATGTGCAGAGGCATTACTTGATCTTGTAGCTGTGAAGTACCAATAAACAATCTATTTTGCAAAGACAGAGACAAGTGCACTCACAATAGGTACTGGACAGCAGCACTAGTTGCAGACAATACTGGTGGAAGATCTTTCACAGATAATGGCAGTGATGCTGAAGCTAACTCTGCTTAGTACTGTGAAGAATTCCTGAATTTTCTTACCTTGAAAACCATATGCTGAAACAATCCAGAATGAAACGAGAGATAATGCTAGAAAATGAGACTCCCAACTCAGCAGGCACTTGACTAGCTACTTGTGAACAGCAAAGGACAAGTAGAAATAGAACTGTTACTAATGTCACAACTAGATCAAAGTCAAAAGGAAGTGTAGTGGCTGAAATGCACAGAAGTAAAAGGAAAGTCCAGTTTTGCAAAGCACATACAACTGGAACATGCAATGTGACAAGTATGAATCAAGATAAACTGGAAACTATAACATAAGAAATGGAATGGCTTAAACATTGCAGTACTTGGTGTAAGAGAACTCAAGTGGACTGGAATGGGACATTCTTAGTCAGACAAACACAAAGTGTTTTACACTGGAAATGACAAACTAAGAAGCAATAGAATGGCATTAATAACGAGGCAAAATGTGGAACAGGCAGTCAGAGGCTATAATGCAAAGACCAACTGTGAGAGGTCATCGGGGTTTGCCACCTCCCCCTTGGTGTCCAGTGAGCAGATAAGAGAAAGGCAGGCCCCACTCACAGAACAAAGGCATTTCCTATCCCAAGGGGAGACTTCATAGGGAGGTGCATCAACTGCAGCTGAAGAACTCTGATGCCTCACTGCAGTGTGGGTTGAATGCAATGAGGAACACCTGGGAGAGGGTGTAGGAAGGACTGCGCAGGGGGAAGGAGGATAAAAGGAGGCTGGGGAAGGCTTGTGGGGAGCAGAGAGAGAGATGTGAGGGAAGATTGTGGACAGAACAGGATGAGAAGCATAGGAGAGGCAGGAAGCTGCACACAGCCTAGCCGCAGAGGTGAGGATGTGAAAGCTGGGGCTAGGTGGGTGTCCCAAGGCCAGGGAAGAGGTGCGGGACCCCAGGTCCTAAAAGCCAATGCTGGTCTCCTAGGAAGGCAACTGCCGAGCCTGAGCAGCTCATTACCCAGCGAGATTCCTGAAACAATCACCAGAGCAGCTGCAGAGCCAAGAGGAGTGTTTGCCAGTGCCCCTGCACAAATGGGTGAGGAATGACAGGGCAGGCAGGCAGGCAGGCAGGCAGGCAGTCAACCCCTCTGGGAACTGGAAGGATGCAATGAGAATGTCAGAGAGGCACCACTCTCTGCCCTAGACCAAACCAAAAGCCTGTGTTAATGTATATGTATCCTGTTAAGGCCAGTGAGTCATCTTTGGGTTTTGGACTGTGTTAATTCCTGACAAGCAGCGAATTCCCCAGTACACCAGAGCATTAACAGAACCAGAGTGGTCCATGGAAGTCTGATGTTCCCCTTCCCTCCCAAGCCTATACACCAACCAAATCATATCAATCAGAATTCTTGGAAAACCTATCAATATGATCACTGTTCAGGTTTACACTCCAACAATGGATGGTGAAGAAGAAGAAATTGCAAGCTAGGGGTTGGTAACCAACCAAACCAAGACATGCTGATAATTATAGGTGACTGGAGCACAACAGTAGGAAACACAGCAGAATCAATTATTGTGGGAGAATTTGACCTAGGTTCAGGAAAGAAGCAGAAGAACGACTCAGAGAACCATCTGAGTTTATCACAAATACATATGCCAAGCAACCAATTAGATGACTGTACACATAGACATCACCAAATGGCCAATGTATAGATTTAGAAATATAGATATCTCTATGCATAGACTACATAACTGGAAGTTGAAGAGGGAGAAGCTGTGTTCTCACTGCCAACATAAGACTAGGAACAATTGTGGCAGTGTGAAAGGTCGAATCTCAAAAATTGACCTTTCCCTGGCAAGGTGATTTTCAGCCACATTAAAGGGAGGAAGGTGAGAGGGAACAAAGAGCCCAGGCACCTATTCTTTGGGGACCTACAGAGGCCAGTTGACTCTTCTGGACCCTTTCTTGGAGGGAAATGTTATTAAATAATATGAATAAAAAACCATAATGCTCAGAAGAGGATTGGCATTTAAAGACAGTTATTTTCCCTTTTTGGCTTTGTGGGGTCAGCCAAGCAAGTTTGTTGGGACTGCACAATGAGGCAGCAAAGAGGCCATTCTGTCCTTCTGCTCACTCTTCTCTGACATTCTGCCAAGTTCACATCCCCTGTTCATGCCCTCTCTTAGCATCATATTCCTCTTCCTCCACTCTGTCCCAATCCACCTTGTACTACCCAGAAAAAAGAGATGAGGAAAGAAATGAATCAACAATGTAAACACAATCACAGAGGCTTCCTACTTCACATATACCAGTTTTGTGGGGCGGGGGAGGGGCATCAAGAAAGGGCCGATAATATCACTGTGATTCCATTATTCTCCCCACAGCACATTGCTTAAAATATGATTCTTTAATAATTCTGTTTTATCAGAATTGTATTAGCACGTGTTTATTGTTATTTTTAAAATACCTACAAAGTAGATTCCTGTAATTAAATAGGCAATTTTAGTGCTGAATTTGAAGACAACTCAGTCCAGGATCGAACAAATTCAGGAAGTAATTAATGAAGTGACTGGTTATGTTGGGTGAGATAGTCAAAGTCAGACTACAAAAGGCATTTGCACTTTTCTTTTTAAGAAGAAATGTTTAAGAAGAAATATTAAAAGCAAAAGGGAAATCTCATTAAGAGAAGGGAGGTGAGTTGCTTGGATTCCATGTTTTCCTGTCCATTCTTTCTTTCAAAAAACTTGTGCTACAATTCCATAGCACAAATATTTTGCTAATTAAGAAACAAGTTGGGAAAACTGATGGGAAAATGTGTAAGAAGTAGAAATAAATGATAATATAAAATGTGACTGAATTTGCCATGACCATTTCATCTGGAAGAAGCCCATCAAGAATGCAAGAGGGGAAAAAAGGACCATTGGTTGAAGTCTGCATGTAATCAGTTCTGACCTTGAAGCTCATAGATATGTAATGTTAAATAAAGAACCCTTGAAGTAGACTTATCCTAAGGTCAGGTATGCGGCATGTAAAGAAAGTCCCTGCAATAGCGCTCACTCATTGTAGTAGCCATCTTGAAATATAAGGTTGGAGAAATTTCGATTTGCTCGACAATATCCACTGTTGACTCTTGGCCAGTATTTATAATCCGTTTGGTAGGTACTTGCTTCAGTACTGGTGACAAAATCTATTAAAAGATGAAATATTAAGTTATGAAATCACATAACTCACATGCCTTACTTTCATTATGACTTTTATATGTTTTTCTGCATTCCTTCTGGAATAGTCATCTTGTAGTTTTTAGTGCTAACACAAAAGGGATTGTGACATACAACTTATCCTCAACATCCCTGTAATTGTGTGCATTTGACTTAATTCAACTAACCTGGAGAGAGAGAAGATCCTAGATTCAGTTTCTTAATTTCTTTCAGTTGTGTTTGATTAGCTCTCTTTGTTTCCAAGATAAATTGTTGATAGGTGTTCCAGTTATGGCCCAGTTCTTGCTTGATGCAGGGAGAACCTATTTTATCTGCAAGGACAAATCCACATTGCGAGCCAAGCACCATTTATTGAAATGCTATTTTTCCTCTACTTGTGGAAAACATTTATGAACTCGGAGAAAATATCCACTGCCCTACCAGCCTGAAAACATCTGGTTCCATTTATTGGGAAAAAATGCTGTGCTAGTTTGGACAATGGGCACTTGTTAGCAAGGATATGGATGGCATGGACATGAATGTTGGCCTGTGGATCTGGATAATCTAGGCTCTAGGCTATACTCATTCTGGGCCAGGAACAAGCCTAACCTCACAGCCTCACAAGAACCCTGTGAGGATAAAAACAGAGTGGAGAACTAAGCAACCCATCTTGAGTAACTTGCAAGAGGGAAAAAGGATATAAATGCAGTGTACTAATAAGAATAAATCACTGGTGTTTAGCAACATTCTGACTCTCATACTTTTGGGGTTCAGAAAGACTTTAAACCACACCCCTGGAGCCAAATGACAAGCAACCTGTAATGCAAACCAGCTTTCCAGGCTCCAGGAGGCAGGGGGAGGGTTAATTCAGGAACGAACAAAATGTTGGAAATACCAGGTGCCTGCACCTGAGGTCTTTGGGAGACATCCTCCTCGTCTGTTGTTAGGGAGGTGAGAACTCTACAAATTGGCCTCAGGGACACAGCAGATAACATGGGATGACTGGTTAAAGACTGGAACCTGGAGTAAATGGCTGGAACCCAGGGACTGGAAGTTGGGCCACCATCCCATGACTGCAGACCTGGGCTGTGGGGGTGGGGAATAAAACACCAAGAATCAAGCAGCCTTTTGTTCCTTTCTTGGGAAAGGGTCTGTCCTGCTGCCATTTCTCTACACTGAAGATTACTGTGGCATCCTGCTGTTAGAAGGTAGCATTACTTTGGCTAGGTTAGCATAGAAGGTGTTTGCTATTTTATTGTCTGAGTGGGCCAACAAGGGCTGCTGCTGTCCAATTCCCTTTTCCCCCTCCCTTCTCCATCTTCCCTGTATTTATCCCTTTAGACTGTATGTTTTAGATAGTCCACCCCTATTTTTAACTTTTTAATAAAGTTGTTTGTTTTTCCAAACTTGATTTGTCATGTGCTGAATCCAGTGTCTGGTCCAGGGTTCTGAGATCAGGGAATTACTGGGCAGGATTTGACCCAGTTGGCCAGGGGAGTGGTGGATCCTGGCTGGCTTTCCATTACACACTCCCACCAATTTTTTTCTGCACACTGAAAGCTATTTCATCAGATGGAATGTAGGCTATTACTTTTCCATGTATGTGCAATATTATTGATAGGCAGCTATTTTCAATATGTACAGATGCATTGCCTGCAGCCTGAACTGGTACAAACCAGGAGTTATTTGTTACTTGATTTGTACTAACTATATATCCTGTACTAATCATATATGAATGGTCTTCTCTTTCAAGGACTGCACAGCTGAAACAACATGGCAAAGAATCACAGGGTTGCCCTCTTTACCCGGCATAGCAAATGCATCAGTTTGCTGAGCTACGATCTCTGCTCCTGTCTCCTGGTTTGTAGGTGGCTCAGCAGGAGAAGAGTCCTTCCATTGATCTTGGACTTGCTGGAATAGTGACAGAGCTTCTTGGCCTTTTGACAACCTCCCATTCATTCTTACAGGATAAGGTGGCTGAACCTCTTGACAGGCAAATTCTTCAACATATTTTACAGGTTCATTCTCCACAGGCCTTGCAAACTCCTTTGCCTTCAGCTGGGCTTCCAGTTTCATTTTCTACAGAAACAAGTCATACAAGCAGTGGATATGCTGGGAAAGATTTATTAGAATGCTGTATGCTGCAAACACAGGGCCCAGTAGCCATAGTCAAAGTCTACACAAAAGCAGTGTTATGTACCTAGCAATGTTATACTGTGGCAATGCCATGTAGCCATCCAGCTCAAGTCAACAGAGGCTAACTAAAAGTCACAGTGACCACAACTGAAATATTATGATTCCAAAGAGCAAAAAATGGGGCAAGGAAATTACCATCCAGTTCAAGTAACAAGAAGGGCTAGTTCAAAAGCTGCTATGAAATTGTCCTGATGAGGAAGCACAAGGAATGATAACCAGGTTTGCAGATGATACAAAATGGGGTGGAATAGCAAACACCCTGGAAGACAAAAAGAAGATCCAGGGTGATCTAGATAAGCTTGGATGCTGGGCTGAAAGCAACAGACTGAGATTCAACAGGGACAAATGCCAAGTCCTCCACCTAGAAAAATGAAATCAGATGCATCAACACAAGATGCAGAATATATGGCTCAACACTACTGGAAAAAAAGACCTTGGAGTTATTGTGGACAGCAGGCTAAATATGAGCCAACAATACAATGTAGCAGCAAAAAGGGCAAATGCTATTTTGGATGCATTAAGTATCACTTCCAAATATTACTATTCAACTATCCTATTCTATGATTCTGTGATATATTACTTGGAACAAGGAACACATCATTTCTAGGCATAATCTATTCACATATTTCAACTTTTAATTAAATATGAGAGAACTATGGTAGATCAATACTGCTTCATATGTAGAAAAATGATGGTTTTATGTTTTTTAGATATTTTTAGATGTAAATCATATTCATGCAATACTCATGAATATTAATGATTGCACACTTGTTAGGTGTTTTTCCATGATTTTTTAAAATATGCAACTTCTTGTTAAAGAGCTGCCTGCTTGAAATACATCTTATGCATTTTGGACAACTGTCATAGATGCATAGAATAGCAGAGTTGGAAGGGGCCAAGAAAGCCATCGGGTCCAACCCCCTGCTGTTGCAGGTCACCAGTTTACTCCATCCTACACAGATGACTGTTTCTTTTTTAATGTCTCTAGTGTCTCTATCACGTAACAATGATTCAATAAGGTATGCTAATTTAACATCAGTTACGGAATCTCATCTTTTGACTTAGAATCATGAATAGTCGAGTTGCAACTGGCTAGTAAAACGATTGGGTCCAATGCCCTGCTCAATGCCCTCCTCTCAATCAAAGCACCGGTGGCTGTCCAATCAAAGCCATCGGAGACTCAATCAAAGTCTCCGATGGCTGTCCAGTTGCATCTTGCATGCTTCTAGAATGGGAGAGCCCACAGCCTCCGTAGGTAACTGATTCCTTCATCCTATTGCTGTAACAGGACATTTTTCCTGATGTTCAGCCAGAATCTGGCTTCTTGTAACTTGAACCTATTATTCCATATCCTGCATTCTGAGATGATTTTGATGAGCTCCTGGTCTTACTCTCCGGGATAAACTTATCCAGTGTTGGGTAGAGGGGAACTAGTATTCATGGGATTTAGAAATGATACTTCTATCGATGCAACCCAAACCAGTATTTGTCTTTTTTGTAGCCACATCACATTATTAATTCATATTCAGCTTGTGATCTACAACAATTTTAAGCTTCTTCTTGCTGGTGGTAGTCAATCTTAGATTAGTTGTTTCAGAAGGGGCCAAGAAGACCATCAAGTCCAACCCCCTGCTGGGGCAAAATGCCAATTAAACCATCCCACTCAGATAACTGTCTATTTGCTTCTTGAATGTCTCTAGTATGGAAGAGCACACAACTTCTCTTGGCAGCTGGTTCCACTGCTCTTACAGTTAGGAAATTCTTCCTTGTGTCTAGCCTGCACCTGGTGTACTGTATTTTAAGTTCATTGTTCCATGTCCTACAATTTGGGATGAGTGAGAGAGGTCTTTTCCTTCTTCTTTGTGACAGGCTTTGAAGTACCTGTACACTGCTATCATGTCACTTCATAGTCTTCTTTTCACAAAGCTGAACAGGTCCAGTTCTTTCAGCCTCACATCATAAGATTATTTTACAGTCCCTGTATCATCTTTGTTGTCTCTGAATCGTCTCCAGATTATCAGCATCCTTCTAAAACCTGGGTGCCCAAAAACAAACGTTATACTCCAGGTGAAGTCTGACTAATGCAGAATAGAGGGGAATGACCACTTCTCTATTTCTGGAAGTGATGCCTGTATTTATGTACCCAAGATAGTGTTTCCCTTTTTTGTGGCTGCATCACACTGCTGGCTCATATTTAGCTTGTTGACTATAACAACACCCAAGTCCCTTTCTCTCTCAGTACTGTTGAACCAAACAAAAGGGATGCATCTTGTATTGATGCAGCTGATTTTTTATTTTTTGCCTAGGTGGAGAACTTGGCATTTGTCCCTGTTGAATTTCATTCTGTTGTTTTCCACCCAGCATTCAAGCTTGTCTAGGTCTTCCTGGATCTTCTTTTTATCTTCCAGAGTGTTAGCTATTCCACCCAGTTTAGTATCATCTGCAAATTTAATTCTTATTCTTTGTATTCATAGATTAAAATGTTGAAGAATACTGTCCCATGGCTGAGCCCTGTAGTACCCTATTCATAACTTCTCTTGAGGTTGAGAAGTTATCATTGGTGATCACTCTCTGTGACCCATTTTGAAGCCAGTTGTGGATCCACTTAATAGAAGTTCTGTAAGCCCACATTTTGCTAAGTTATTTATTAGGATGTTGTGGGATGCTTTGCTGAAAGTTTTGCTAAAGTCTAGGGAAATAATGTCCACTGTATTTCTTGTGTCCATTTGGGTGGTAACCCAGCTGAACAATGATATTAGGTTGGTTTGGCATGACTTATTCCTAAGAAATTCATGTTGGTTTCTGTTTACCACTACATTTTCTTCATGGTGCATAGAGACCGATTTTCTAATGATCTGCTGCAGTAATTTCCCAGGGATTGAAGTTAGACTGACTGGACTATAATTCACTGGTTCTTGTAGATGAGGACCACATCACCTCTCCAGTTGTCCGGCACTTCCCCTGTTCTCTAAGATTTCTCAAATATTATATATAGCAGCTCAGAGAGCACTTGGGCCAGTTCCTTTAATATTCTAGGACGGAGCCAGACTTTGCTTCTCACTGACTTGAATTCTGAAAATTGGCCCTTTTAAAGTCAAGGATACGTGTTTGGCTGCAGCAAACATTTGCCATCCTTTGACAGAGAAGTCAGTGGTGTGGTCACTTTCACCTAGGGAATCCATGGTTGTTACTCTATGTATTGGATCATCTTTGTTGGTTAGTATTAAGTCTAGCGTTGCTCTTCTCCTCATTATTTCCTCCACTTTCTGATGGAGGAAGTTATGGGTTACACAGGTGGAATCTCTTGGATTCTCATGTTTGCTGAATGTATCTCCCAGCAAATATCAGGGAAGTCAAAATCACCCATATGACCATGTCATGTCTTGTTGCCACACTGTCTACTTGTTTTTTGAAGATAATGTCTTTGTCTTCTCTTTGATTTGATGGGTGGTAGTAGTTGCCAATGACTATGTATCCAGCACAAGATGCAATGGTGGTAACCTTTGCCTCCCTGCACCTCACACTCTGGATATAATAAAGAAACACAGAAGAGGTGGGAAGGAAGGCATCGTTGGAATCTGCCGAAGCCGTCAGCATCAGCCTCTTCCCTTCCACAGCATTCACCTTTTGCCTGCTATGGGTGGGCAGAGGAGCCTTATTTAGCACCCCAGGTCCAGGATCACGGGACCTCTGAACTGAGACTCCAAATAATCCTATGCCCGCCCCCACAACTGTACATTGAGATCAGCGGGAGAGGCCTTTCTCCAGGAACCCTCCGTGAAGGATATTAGGAGGGTAAGTACCCGGAGGAGGGCTTTCTCTGCGGTGGTGCCCAATCTATGGAATGCGCTCCCCACAGAGGTCCGCCTGGCGCCGTCGTTATTTGTTTTTCGGCACCAGGCAAAGACCTTTTTATTCAAACACTATTTTAATTGTTAATATTATTTTTTTATTTTATTTTTCGGGCCAGGTCGACTCATATTATATTGTTTTATACTGCTCTTATTTATTTATTATTGTGAGCCGCCCAGAGGCTTCGGCAAATGGGACGGCATAGAAGCCTTCCAAATGTTGCTGTTGCCTTTTGCTTGTCTTAGGTGGACCTAGATGCACTTAATGTAACTACTAGACTCCTCCTCCTGTAATTCATTGCAGATATAAGTATTCCGAACATATTGCATGGCCCCTCTTCCCATTCATTCATTCATTCATTCATTCATTCATTCAAAGCTTTTGTATGCCGTCCTATTATACAAGAACTCAGGATGGCTTACAATATTTAAAAACAATTAAAACAACAATTTCATGTATTTGATTTTACATGTAATCACTGTGGCGAGGATTGCACTCGCTCAAAACTGGAAAAGTGAGGAACTACCCACCAATGAACTGATTCTAAAAAAGCTTCTGGACTGTGCAGAAATGGATGGATTGACTTTATCACTGAAGGAGAAAGAAGATACTGACTTCTATCAAACTTGGGACTCTTTTTATTATTGGCTAGAGAAATGGGACTTGGCTTAGATTTAAATATGTTTTTAAGTTAACATAAATGGAAAAAGAAGGGTGTGGGGGCTGACCCAGTGGGCTCGATGTTTTTGATGATGGATGTTGTTTGTAGTTTTCTTTTTGTTTTTTTAGGATTATAATTTCAAATAAAACTTATTAAAAAAACCAATTTCAATAAATAATAAAACAGAACAAAACAATACATTGCAAAACAAACAGAGCACCTGAACTTAAAAGCTATTGGATTTTAAATACTGTTTAAATAAAATGGGTTTGACCTGGCGCCGAAAATAGTATAAACTTGTCGCTAGGCATACCTCTGCAGGAAAGTACATTCCAGAGTCTGGGCACCACAGCAGAGAAGGCCCTACTCTGAGTTGATGACCTTTTTACCTCTCTTAGAGAGGGTCCCCGGAGCAGGCCTTCTTCCATAGATCTTAAGAGGCATGAGGGCATATAAGGAAGGAGACGTTCCTTCAGGTATCCTGGTCCCAAGCCATTTAGGGCTTTATAGGTCAAAACCAGCACCTTGAATTGGGCCCGGACTTCAACTGGAAGCCAGTGCAGCTGGTAGAGGACTGGCATTATGTGAGAGTAACGGCCGGTCCCTGTCAGCAGCCTGGCAGCTCTATTCTGTACCAGTTGCAGTATCCGGACCGTTTTCAAGGGCAGCCCCACGTAGAGCGTGTTACAGTAATCCAGGCGGAAAGTTACCGGAGCATGTATCACTGTTGCTAGGGAGTGCTCATCCAGGTAAGGACACAGCTGATGGATCGGTCGAAGTTGTAGGAAAGCACTCCTTGCCACCGCCACCACCTGGAACTCCAGTGACAGCTCTGGGTCAAGGAGTACTCCCAAGCTGTAGACCCTGTCCTTTAGAGGGAGTGCTACTGGGTCAAACTGGGTCAAAATCATCTACCTGGAGACCCGCACTGCCCACCAACAGGACTTCTGTCTTATCTGGATTGAGGCTCAGTTTATTGACCCTCATCCAGCCCATTACCTCATCCAGGCACCGGTTCAGTACAGCCACCGCCTCACCTGGAGCAGATGTAAATGAGAGGTAGAGCTGGGTGTCATCAGCATACTGATGACTCTGCAGCCCAAACCTCCTGATGACCTTTCCCTGTGGTTTCATGTAAATGTTAAATAGCATGGGGGACAAAATAGAGCCCTGCGGAACTCCATGACAAAGCTGCCATGGTGCAGAGCTATAGTCCCCCAGCACCACCTTCTGGAATCGGCCGGCCAGATAGGAGTGGAACCACTGCCACGCAGTGCCTCCTACTCCCAAGTCAGCCAGCCTATCCAGAAGGATACCATGGTTGATGGTATTGAAAGCTGCTGAGAGGTCCAGGCGAACCAACAGGGATGCACTCCCCCTGTCCCTCTCCCTGCACAGGTGACCAAGGCAGATTCAGTACCATAACCAGGTCTGAAGCCAGACTGAAATGGGTCCAGATATTCAGTTTCATCCAAGAGAGCCTGGAGTTGTCCTGCCACTACCCATTCTAACACCTTGCCCAAAAATGGAATATTGGCCACTGGTCTAAAGTTGGCGGCCACCTCTGGGTCCAGGGATGCCTTCTTCAGGACAGGCCAGATCACCGCCTCCTTCAAGGGGACTGGGACCCAGCCCTCCCTCAGTGAGCCATTAATAACCACCTGGATCCTGTAACTGGCCTCCTTAAGTAGCCAGGAAGGGCAAGGATCAAGAAGACAGGTGGTAGGATGTACCATTCCAAGCACCTTGTCTGCATCATCAGGCCACAATGACTGAAACCCATCCATTAAAGATGGACCAGACAGAACTCTGGACACTTCCTGTACTGGAACAGTATCAACTGTGGAGTCCAGATCGCGGCGAATCTGAGCAATTTTTTCCTTAAAGTACTGGGCAAAGTCATCACAGCAGGCTGCTGAAGGTGTGACCACGTCATTTTCCTGGCCAGTATGTGTTAAGCTTTGCACTATTCGGAAAA
Organism: Varanus komodoensis; assembly: GCF_004798865.1. Lineage (NCBI taxonomy): Eukaryota > Metazoa > Chordata > Lepidosauria > Squamata > Varanidae > Varanus > Varanus komodoensis. Next base: position 4,000,375 of record NW_025336100.1, on the reverse strand, counting down.
GCTCTGCTGGATGGCACTGTGAAGAAGCAATGGAAGCAGAGAAGAACTGCCTCTTCACCGCCCTCACCACCACAGCATAGGCACGATAATGAGCGTGTAAGTGTGTTCGGTCAGATTTGTCTCAAGATTTCCTCCACCTGCACTCTAGCCATCTCCCGACCTGCTTCATTTCCCGCAACTCAGGCCTATACCATGGTGCCAAGAGGGCTCTGCCAGGAGGGAGAGGATGCTTAGGAGCGATCATGTCAATTGCCCTGGTCATCTCCCTAGTCCACAAATCGACCAGGACATCAACAGGAGCACCAGCTTTATCAGCCAGAAAATCCCCCAAAGTCCTCAGGAATCTATCTCGATCCATCTTGCCCCGAGGGCAGACCATCTTAATAGGGCCCGCACCCTTCCGGAGGGAGAGATCAGCACCGAGCTCAAACCTCAAAGGGAAGTGGTCTGACCATGACAAAGGATTTAAGGTCAGGTTTCTCACTTCCAGGCCACCCTTTTATCCCTTCTATTTTTCTTGAAGAGGTTGTATCCATCTTTCTTTGAACTCCAACTATAAGAATCTTTCTACCACATTTCAGTAATTGCCACAAGATTGTAGTTGCCTTCATGTACTTGGAGCTCATGTTCATGTAGTTTATTACCCATGCTCTGGGCATTGGTGTAGAAACATCACAGTTCACTAGGGTTATAACCTAGTTTGTTTCTGCATCTTTGGTTTTTGGGGTATGTCTTATTAGATATTTTTAATCTGCTGTGGGGCTTAGTTCATTTCCTGTTCTCGTAGTGCCCCTTTGTACATCTCCTTCCCCCTGTGTGCTTTAGTTTAAAGCCCACCTAACGAGGTTCTCCATTTTGAGTTCAAGGAATTGTTTTCCATACTTTGAGAGATGCAGCCTGTTATTTGCCAGTAGTCCTTCATCTAAGAAGTTTATCTTTTGGTCCCAGAAACCAAATTTCTCTCTTTGGCATCACTGTCTTATCCAGGTCCTTTTTGAAGTATTGTCTTTCTCTGTCATTTCCTCTTCCCTTAGTAAGTAGGATTTGAGAGAAGACTATCTGGATTCTAGTGTCCTTAATTTTTCTGGCCAGAGCCTTGGATTCTGATGCAATTTCCTCTACATTTCTTTTGGCTGTGTCGTTTGTTCCCACATGGATGAGAAGGAAGAGGCAACCATTGATAGCTTTTATGAGTTGTAAGCATCTATTGGGTATGTCATTGATCTTGGCTCCAGGTAAACAGCACATCTGTCATTTTTCAGGGTTGGTTCTGCATACATAGCTTTCCATTCCTTGTAGTAGGGAGGCTCTCATTACTAGAACTTTTTACTTTTTTTTTGTGTTGCAAGCTTCGGAAGCATTTCTTATGTTAGGATCATTGTTGCTGCAACCTGTGGTCTGGGTAGTGTTTCTCATGATTGGTTGATTTCTGCAGAGTAACTGGCTTTTCCTCTAAGGTCAGCTGCTCTCACTGTTTTTCCTCCAATATTTTATTTTATTTTATTTTATTTTATTTTATTTTATTTTATTTTATTTTATTTTATTTTATTTTATTTTTATTTATTTATTTATTTATTTATTTATTTATTTATTTATTTATTTATTTATTTATTTATTTATTTATTTATTTAAAACATTTCTATGCTGCCCCCATCGCAACAAAGCCTCGGGGCGGCTCACCATTTCATATTTGGAAATCGTTTGAGATTTTCCCCATTTCCTGGGTTGTACACTATCTTCTATTTACTTTGTTGGTGACTGACACTATTTCGCAGGGAGATTTGATGTCTGCTTCTTTGCTTATAGAGCTCACTGCTTTAGACAGATGGTGACCTCTAGTATAGCATCAATTTTTTGGTTCATTTTGAGGGTGAGTAATACTAGTTCAGCCCTAAGAAGGCAAATTGCTTGCATCTGTCACATTTAAAGTGTGGTAGAATGTCAGGGAGAAGTACCACAAACATCTCGTACTTATTACAACTCACTGCCTCTAAATGGCACTCTCTCTACCCATTTTTTTCTGAATGGCTGCCCTTCCTGCTTGCTGTAGCAGACTTGTGCTGTGTGGGAATCAAAGGTAGGATGCTTGGGTTTGGTCTTAATTTTCTTTTGGGGGTTGGATGGGGGTGTGTAAGGGGGAGCATCTCCTTTGTTGGTGTGGCTCTAGCACCTGTGGATTAGGCCCCAGAGAACTCATTTTTGGCAGTGGTGGTGGGTGGGATTTGAGCAACTGCCTTCTGGGGGTGTCTGTTCCTTGTCCCTCCCATGATCTCCTCCAGTCCTGAGGTTTGCAGGCATCCACCCTGGTGAGGTAGAAGATTTGTACTCACTAGGCTCTTCCTTTTTCTTGTTTTTCTCATTGAGGGTAGTGGTGGCCATCTTTTTGCCTGGAGATTCTGGCACAGTGGGGGTTTGCTTTCTCCTTCCTCACTGTGGGGCCCCAGGGTGGTTTGAAGAATCATCAGTTTTATAGGGACCCATTTGAGGACCTGGGGGGGTCACTGGCAAACAGCAATTGCCTCCCCTTTTTTCTCCTCTGTGTTAACAGAGCTCTGACTTAATTTGACCTCTTAGTAGCCATCTTAGCTTACGCAGTTTATTACTCAGCCAAGTATTCCCCATCTTATTACTGTACATTTGGTATCTTTTTAATAGGTACAGAACTTGGGACTTGTCCCCATCAAAATTCATTCTGTTGTATTCAGTACAGCACTTCTATTCCACCCAATATTGTGTCACCTGCAAATTTGATAAGCATTCCTTGCACCTCCTCATTCAAAGCATTGATGAAAATGTGGAAAGGACCGAGTCCAGAAGTGAACCTTGCAGTCTCCTACTTGTGACATCTCTCCGGTTTGAGATAGTGCCATTGATTCTGATTCTGTAATGAGTTGTGGCTCCACCTGACAGATTTTCCATCTGGCCTACTTTTAGTTAATTTGCTGATCAGGATGTCATGGAGAACTTTGTCAAAAGCTTTCATTGCCATTGTTGTCTTGTTACTGTCCTTCTGTGCTAAGGATTCAAAAGCAGCGTACATGTGTTCTGTTGTTTTCTGTTAAAGTCCTATAGGCACTGTGAGGTTTTGGTTTTGCACCAAGTTGGAAGACCACTCAAAAGGAAGGTTTTATGCAAGCACTTATCGAGTCACCATGACAAAGATCCTTCTCTGATGTTTATTTGCAAATAAGTTCCTTTATGTGAAGGTTCTCAGCAAGCTTAATTAAGTTTAAGCTTTCCTCTATTGTAGGTTGAACCCTTTGCATTGATTCCCAATGTGCTCATTGGAGGATTAGTAATGATATGTTCCTTGATGAATGCACCCTAATTGCCACAGACTCATTTGTTTCCACCACAAAAATGATAAAAATCATAATGAGAAGAAACTAGTAGGTTGAGATTCTATCCCATGGCAAGATGAACTGACACTGGGGGCAATTAAGATGAGCTATTGAATAGCCTATTAGAGGGTAATCCTACAGTCCCTGAGAGAGCATCGCAGGAGCCATCACAGGAGCAATTGTTCATAAAAGCCCTCTGAAGTTGGAGAAACCATTATTTTTGTACATATGCTCCAACCTTGGAAGGGGGAGCTGGCAATCTGCCTCCCCTGCAGTAAGTGAGAATCTTACTGGCTGTCTCTACAGTTAGACACTTAGTCTCAGAGAGCGGGGAAGGAATGTTTTGGTGGAGAGGAAGAGACCAGAGAGGCCAGGATATGAATTACCTTGAGCCTCTCCCAACCTCCTCCTCTCCCCCTCCAAAATGCCTTTGCTAGACAGGCTTAAAAAAAAACCTTTAGTAAAACATGTAGGGCAAGAGGGTGAGCAGGCAACTTTCACCTTCACCACTAGTCCCATCCTGCTTTGGATAACTGGATGCCTCCAGTCACCAAGAACACAAGCAATACAACTGCATCCTTAAACTGCCTCTTGTTTCTGAAAGAATGGACAAATTGGATAAATTGGACAGTCATGTCATGGATGTATGTAACCAACTAGCAGATATTCGACTTAAAATGGAACAAAACGTGAAAAAGATACAAGAGGTCCAAAAGAAAATGGAAGATGTTGGCAAAAAGTCTGGAAAGATAAAGAGATACAATTATTAACACAAACAAGTCATTATGGGATTCGGTTGCCATATTGGAGATGGAGAAGGCATCTAATTATCTAAGATTCCAGGATATACCAGAGGCAAAAAATGAAAATTTAAGGGAATTAATGAACACTATGCTAGCAGACACTCTTGACTTGGAAAATGAAGAGATGGATAAAGAGATCAACCTGGTTTATAGAGTTAATTCAAGCTATGTTAGAAGACACAAACTACCAAGGGAAGTTCATGTTAAATTTGCAAGAAGATCCGTAAGAGATAATGTTCTGAGAGTTGTACATGATAAATCATTAAGCGTTGATGAGCAACATGAGGTGACTGTTCTGAAACAAATACCATGGAGGATTAGAGAAGGACGAAAGAAATATTTATTTCTTACCACAAAGCTGACAAAGAAGGGAATTGTGTTTAGATGGTTAACACCAGAAGGGATATTTTTTACCTGGAATTCTACAAGATATAAATTGGATTCAATCTTCAAGGCTCAAGAGTTTTATGAAAAATTTAGAAGCTCATTTGAAGATGAAGAATTGGCTGAACAAAAAGGACTGAAAAATGTTGAGGTAACGGATGTAACAACCTATCACCCTGAAGAAGGAGAAATAGCTACTATAGATCAACAAGAAGACGAACAGACATTGGAACCAAAAGAAAAGAGAAAAGGTAGAAGTGTGAAGGCTAAACATAAATAGATAAATATATATTTTATAAATATGGCTTTTAAAATGGCAGGAAGAATCGAACTCTTCTCTTTGAATGTAAATGGATTAAATGCACCCTCTAAGAGGAGAAGGACTCTCTCAATTTCAAAAATTGAAACTAGATGTAATTTGTCTACAAGAAACACACATTAAGAGACAGTAAGCTTTTGGAAAGTCCAAAACTCAGAAAGTTATTTATATCTTCTGCTCATCAAAAGAAAAGAGGTTTGGCATTATATATCAAGAAAAATTAGATCCCAAATATATTCTAGCAGATGAAGAAGGTAGAATTTTGTTGGTGAAGTCACAATGAAACTTAAAAAGGTGCTTTTAGTGGCAATTTATGCTCCAAATGATCAGCAGGAAGCGTTCTATCAAAAATTACATACTCTACGTTTGCAAATGGACTATCAAACTCTGTGTTTAATGGGAGATTTCAATGCAATTGTATTTAAAAAAATAGACTACAAGAGTGAGACTAAGGAAAAGAAAGGTAGGAGGATACTTCCAAAGTCCTGTTTTAATATATTAGAAGAATTTAGATTAACAGATGCCTGGAGGCATAAAAATCCAACTTCTGCTCGGTATACTTTCTACTCGAATAGACATAGGTCATGGTCTAGAACTGATATGATTTGGATAACCCCAGACTTAGTTCCAGACTTGTTAGAAGCTGAAATAGATACAAATGTCTGGGCAGATCATAATCCTGTAATCATGACATTGAAAGGGACAGTAAAAACACCCAGATGGGTATTCAATAAATCTCTATTAAAAGACAAAAAGTTCAAAAAAGAGATAAACAAGGAAATGGAATTGTTTTTCCAAGTTAATAAAGCTGAAGAAACCTCTTTGCAAAATGTTTGGGATACGGCTAAAGCATATGTTAGAGGTCTGATAATAACATATTCAGCAAAAATAAATAAAAAGAGAAAGCAGGAATGATTTAAACTAGTAGATGAATTGGCGAAGCTTGAACAGGAGCTTCAGGAAGACCCATCAAAAAAAGATCTTAAGACACAAATGAATATTTTAAAACACAAATTGAACCTCTTAGATACAAATGAACTTGCCAAACAAATGAAATTGACTAAACAGAACTTTTTTGAAAATGCTAATAAACCAGGGAGATGATTAGCTTACAAACGAAAGAAGGAAAGAGAGAAAAGAGAAAAATTTATAATATATAAATTGAAGGATGGAGAAGGACAAGTGCAGGTACAAAGTACGTCAATCAAGAAAATAGTGGAAGACTTTTTTGTAAAGCTGTACCAAAATAAAGAAATCCTAATTGAGAAAGTTAATGGGCATATTCAAAAGGAAAATCTACCAAAGTTGTCAGAGAAATACCAAAAAATATTAAATGAGGAAATAATGACAGAGGTAACTGAGGTGATCAAGAGACAAAAGAATGATAAAACTCCTGGTGTGGATGGGCTACCAGCAGAGTTTTATAAAGCTTTTGAAGGAATCCTGTCTATGCCTTTTAAGGATATATGTAATACGGTATTGTCAGATGCTAAAATACCAAATACCTGGACTGAGGCAAATATTACCTTAATATCGAAAGAAGATATGGACTTGACACAGATTCAGAACTATAGACCTATATCACTTTTAAATGTGGATTACAAAATCTTTGCCTCTGTAATGGCAGAAAGACTGAAGAAGTATCTAACGGACTTTATACACTCAGATCAAAATGGCTTTCTACCTAAAAGACAAATGAGGAACAATATGAGAATTATTTTGGATATTCTCGTATATTATGAAATTCACTCTGAAAAACCAATGGCATTGTTGTTTCCTGATGCACAGAAGGCCTTTGACAATGTTAACTGGCAATTTATGAAACAACAACTAGCACAAATGGAATTTGGTGAGAAATTTATCAATGCAATATCAAGTATTTACCAAAACAGACTGCCAGGATAATAATTAATGGAGAACTTACAAATACTATAGATATTCAAAAGGGCACAAGACAAGGATGTCCTCTATCGCCATTGTTATTTATATTGATTTTAGAAGTGTTAAATAGAAATATTAGAGAAGATATGGATATTAAATATGCTAGAATTAGAGATGAAAGCTATAAATTGCAAGCATTTGCAGATGATTTAGTTTTTATTCTAGAGGAACCTTTGGTAACAATGTCTAAACCTTTACAAAAGATAGAAGAGTATAGTGAAGTTACTGGGATGAAAATCAATAGAGCAAAGACGAAATTGCTAGTGAAAAATCTCACATTGGAGCAGAGAATAACTCTGACGGGGAACAAGTACATCTTCAAATTGTTAAAAAGGTTAAATATGTGGGAATTTTTCTTACAGCTAAATGTACTACATTGAAAGAAGATAATTATGATAAACTACTCAAGGAAATTAAGAGTGATCTGGAAAAATGGGCTAATTTGCAACTATTGTTGTTGGAAGAATAGCAATAGTTAAAATGAATATATTACCAAAGTTCTTATTTTTATTCCAAACAATTCCCATAAAAATTGATAAATGTTTTTTTGATGATCTAAACACCCAAATTCTGCAATTTGTATGGCAAAAGAAGAAACCAAGGATTAAATTAAAAATACTTCATGAGGCCAAAGGGAATGGGGGTTTTCGCCTTCCTGATTGGATGTTGTATTATCAAGCTCTGTCTTAATGCGACTAAAAGAATGGATAACTTTAAGAAATAAGAGAATCCTTTATCTTGAAGGGCATGATCTACAAATGGGTTGGCACATTTATATGTGGTATGAGAAGTGTAAGACACATGGTTGTTTTTTAAATCATTACATTAGAAAGTCATCAATGTCGGTGTGGGAAAAATTAAAGACAAAACTGTACACTAAGTTGCCAAGATGGCTTTTGCCTATGGAAGCTCTTATATATCCAAACGCATTGAATTTTGATATGATTGTGAGATATTCTGATATTTTGGATAATGATGGAGGATTGAAACCAAACCAAGAATTACAAGAGCAGGGTATTAATATCTCTTGGTGGCATAAGGTTCAACTACAATCAAGATATGTTAAGGATTATAAAATGTGGGGTTTTTATAAGGAGTTAGCAACATTTGACCATGTGATCTTAAAATCAGATGAGAAAATGATTAAAAGACTGTATAATTTTCTTTTGGATATGAGAATGTAAAATGAACAAGTTAAGGAAACTATGATAACATGGGCACAAAATTTTGGATATAATATTGAGTTACAAAAATGGCAAAAGTTGTGGGAATGAAATATCAAGGTAACCTTAGCAACCTCATATAAAGAAAATCTTTATAAAATGTTTTATAGATGGTACTTATTGCCAAATAGACCAGCAAAGATGTTTCCAAATATGTCAAATGGATGTTGGAAATGCAAACATAAACCAGGCACCTTTTATCATATGTGGTAGACTTGTGATAAGGCAAAAAAATATTGGGCTAAAATACATAAATGGCTTGAGGAAATGTTACAAAAATCTTTAATATTTAAACCTGAAGTCTTTTTACTAGGCATTGTACCTGATGATGATGATAAACAAGCAATGTATTTGATTCCACATGCAATTACTGTGGCAAGGATTTTATTTGTCCAACATTGGAGGAGTGAAGAACCACCACTGATGAATTGATTTTAAAAAAAGATTCTGGACTGTACTGAAATGGACAGACTGACTTTGTCTCTGAAGGAGAAAGAGGATACATACTTCTATCAAACTTGGAGAAAATAATAATAAAATTTACTTTAAAAAAATGCCTTTTGCTTCTTAGTGCGACAGTTGCTTCAACCACCTATGAACTAGAAATGTCTGTTTAAAAGCTTAGGAATTCCTAAAAACCTTAGCAGAATGTTGCCACCACACAAGAGACTGCCACAGCATTTGCTGATTTTCAACTGCCCCCACAAATCAGGTCTCAGACACTTGAGGAGAATACAGAAAAAGCTGGAATGCAGTGGGCAACCACAGATGCCATCATAGAAAACCATGCCTGATCCTCCTCTTCCTGCTTGCTGGGCATCTTTCCCATAGCTGACTTACTAACTGTAATTATCACTGATAAAAAAATTACACAACCTCAAAACACATCACCTCCTTTGTGGACGATTTTATTAAGGGCTTTTTATGTTTGCTGGGCAAGCATCCTTTGATGTCTGGATGACAAAAACAAAACCTCACAGTGTCAAAAAGAATTGCCCTGAAAAGGTTTTACAAATCCTGTTACAAACTGTTCGCAGCTACAAGAAAAGGATAGCTGTGGCCAAAGAACTGAGGAGAAAAATACTGCATACCTGTGAGAAGTCCACTGTGGGCAGTTCCTTTTGGGATTCAGCATATGGCTTGTAGTCCATCATGTACAAAGTTCTATACATACCTTGGTTCACAGGGGGCTGAACAATGGGAGAGGAATAAAGAAACACTCCATTCAAAATTATTATTTCTGTTATAAATTTGATCACTACAGCAGTGGAATGTGCTAAGATCATAAGAGTGACACACCAACTTTTATTTGTTAATACTTTACAGTAAAATAGAATATAAGCTATGATGCATTTCTAGGGCCAGTCTCAAAAGGTCTGTGTGCTGTGGACACATGCCTTTTCCAGTGTATTTGTGGCCTACACCATGCACTAGGCTTTCAGAGCACTGATGCAATCTAAAAAGAATAGAAAAGACATTTGAGAGCACTTGTCTGTGGATGTTCTTCACTAATTACAAGTTGCAGTTGAGTATATGTATTGTGTCCCCTTCATGGATCACTGCGTTGCCGTGGCAAAGGGGCTTGTATAGTGAGTGCAATGAAGCTATGAGCTATGTTGTGCAGGGCCATCCAAGATGGACAGGTCATAGCAGAGAACTCTGACAAAAGGTGATCTACTGGAGAAGGAAATGGCAACCCACTCCAGTATCCTTGCCATGAAAACCCCATGGACAGTACCAAAAGGCAAAAAGATATGACGCCGGAAGATGAGCCCCGCAGGTCGGAAGGTGTCCAATATGCTACTGGGGAACAGCAGAGGGCTAGTACTAGTAGCGCCAGAAAGAATGAAGCGACTGAATCAAAGTCAAAAGGACACTCAGTCATGGATGTATCTGGTGGTGAAAGGAAAGTCTGATGCTGTAAAGAAAAATACTGCATAGGAACCTGGAATGTATGATCCATGAATCAAGGCAAGCTGGACATGGTCAAACATGAGATGACGAGACTGAACATGGACATCTTGGAAAACAGCAAACTAAAAATGAGGAATATAATGCATATGACCATCATGTATACTACTGTGAGCAAGAATCCCTCAGAAGCAATGGAGTATCCTTCATAGTAAATAAAAGAGTAGGAAAAGCAGTACCGGGATACAGTCTCCAAAATGACTTGGATTTGAATCTCAGTTCAAATCCAAGGCAAACCATTCAACATCACAGTAGTCCAAGTCTATGCCCCAACCACTGATGCTGGGAAATGGCTGGCAGAATTTTGTCAAGAGAACACTCTGGTCATAGCAAACACTCTTTTCCAACAACCCAAGAGATGACTCTACACATGGACGTCACCAGACGGTCAACACAAAAATCAGATTGACTATGTGCTCTGCAGTCAAAGATGGAGAAGCTCTATCCAGTCAGTAAAAACTAGACCAGGAGCTGACTGTGGCTCAGATCATGAGCTTCTTGTTGCAAAATTTAGGCTTAAATAGAAGAAAGTAGGGGAAAGCATTGGGCCACTCAGGTATGACCTAAATAATATTCCTGATGAATACACAGTATTCATCAGAGGTGACAAATAGATTTAAGGAATTAGATCTGATAGACAGAGTGCCTGAAGAACTATGGACAGAGGTTTGCAACATTGCACAAGAGGTAGCAACTAAAACCATCCAAAAGAAATGCTAGAAAGCAAATTGGCTGTCTGAGGAAGCTTTACAAATAGCTGAGGAAAGAAGGGAAGTGAAAGGCAAGGGAGAATGGGAAAGATACAGCCAACTGAATGCAGAATTCCATAAAATAGCTAGAAGAGATAAGAATGCCTTCTTAAATGAACAGTGTAAAGAAATAGAGGGAAACAATAGAATGGGAAAGACTAGAGATCTCTTCAAGAAAACTGGAGATATGAAGGGAACATTCTATGCAAAGATGGGCATGATAAAGGACAAAAATGGCAGGCTCAAGAGATTAAGAAGAGGTGGCAAGATTACATGGAAAAACTATACAAGAAAGATCTTAATGTCCCTGATAACCAGGTCGGAGTGGTCACTGACCTTGAGCCAGACATCCTTGAATGTGAAGTCAAATGGGCCTTAGGAAGTATGAGAAACAACAAAGCTAGTGGAGGTGACAGTATCCCAGCTGAACTACTCAAAGTCCTAAAAGACTATGCAGTTAAAAGTGCTACACTCGATATGCCAGCAAATTGGAAAAAAACCCAACAGTGGCCACAGGATTGGAAAAGGTCAGTTTACTTTCCAATTCCAAAGAAGGGCAATGCCAAAGAATGTTCAAACTACCGCACCATTGCACTCATTTCACATGCTAGCAAAGTTATGCACAAAATCCTAGAAGCTAGGCTCCAGCAGTATGTGGACCAAGAATTACCAGAAGTACAGGCAGAATTTCAAAGAGGCAGAGGAACTAGAGATCAAATTGCCAACATATGCTGGATCATGCAGAAAGCCAGGGAGTTCCAGAAAAACATCTACTTCTGCTTCATTGACTATGCTAAAGCCTTTGATTTTTTGGATCACAACAAATTGTGGCAAGTTCTTAAAGAGATGGGAGTACCAGACCATCTTATTTGTCTCTTGAGAAACCTGTATGCAGGTCAAAAAGCAATAGTGAGACCTGTACACGGAACTACTGATTGGTTCAAAATTGGGAAAGGAGTACAGTAAGGCTGTATACTGTCGCCCTGCTTGTTTAACTTATATGCAGAGCACATCATGTGAAAGGCGGGGCTAGATGAATCACCAGTTGGAATTAAGATTGCTGGGAGAAATAGAAACAACCTCAGATATGCAGGCGATACCACTCTAATGGCAGAAAGTGAAGAGGAACTAAAAAGTCTCTTGATGCGTGTGAAGGAGGAGAGCGCAAAAGTTGGCTTGAAACTCTACATTAAGAAAACTAAGATCAGGACCTCTCACTTCCTGGCAAATAGATGGGAAAGAAATGGAGGTAGTGACAGACTTTATTTTCTTGTGCTCCATGATCACCGCAGACAGTGACTGCAGCCAAGAAATTAAAAGACGCTTGCTCCTTGGGGGGAAAGCTATGGCAAATCGAGACAGCATACTAAAAAGAAGAGACATCACCTTGCCAACAAAAGTTTGTATAGTCAGAGCTTTGGTTGTCGCAGTTGCAATGTATTGCTGTGAAAGCTAGACCAAAAGGAAGGCTGAGCGTTGAAGAATTGAGACCTTTGAATTGTGGTGCTGGAGGAGACTCTGAGTCCCTTGGACTACAAGGCAATCAAACCAGTCAGTCCTAGAGGAGATCGACCCTGACTGCTCTTTAGAAGGCCAGATACAGCAGATGAAACTCAAATACTTTGACCACCTAATGAGATGGAACAACTCACTGGAGAAGTCCCTGATGCTGGGAACGATTGACGGCAAATGGAGAAGGGGACGGCAGCGGATGAGGTGGCTAGATGGAGTCACTGAGGCAGTGTGTGAGATCTTGGGTAGACTTCCAGGGATGGTGGAGGACAGGAGAGCCTGGAGGGATGTTGTCCATGGGGTTGCGAGGGGTCGGGTATGACTTTGCGACTAAAGAACAGCAGCAACATCTATTGTGTATATGTTATCACTTTATTTAGAGGTATTATGTTATCCTTAGTGATCATCTTATTCAACAGTATCTTACATGTTCTCTTTTGCACTTACTTCTATGTCACATCAAAATGCCACAAGGTGTTGGCAGGAAGTTCTGGTGCAATGGCCCTGAAGGATGATAAAATTTAGGCCCTGGTGCACAAAGCTGAGCTGTACAATCAGGAAGACAGGGTTTCCTGGCTAGCTGACACTAAGGCCTGAACTCCCAATACAATGGATGCTGAAAGCAAGCCATTGGAAAGGGATGGGCTGGAAGTTACACAGCACCAAAAGATTAAACCAGTGTTCTACTTTGTTATTTGTATTTTTTTTTCTTCCAGCCCTTCTGCATTTTGATGTTTAGTTTATTACTGAACCACCATGCAGATTCATTCTTTCCCCCTTTTTTACTATATAAGTTTGAAGATCTTTTCTATAGCTTTGAACTGTTTGAATCCACTTGTACTGGAAAATGTAAATTCCTAGTTTATTGCACAGTTTAGTCTTTAACGCTATAACATTTCAGATGAGCAGGATTGATAGATATATCTATTTTATACATGGGAGGGATGGGTAAAGAATGTAAATAGCTTGGCAATGAGAGAGCATATTAACTTATTCAGCCCACATCTTTAAATTCTTACTTTAACATCCTAACCTGTGCACCCCCTTGAACAGCTTCCTCTGCTTATCTAGAGAGAAAGTGTAAATGCAGAAGAACACTTTGTTGTATGTTTACCAGCACAGCAGCCACTGCCTCCACAGTTGCTTCTCCACCAGCATAAGGGCTTCCTGTACATCTCCCCACCCTTGCTTATGTGTTTACATAACTTGCAAATGATGCCCAGTCCCTTAGGAGCTGTGCCCCTTGCTCCAGAGGAACCCTTGCCTAGTATGGTGTGTAAAGTGTTGGTGGAGGCAGGTTGGTAGGCAACAACAACCATGTCAGTTAAGTTATAATTGAAACATGTTTTCCTAACACAAAATAAGTTATCAGATGTCTATTTGTTTTACATTTCTCCTTCCCATCAGCTACCTTACACTTTGAAAACTTGCTGCCAAATCAGGAGTGTCAAACATTAATGTTTCCTAATGAGGTTCCAGCCTAACTTCTAAACTTGCCACAAAATGACAGCCATTATTGACAGCCATCAGATGCCCTTATTAGGAGTCTGCTCCCTTGGTCCATGCTGGTTGCCCACTCCATCTAAGCAGCATTCCTGTTTTAATCAAACATATCTGAAAAACTTTTTACTTTCCATCTTCCATGGATAGGTTCATCTTCCATGGATTGCTAGTCAATTTAACCATGTCAAGCAAGAAAAAGAGAAAGTTACTGAAAAAAAAAAAAAAAAAAAAGAAAAGAAAAGAAAAAAGAAAAGAAAAAGTATCTATGCCTCACCTTAGAAAGGGAAATTCTCTGCATTATGTCTGCCATGGTGCACTGGTTTCCTGGCACAAAGAAAGATGTCAACTGAGTCACTGAAGCATTGATTGTCTCCATGATGAAAGATCAAGAGTTGGATCCAGGATTTGCTTTCAACAAATGATCTTTTGGGACGTTTTACAAGAGGAAAGGCTCTGTTCCATCTGCCAGATTTGATGGATCCTAGCTCCATTCTTCAGGGTCTCCTGACGGTCTAAATTTTCAGGGGGCTGGAGGGACCGCCATAGGAAGGAGTGGGTGGGGAATTCTACTTCAGTTATGCTGGATCCAAACTCAAATGTGTTTGGTGTTAGTTTACAAAACTTTGCAGGGTTTGATAACAGGCATTTCCATTAATCATGACAAGAACTCTTGCCTAAGCATAAACTTCCATTTCTATAGAACACTGGGAGAGACATCCCCCTTACAGCTTCTACTGCAGCATTTTACCTGATCTGGGGACTGATGCTTGGGAAATTTTGCTTCAAGGAAAAAAGAGACGGGCTATGCTCAAACAACACACTAAGCCACCCTGCAAATAAGTCATACAGCATGAATTCTTCATGAAGCAACCCACCATGCACCCTGTAGATGATCAGGCTCATTGTGACTTGTTTCTCCCTCCATCTCCTTGGTACTTAGGCAATAATCCCAGCAGCAGAACCTGTCTGATCTTTTCCCGCTCAGATTGATACTGCTTTTCATTTGCTGCCATGGGAGGGACCTACGTTTTCTCTCTTGGCCATTGAAAATCATGCAGTTGTGTTTTTCTTCTGGGGCAGCATGACACCAGCTACCAATCACCCAGCTATCAATCGTAAAGTAAAGGAGGAAAAGTGGGTGCTCTAAAAAGGAGTGGCAACAGTGAGATCTGTTGGCTTTTAAGTGCTGAACTGACAGTTCTCACTGCTCCATACCATTTCAATACTTTTAGGAAGGTGAGGTTAGCAAATAGTCAATCTTGCCTTGTCTGATTGCTAACTGTAGCACTTTAAAAAGTGCAGTTTTTAAGGCCACAGACAAAGTAAGGCTACAAAAATGGGACAGCCTTAAGTGCACATCTGATCAGCTGTGAAAGACTGAAAAGAACATAATAATAGCAAAAGTTACACAGTTTTCTGGGACTGGAAAAAATGATAGTGAACCAGTAATGATCTCTGCAAAGTGTTGCTTGAGTGTCAGCAGAACAGCTGCTGCTGCCAATGCCAAGAGTGACATTGTGGGAAATGTGTAGGTGTTTTTGCTGAGTGGCTCAATAATCAGTCCCTGCAACATGCAATGAATTTTCTCAGCTGGGTGTGGACAATGCAACAACCTGTCATGGGTCAAACAACCCCTAGAACAAACTACGGGGTTGACAGGAAAAGCGATCCTGAAGGAAATGGTTTGAATTTGGATGATCCAGTAACTAGCATGGCTACTTACCCACTACAAGTTACTGTGTCATGTGAACCCATTGGTTCACTCTGGTTTTCCCGAGCTGTACCTTGAAAACTAAGAAATTAATTATAGAATAAAGTTCCATGGGCCATTTTATCAGCAGCATGAAGTGTTACCCTAAAGCTACAAATATGGCATGGAGGGCAGGGGTTGCAAACAGTGGACTCAGGGGGGACTGAAAAGAAGAAAATGCAGACTGTGGCAATTATTTAAGGTATAATAGTGACTTTTCACAAATCAGTATTAGTGGTTTCACAGATAGCCTGGCATTGGTAAGCCAATTAACACATGTAATTTGATGAAAACCATTTTCCAGATTGGAGCCAGAGGTGAAAGAACTGAAGTATTGACGGATGTATTGTTCTGGCTTATCTGGTTTTGACTAAGTTGAGAGTAAGTACTAAAACCCTAAAGCTCCCCCTCTGCCATGCTTTTTGCCTCCGGAAGTCTCAGTTGGGGGGGGGGGGGTGGAAGCACAGGAAAGGGTTGGAAGCAAATAATTTAATTCTCTTTTCCCATTGTGATCCTGACTAAGCTCTGCAGGCTTACTCTGGTGTGTGTGTGAGGGAGAGAGTTCCAGCTGCATACTATGCAATTAACATAAAATACAGTTCTGCTTTTATACATCAGTAAAACACTAGGTGCTTAGTACTCTCATCTGATGTACTCTCCCACCTCTCAAGAATTCCCAGGTATGGATCCTAACAGGACACATTTCTGCATGCTTTCTTTGGCTGGATGAGCTATAGCACCTCACAAAAGGTAACTTAGGTAGTGTTTGTGTGGCTATAGAAACAACTTGTAAAGGCATCATGGTGGTGAGTTACTCACACTGACAAACCCTCATATTATATAAGCAGGTCTGGGAGGTGTTTCAGCATTTTATTGTTACCCAGTCATTTCACCCCAGGGAAACTAAATGACCATTACCTCTGAGATGGGGTTTCAACTGTTGCTGTTCTGGCATGGTGGTAGTGTTGCTCGCTAAGACTACACTAGACCTTGTGTAGTGGTTGTGGCTGCACTGTTCCAGGGAAGCAGAAGAACATGATGCCCTTTATGAGGTGTCAGAACTGTGGCACATTCCAAAGGAACCTTAAGATCAGGGAAACAGTCACCCGGGCATTCAGCCAGACCAGATTCAGGGTAGTACCTAAAGTCAAACCCAGATTTCTCCTACTATATTTGAAGGAACAGCTGAGCTTTACTTTTGAGTGAAGTTAGATTTAATACATAAAATGGCTGAGTGCAAAAGAAATGTTTCAGGCATTCCTTAGGGCAGCTGAGTATACACAGTGGATTTTTTTGCATATTGGCCTTGGAGCAGTAGACCCCCATGTGCTAGTAAAAATTACTTTTCAAGCTTCCTCATTATTTGAAAAGACGTTTGCCATGAATATGAGAGACTGTAGTTCAAGAAACATTTGTCTAAAACTCCCTTAGGCATATGGAATTAGCTCCATAGTTTTTTGGGTATAGGACTATGTGTGGCAGGCCAGAAGCAGGCCAGAAATCAGGAGACCTAGTAAACAAAGAGAAAAAGCGTGTTTCAAGATGATAATTTATTGCTGAATTGTTCTGTCTTACAGAATTGCTCAGGGGTCCAGATGACACATTCCACTTGTAACCCTCCTGTGTCTTCCCAGCTTTTCTTCTTTTTTCTTTCTACAAAAATTCCATTACGGAGGAGAGGACAGACTAGCAGCATAATGCACTAGGTGTCCTTCACCTCAAAGTATTCAAAGGGAGTGGGCAAAAAAGAAAGATGGTGGTATGAATCAGATCTTGTCAGCATTCATTTGAAAGAAGGCACTGTACCCATGAGGTAAAGAGGAAAACTCTTACACAGCAGTGTAAAGAGAGAGAGTACCTATTCTGTTATCAGTTGTTGTACGTGCTTATGGCTGCTTACAGTAGCCTTCCCCAACCTAGTGCCCCCCAGGGGTGTTAGATGTGAAGCTGTAATCCAAGGGCTAAGGAGGACACCTGACACCAGGCTGGGGAAGACTGATCTAAAGGCCCGACCTATTCACACAGATTCCCTCATCAGCATGCCAGGAACAAAAAGAGCTTTCATCTACCCTCTGGAGTGAAGATGATGATGCACCTGGTTTCCTTCATGAATCATGCATGCTCAGAAATATTCTTAGCACTGTACTGGCTACTGGGGCGGTGGGCAGGGCAGTGGAAGACAGGAACAGCCATGGGATCACAGTGGTCATGTTCAGGGGAACTCCCCCACATCTCCTCTGTGGGAATTGGGATAAAATAGTGTAGTACCCAGATAACTGAGATTTTGGTCTTCTTTAAAAATATGTACTATTGTCATTTACAGTGTCATATTCTCAACACAGAAGCTGAAGACGATAGCAGTGCATTGATGGCCCATGCATTGCTTTCTTCATACTAAAATTTACCTCAAAATATAATTGATCTATAGCTGATCTATAGCTCTATTATGCTAAAGAGACATATTTAAAAAAAACAACAAGTTCCAGTTTAAATACATCCCCTATACTCTTTTCAGCCAGTGGAAGGCCTATGTTTTGGAGAATATTAGTCCCATGGATCTCAATAGAACTGCCTTCTCTGCCCTGCCTACCTGCCTATCCTGTGGAGCGGCCGTCTGCTGGAAAGGCAGCAGCTTTGCTTGAGAGGCAAGGCCCTACCACCAGAGGCTACTTCATAGAGGACCCAAGACCAAAGCAGCAGCCTTGGGCAGTGGCCAAAGGGAGGTTCCAAAGGATATTGCCCATTTGGTGCTGTAAGGTGACTGTTCAAGTGCTGGGCTTTGATAGGGGAAGAAGACAGTGCCACAGCAATTGCTATTGACCAGCTTAGAGGTGTAGCAGCCAGTTTGTTTTAGTGTTTATATTTTATCATACACATTTTAATTATGTTTCTGGGTAACTCTGGGGAGCAAGGGAGTTCCCTCATTATAGTGATCATGAGTAGGAGGAGGTACATGGCATTAGGGGATCAACAAGCCAGTTGAGAAGAGAGGCTAGATACCTCAAAGCTATCCCCTCTTCTGCTTCTTCCCCCAACTGGATGATTCCTGGCAGCCTTACTAGCTTACCTTTGGGTCTGCTGCTGCTGCAGCATGCCAAGTCAGCCCAGAATAGTACTTCCCTCATTCATAATGTGATTGTGGATGAAGGGACTGACCTGGGAGGGTGCGCTGGGGAGGGGGGTTACTCTCTCTCAGCTGCGCCTCCCTGGGTACTTGATACAGCACCACCACTGACTCAAGGGCAGGGGAGTATGGGTGGCCATTGTCTACAGGAATATGATATCCTGTTGACTTGAGTTCTGGTCTTCAATGCTTGTGTCTCGTGACAGATTAGGGATTCCACTACCCACCCAGCTGCCCATTAGATTCTCTGCCTGATGGAGGTGGTTTCATTGTTGAGGACACCCAGAATAATGGTTCTGAGGGATTTTAACTTCCGTGCTGAGACTGCTTTATCTAGGGTAGCTAAGGACTTCATGGTTGCCATGACAACCATGAGACTATCTGTTATCGGTTCAATACATGTAAAAGGATGCACTCTTGATCTGGTTTTCCCGATTGTGCAAAAGGGTGGTGATCGTGAACTGAGAGGATTAACATCAACTCCCTTGACATAGTCAGATCACTTCCTACTGAGGCTTAGACTTTCAGCTCCCTTTCCCCTCTGCAAGGGTGGGGGCCATTTTAAAATGGTCCACCCCAGAAGCAAATGGATCCTGATGGTTTCCAGAGGGCTCTGGGGGAGTTTCCAGCTGGTATGGCTGGCACTTCTATTGAAGCCTAGGTTGCTCTGTGGAATGCAAAGATGGCTTGGGCAGTTGACATGATTGTTCTCAAGCACCCTCTTCCCTTGAGCAGAGCCTGACCGGCTCCTAGACACCTGAGGTGAAGCAAGAGGGCAAGATGGCTAGAGCAAGTGGAGGAAAATGCAGACACTCTATCAGATCTAATTCCTTAAATCTGTTGTCACCTCTGCTGTATATTCATCAGGAATATGATTTGGGTCATACCTGAGTGGCCGAGTGCTTTTCCCTACATTCTTCAATTTAAGCCTGAATTTTACAAGAAGCTCATGATCTGAGCCACAGTCAGCTCCTGGTCTTGTTTTTACTGACTGAATGTCAGTAAAAGCTTCTCCATCTTTGGTTGCAGAGCACATAATCATTTCTGCGTTAACCATCTGATGATGTCCATGTGTAGAGTCATCTCTTGGGTTGTTGGAAAAGAGTGTTTGCTATGACCACAGTGTTCTCTTGACAAAACTCTGCCAGCCTGTGCCCTGCTTCATTTTGTACTTCAAGGCCAAATTTGCCTGTTATTCTGGTTATCGTTTGGCTCTCTACTTTAGCATTCCAATCCCCCATGATGATAAGGACATCATTTTTTGGTGTTAATTCTAGAAGGTGTTGTAGGCCTTCATAGAACTGGTCAACTTCAACCTCTTCAGCACCAGTGGTTGGGGCATAGACTTGGACTACTGTGATGTTGAATGGTTTGCCTTGGATTCGAACTGAGATCATTCTGTCATTTTGGAGATTGTATCCAAGCACTGCATTCCCTACTCTTTTATTGACTATGAAGGCTACTCCATTTCTTCTGAGGATTCTTGCCCGCAGTAATATATCTGATGGTCATCTGAATTAAATTCACCCATTCCTGTCCATTTTAGTTCACTGATTCCCAAGATGTCCATGTTCAGTCTTGTCATCTCATGTTTGACCACGTCCACCTTGCCTTGATTCATGGATCTTACATTCCAGGTTCCTATGCAGTATTGTGCTTTAGATCATCAGACTTTCCTTTCACCACCAGATGTATCCACAACTGAGAGTCCTTTTGGCTTTGACCCAGTCGCTTCATTCTTTCTGGCGCTACTAGTACTAGCCCTCTGCTCTTCCTCAGTAGCACATTGGACACCTTCCAACCTGTGGGGCACTATGTTAATGCAACATTAAAAAGCATCACTTCCACTTCACGTGAAGTCCTAGTTCCCCTTTACTCAGCACTGGCTGGAGCTCTGGCCCAGTACACTGGCTGAGTACTGTGTCCAGTTCTGGGCACCACAGTTTAAGAAAGAAGCAGACAGGCTGGGAAGAGTTCAGAGGAGGGCAACCAGGATGATCCAGGGACTGGAAACAAAGCCCTCTGAGGAGACCTGGGCATGTTTAGCCTCAAGAAGAAAAGACTGAGGGGAGATAAGATAGCACTCTGCAAGTACTTGCAAGGAAGAGGACAGGATCTCTTCTTGATCATTCCAGAGTACAGATCACAGAATAACAAGCTCAAGTTACAGAAAGAGAGATTCCAGCTAGATATCAGGAAATGTTTCCTGACTGTTAGAGCAATATGACAATGAACCAATTATTGTGAGAGGTTGTGGACTCTTGCACACTAAAAGTATTCAGGATACAACTGGACATCCATCTGAAAGGAGTGGTTTGACTTGGAGTCCTGCTCTGAGAAGAAGGTTGGACCTGATGGCCTTTTGGTCCTTTTCAACTCTACTATTCCATGATTCTATGTTTTTTTAAATAGGGTTTGCATTTTTCTTGCTCTCTATTACTCAACCACAAGGGGGTGCTATACTATAGCTACAGTATAGTAAATTTATGGCTTTTCATAAGGCTTTTGCTTTGGTCTGTTCCATTTCAAAATTTACTCTCAGGCTCTTCTTGCTCTAAAAAGACCATTTGAAAATGACTGGAAAACATGGGAGAAGCCCTAGAGGATGATGACATTGTGGAAAACCCCCACAAACTTCCATGAGTGAAGAAACTCTAGTGCACAAAATTGGCTTATGGATAGAATGCTTAGTGAGCTAAATCTGCCCAAATAAAAATAAACCAAACAAAGCAGATGAACTCTCTCTGGGGAGCCACTGAAATATCAAAATGATGAGGAAGCGTATAGAAGCCTCTTACTGATTTGTTAAAAGAAACAATAGCCCATATGTGCTTTTGGACAGAACTCTTCAGCAGGAGCAAAATAAATAATTTTTCTAATCATATTTACTTCACTCTTAAAGAGATCTTGATGAAGGGGTCTGCCTCAAAGAGGGCAATGCTTGTTTCTGCAATAAACCACTCAGGACCCTTGTTCCTTCATTCTTCCAGCTACCTAACTGGGTTACCTGCGATTGCCCATGGATGTTTGGGACTAGAAAGTGGCTGGGAATTTTGAAGTGCTCATCTTGCACAACTTCATGTGTTTAAGGCCTGGAAAATCAGAGTTGTTACTTCCTCCTATGCAGTGCCCCATTTGTGGGTGTCAAATTGAAGCGCATACAGTTTGCTTTGGAAATTTCCTTAGAGGTTTATGGGGGAAGGTGGCTTACAGTTAGCAAGCAGGAACAGTGGCAGTGGTTTATCTTTTATTTCAAACAATAGGTTATTTTTCCCATCATTAAGATTGTGAATAACTCTCTGTCCCCACTTTGCTGTGCCTTTTCACAGCCATGTAGCCACTCAGCTGCTTTAAGCCTGTCAGGGGTATAAAACAAACTACAGGCCACCTTGTCCAACTCCGGAGAATGGAAATAATGTAATGAGAAGTATCATATCACTGGTAGATGCTTCCTTCCTTTTGATTGTTTTTCAGACTGATAAGTGAGTCACTCAGTCATGACAGACCAAGGTGCTCTGGAAGAATTGGCAGGGAAACCTGGTGTCTCTTATGCCCATTGAGGGGTCCCCATCCACTGTTGCTTTTTATTTGAGCTGTGTGGGGACTTTGCATGGTGCAAAGTCCACAAAATGGATTCACCACCATGGAGCCCCATATAAAGTTCAAAAGAAGAGCTGCAATGAATGAGGAACTGCACTTCCATAGGAGTCACCAGCTTCTTCCAAGTAACAGGTAATTCATACATATTCTGTTTCTGAAATGATTTCTGAAGTATTTGTCCTTCCTTCCTTCCTTCCTTCCTTCCTTCCTTCCTTCCTTCCTTCCTTCCTTCACTCTTATTTGGATTACAATATCTAACTAAGGGGACAGGACACAATGGATGGGTTTGCATGACAAGAGACACTCTGGTGAAATCTTACCATTGTGGCTCTGTGGTGTCACCCAGACCCATTTCTGGAGTTCCTGTATAGTAGGATTGCATTTCTGAGACCATGGAGAGAATCAATGGTCTGTTCTAGGCTTTCCATGCATCAGTGTGGCTTCTCCAGGCCTCTGGACCTAGAATTGCCATTTTAGCAACATTGGGATGGAAACATCATAAAGTCCCCTGCCAAGAGCAGCTGCAGAAGTAGCTGCTTCTACCCTTTGATCTCCAGAGCCCTCAGCTCCCTAGTAACATATATGTCATTGCTCGCTTTATTCTTATTGGCCAAGTGATAACAACATGAAAATACTGTTGGGGAAAAACACAGGAAAACTGTTCATTTTCCTTCAGTAAAAATCTCTGTGGGGGCAGGACTATGGAAGTGGGC
This sequence comes from Varanus komodoensis, assembly GCF_004798865.1. Lineage (NCBI taxonomy): Eukaryota > Metazoa > Chordata > Lepidosauria > Squamata > Varanidae > Varanus > Varanus komodoensis. Next base: position 3,977,442 of record NW_025336100.1, on the reverse strand, counting down.
TGGGGACAACAGGATGCTGTTCAATGCAGGTAAGTGCAAGGTCTGGCACTTGGGGCATAGGAATGGGTGTCATAAGTACAGGTTAGGGGACAAGTGGCTGGAGAGCAGCACTTGTGAAAGGGATCTCAGAGTCGGCTATAGGCTCAACATGAGCCAGCAGTGTGACGTGGTGGCCAAGAGGGCAAATGCCACCCTTGGATGCATAGTCAGAAGTGTGACTTCTAGCTCAAGAGAGGTATTATTGCCACTCTGTACGACTCTGGTGCACCTGCAGCTGCAATAGTGTGTTCAGTTCTGAGTTCCTCATTACAAGAGATATAACGAGGTTGGGATCAGTGCAACAAAGGGCCACTAGGATGGTGGATGGATTGCAGGGAAAGCCATATGAGGAGAGACTGAGGGAGTTGAGTCTTTTCAGCCTTGAGAGGAGGAGATTCAGAGGGGACCTGTTAGCAACATACAGGTAGGTGACGGGGTGCCACACACCTTTTCTCCTCTGCACTGGACAGCAGGATGCGTTCCAATGGAGCAAAGCTCAGGGAACCAAGATTTAGGGTGGCTGCCAGGAAGTACTTCCTGATGGTTAGGACCCCTAGGGTATGGAATGAGCTTCCACAGGAGGTGGTTGAAGCCCCATCGTTGAGGGTATTTAAGGATAGGCTGGGCATGCACATGGTAGGCATGTCATGAGAGGAGCTGGCTGGAGCCGGGGGTCAGACTAGATGGCCCTTCTGACTCACTCTGTTTCTATGTGTCTGGGAACCCCTGCAGACATGCAGGTACACTCAAGAAGAAGGGGGAAGCTGCCTCAGGACCTCAATTGGAGAAAATTTCTGTGGTCCACATCCTAGAAAAGACAAATGATGGCGCATTGGCTCATGAGGATTGCTAGGATATGAGGTGAGGCTGGGAGTATGGAGCAGGCAGCACAAAAGCCAGTAACCATGTGATCATCAGACCAGCAAGTTGCACACCATGGAAACAGTACAGTCTTGTTTGCTATGTTGTGTGAACCCAGCCAATGATAGCAATAAGAATGAAGTTATGCCACAAGGGACTTTTACCTGCTCATCCAAATCACCACTCCTTTCACCACAAAAACATGGAAACCAGCTCATAAACCAATTGTTTTTGTGTCCACACAACAACAAGAATGAAGCCTTACTGAATGAGTGATGAAGACAGGTACAGCCTTAAAGCTTTATATCCTTCCTTTAAAACTGGAGTTCTTATCCCCATGCCATCATCTTTCAATGGGCTTACAGAGGGCATAGGGATAGGGTCTTTGCTCTCCTAAAAATTAAGAAGCATGAATGGTTTATGTTTTGTTGCCTGGCTGTCTGAACTGATGTCATCTGACCTGTGGTGGTGGTGAAGATGAAGACGAAGACAACTCTGCACCTGTTCTATCCTTCCTATAAGAAAAGTATTCTTGATATTCTAAGTATGCTTCCCAGAGGATGTATGGATTTGGACCATACATCATGAATGACAAATCAGACATGCTTCATTGTAACAGGACCTGGTCAAGAAGGAGTCAATGTGGTCAGACTGAATGGGGCCACCCTAAGCTGACTGATGTTGGGAATGAAAGAGGCAGTTGTTCTTGGTACACATTTTAGGGCCTGGATGACATGAACCCTTCAGATGAGGAAGAAGATGGGGCCTGGGAAATGAGGCCTCCAGATGTAGAGATGGCAGAAGTGAACGAGATTATCTCAAAGCTGTGGTCTCCAGGTGTTCAGGCAGACCCTGAGAACAGCAAGGGGCATGGGAGAAGAGCCACAGGAGCCTGGTATGTCTTTAACCCCATGATGTGGCATTGGGAGAGAAAGGCTAGCCAACTAGTGCACAGCCAGGAGGTTGGCCTGTCTCTAGAAGCTCTTGGGACCAGTTTCTAGTTTGGGTTCAATGAATTACTCTGTAGATCATCAGGAGAGGTCATCAGGAGGTGTGGGCTGCGGAATCATCAGTACGCTGATGATACCCAGCTCTACCTCTCTTTTTCAACCAATCCAGGTGAGGCAGTGGCTGTACTGAACCGGTGCCTGGCCGAGGTAATGGGCTGGATGAGGGCCAATAAACTGAAGCTCAATCCAGACAAGAAGGAGGTCCTGTTGGTAGGAGGTTCGGGCTTCGCGGTAGGGGACCTGGACCTTGTCCTGAATGGGGTAGTACTCCCTCTAAAGGACAGGGTCCACAGCTTGGGAGTGCTTCTCGACCCAGAGCTGTCGCTAGAAGCTGTGACCACGGTGGCAAGGAGCGCTTTCCTTCAGCTTCGGTTGATCTATCAGCTGCGTCCCTACCTGGAGAATGATTGTCTGGCAACATTGACACATGCGTTGGTTACTTCCTGATTGGACTTCTGTAACGTGCTTTACGTGGGGCTGCCCTTGAAGATGGTCCGGATACTTCAGATGGTGCAAAATAGAGTTGCCAGGTTGCTGATGGGGACTGGGTGTTGTTCTTATACAACCCCAGTCCTCTACCAGCTTCACTGGCTCCTCATCAAAGTCCAGGCCCAATTCAAGGTGCTGGTTATCACCTATAAAGCCCTTGACGGGTTGGGACCTGGATATCTAAAGGAACGCCTGTGACCATATTTGCCCTCCCGCCCCCTGAGATCGGCAGCAGAGGCCCTTCTCCGGGAACCCTCCATGAAAGATATTAGGAGGGTGAGTATCCGGAGGAGGGCTTTCTCTACGGTGGCACCCCGCTTATGGAATGCGCTCCCCAGAGAGGTCCGCCTGGCGCTGTCGTTATTTGCTTTTCGGTGCCAGGCCAAGACCTTTTTATTTAAACAATATTTTCATAAATGTTGATTTTATTTATTGGTTTTAAATTATTGCCAGGTTTCCAGATTTTATATGTATTTGTATAGAGATTTATTTATATGTTGGAAGCCGTCCCGAGGTTTATGTGAATAGGAGGGTATACAAAAATTCCAAATAAATAAATACATACATACATGCTCAGAGACCTTTGCTGGCTACAGTTTGCTGAACGTACCTTGGAAATAAAGTCTTTGTCAAATAATGATCTGTAGCTTTGAAAGAGAGAAAGGGAAAACATTTTTATTCATTTATCAGAAGACTAAAAGACAGGAACATGTTTAGTTCATTTTGAGTAATGAAGGACCAAACTGCACATTATATTAATCATGTTTGATTTCACTTCCAAGGTTTTCTTGCTTTTTTATTTCCTGGCTAAAGCAGCTATTCATGTTACAGTCTCCTATGGAAGAAAAGCACAGGGTGGGAAGAGATTTTTTTAGAAGAAAACCGAAAAGAAACCAGACTACCAGGAACAGCATTCCTATGCAACTGTCTCCCTCTGACCTTGCCTCTGATGACTTGCCATGTCCCAGAAAGGAACACATTTTCAAAGAATGGTGTGTGATGTGGATCACAGCCAGGCTTTCACTATTTTGGATATGTGGGTCTGGAGAATGTTTGCAAATTCATGGATACTGCTTTCCAAGTTCAGTCTTGACTATTGATTGTGGGACCCACTCAGGTCTTCATAATGTAATAAGTTTAGTAAAATATTTCTGTGCCACTCCCTGGCCAGGCTGCTTAACATATACCCATTGCAGAGAGGGAAGGGGAGTCTGGGGTACACATAAGAAGAGGTACACAGTTAATTTACCCAACTGAAACAGAAACCAACTCATCTGCAGAGGAAAAGGGGCAGCATATTGCTGATGATGCTTCTGCTCCACCATAGTCCTTTCATTCTTAGAACTGAAATGCTCCCATAGCTCTTCTGTCTCTGTTCATGAGTGTGATGTGTAAGTGAAATGTTCATTTCCCTAAGCATGTCATCCTGATATGCAGAATCCCCTTCAGTAATTGCAATTAACTAGCCTCTCATCTTTTGTCTCAGTAGGACTTTTGTCTCTGTCATATAAAACCTTTCTCAAAGTGTTTGTCTTTGAGTTGCAGCAGACCTGAAAGCAATGCAAATGGTCAATCTGGGTCTTTCCTGGCTACTTCAGTAATCTTTCCATTGGAGGCTCATGCCCTGCCCTTCAGACCAATGCATATTAAAAAAAAGAACACCTTTGGCATGGAGGGTGAACAGGTTAGTTGCAAACCACTTTTCTGACTGTGATCCTACACAAAAAGAAGCTCTGCTAACTCTTTCTATTTAGTCCATTTCCTGAAATATTTCCATTTTCCAAATTCATAGGAGATATATGTCTCACAATGGGCTGTGTGGAAGTCAGCCTGCTCTTTGACACTGTATATCATGGGTCCTCAAACTATGGCCCACGGGTCGTATCCAGACCGCCTCAGAGCTTTTGGACTCGCTCAGAGAAAACTATCTCCAAGAGAGTCCGAAAGCTCTGAGCTAGTGCAGGCATTCTTTGAAACTAAGCAGAGCCGGTGCACACGCCAAATTGTAACAGCTCAACTGCACATGCACCGGCTCCCCCCCTCCCCATTTCACGCATATACAGAATGGGAACACGGAGCGGGAAACAGAAGAGAGGGGGGTGGAAGAAAGAGAGAGAGAGAGAAAGACGCTAAAAAAGGATTGAAGGTAAGACAAATGTAACTTTTTAAATCTATTTTTAATTATGTGAGCCACGTCCCCAGGCTGTGGGCCAAGCCTCGGCTGCCTCACTGAGCCTGGAGACAGACAGGCTGAGGTGGAGTGGGTCCGGGGCTACTGCATCTCCACCGCAACCTTCTCCGAGCAAGCTGTGGCTGCCTTGCCGAGCTGCCTCACTTCTCAGGCCTCCCACTCCCGCTCCCTCAGAACTGGGGCACTGACAAGGACTGCAATTTCTATCATGCCCAACCAGCATGGCCAATGGAAGTTGTAGTCCAACTCATCTGGACAGTACCAGTTTTGGCAAAGTTTCACTTAAAATATGGTAGTCATTAGCTCTGCATCCAAATACAGCCATTGTGTATTGTGGGAATTGTTCTGGGCTGACTTGCTTCAAATACTAAGAGTGGCATTAACAGTATTTATCCTTAGTATTTTTGCTTCATTCTTTGTAAATCCCAGTTGCAGCCATCAGCTGCATTATGCAAAATACTATATTTAGTGCCTTGGTTGTGTTGCAGCTATCTTCCTTGAATATGGATATGCTCTTCCCCACCTCATCTTGGGCTTCTGCTGCAGCCCAAGGAAGCAGAGCAAGCATTTTTTATTTTTTTTTAAATTTTAAGTAATTTTAATTAATTTTTAATTTGCATAGGAATTCATTCATAATTTTTTCAAACTATAGTCCCCCCTCAACAGTCTGAGGGACAGTGAACTGGCCCCCTGTTTAAAAAGTATGAGGACCCCTGCTGTATATTGTCTGCTGAACCTCCATTCAGGCTCAGACAGGTGTCCTTGGGCTCCATAAATTTCACCCCTCATAACACTGATACCTTGAATAACCTGAAGACAGTTGCTTGGCATTTCTGTGTGAGAATCAGGTGCTGCTTGGGTTCACCCAGCCATAGAGGGAAATAAGCCATGGTGACTTCTGATGCCTCTGTGTGTTTGTGGGTCTCAAGCCTTCTAGTTAGCTTAATTACCTTCACTGAGTGCAGGATGTAATGTGTTTTGAACCAGGTGAGGTCAGCTGGCTGGGGGATTTATAAGCCACCCTGAATGACATGGCCTTTGCCCTCAAAGGGTGGCTTGTAAACAACGGCAGCTACTCCCTCTCACTGGAGTTGGACATCATGACAGCCTATGCCCAGTGTTTTGTAACCAGTGTGCACTGGGAAGGAAAACAATGTCATATAATGTGCCTACCATGCTGTTTCATCAGTTCCATAACTTAATCCCTCAAAATGTTTCAGCCTGTTTATATTAGTGAAACATTTAGTAAATAAGGAAGAACTGAGTAGGCCAAATGTTATATCACTTCAGACTGACAAATGTTTGCCATAATCTTACAAAATCAGATGTTAAATGCATTGAATGCCATAGTGCCTATGCAGCCAACCCTTTCCAGATATTTGGTGCTAATAAATTCTCAAGTTTTACAAAAGTGGGATTTATCTGATTATAACTGAGTTTTACTTATACTTCATACTAAGAAACTAAGGAACTAAGAAACCCTTCTTAATTTATACTACAAGCTGGTGGAGGCTTTTGCAAGAGTTACATACAAGAGCTTTCCTAAGTGTTGGGATGCTCTTTTAGCATCCCAACATACAACTCAAATGTAACCTGGCAAGTCCCTGTCAACAGGTGACTAAAGGGGCAAGTCAAAGAAAGAGTTATGCATCAAGATGGAATAAAGGCTTACTTCAGCTGAAGGGATCAGGTGTAAAAGCCACCTTATTCCAACTGGTTTATTTACTGTTTTTGGTGTGACAACTGCTGACATATTTAGAGGAAGAAGGATGGGGCATGTTGGCCCAGAGCCAGAAAGCAGCCCTCTTGCTGACAGATGGATATGGTTGAAGTGACACCAGAAAAAGGTTGAGGGAGAGATAAGGAACTCTAGCTGCCTCTTCTGAGTGACAATATGGCACTTACAGCTATAAGGATGAAGCACTTTAAAAGAAAAGTCAGTCTTTTCCAGTGTAGATCAAAGAGTGTTACTCACATATGAATCAGGTAGTTGAATTGAAGACAGCACACTGGCAGAACATCACCTATAGTTGTATGATCATTCTAAGCCCAAGTTGGAATATCTGTAGCAAAGATCAAAGTTAGTGGACTTGCTGGCTATTCACATTTTATTTTCCTTATATCTGTCATTGCCTTCAGGTGAGGCCCAATTTAAGGATGAGTTCATGGCTTTTTAAATACTTGCTCAGTCAGTGCTTCATGCAGTTGTAATATTCTTTCAACCAGATCCTGACATTAAGGTGGTGCCTACATGAGTCATGGATTCCTAGGATGCAAATATTGTATGTATAGGCAAGCCAGTTGATTTAAATGAGGCATTGGCCATATGAGACACAACACAGGGCTGGGTTTAACATGTGCAGTGTAACTTCTAAATCAGGACTCATGGATATTTGGTTCTCCCAGTCAGATGTAAGAGAGCTTGAGCTTGGAACCCGTGGGCCAAGGGCCAACTTCTTATTTCCTGTGCCATTGGAACCACAGATTGAAGGAGGGGACTGCAAACTTTTCTGACTAGGCAATAGACATGGCTGATTGTCTAAGCTGTATATTACTTTTGTGTGCATATTTATTTATTAAAACATTTATATGCCATCCTTTGCCACAGCCTCAGGACGGCTTACAAAAATATCAATATAAATAACAATAAAATAATACAAATCTCAAAAATCAATCAATAAACAATACATAATACAATAAATGTATTTATGTATTTATTGATTTTATTTAAAATCAATAAAAATATTCATTTTTAAAATGCTATTTAAATAAAAAAGTTTTAAGCTGGCTCTGAAAAGACTAAAAACTCAGTGCCAGGTGAACCTCTCTGGGGAGCTCATATGCATGTTGTGGCACAGGCTTCCCCAATCTGATGACTTCCAGACTTTTTGGACTGCAATTTCCATCAGTCCCAGTCAGCATGGCCAATAGTCTGGAATACTGAAATTATAGTCTAAAATATTTGGGAAGGGTGGCTTAGAATTACATCTCATGACGTTTAGTAGCCTACAGTACAATATTCAAGCTTCACAAAAAGTCGCCAAAAAGATGGCCCACAGAAAACATAAAAAAGTTTTAGATCTTAGAGTACCGAATATGCTATTTGCATGCAATGCTAAAATAAAACTATTGATTTGTTGCATGGAAGGTTATTTTGTTAAAAATGGTTTGGACATATGTAGAGTAAATAGACTCAAGATTAATGTAATACCTTGAATTGCTTATGTTTTGTGTCGCATTCTGCTACTTATTCCTGGAAAGTATCTTCAACAACTTTGCTTTGTTTCACATACTTTATAGCATTTACTTTGCTACAAACATCTTTGAAAAGGATGCAACTTCCATTTGTCTCCTCTGATTTAGTGTCAGCATCTGGGCAGCTCTGGGGCTTCATCTGGTGGACAGAACCAGAACAACCAGTGTAGTAATTGCAGGTTTGGGCCCAAGCTGCGCTGGTGCTTGCAGCCTCCTGATGAGCACCAGCTGGGAGACCTATTATACAAGAGCAAGCTCTTTCCTCCAGTGGTTACTTCAGCAACACAGATCTTTCTGCTAGTGTGCTTCAGTCGCTATATCTCACCTGACCCTTGCTGTATCCTGTCTTCCTGTCTCACCTTGCTTTGCCACACCTTCTGCTGCTCCTGAATCTTGACTGGTTTATCTTGCCTCAGATACCTTCTCCTTGTTCTGTTCTGACTGTGAACATGCTTCCTGCTCTGTTTTGTCTTCTTCATTCGGGACCATGGACTCTGGCTCAGCTGCAACCACATCTTCATCTTGCTCTGTCCCACTGGTTTTCAACCTTTCCACAGCTGAGGACCAGCAAAAAAAAGGCAAACCATCTCGGGGATTGCCAACAAAAGAGCAAAATACTGATGTTGGCTCAGTATGGCTCCCAGTCAGCTCCCACCCAGCCATTTCTCCCCTCCCTGGCTTCCCTGGTGGCACTGGCACATTCCCCATGAACACAATGCTAAACAAAGAAAAGATGGTGGAGCACAGCCAGTCCCCCCACTGATCTGTGGAAAGCTGGATGCAGCCTCGCCACAGACCAGCGGGAAATCTCTCGCAGATTGGCGCCGGTCCATAGACCAGTGGTTGAAAACCACTGCTCTAATACATATTCCTGGTTCCTGACTTTGGCCTCCATTTTGACAGTTCCTCTGCCTCCAACCTCACTGTCAGGGTCTGGACAGCATTTAACCCCTGCCATACTTTGGGTCCCGCTGCCCTGGTCCCGTTGCCTCTGCCAGGACTCCTGCCACCTAAGCCTGGACCCTGAGATCCAGCTTTATATTATTGGACCTATTTGTACACAATTTTTTTTTTTTCATTCAGATTAGACTTTCTCCTCTGGTCAGTTTTGGAATCTTCATGTTTGGCTTGTCTTCCCAATGAGCTCCCAATATACTAAACTGGATAGTGTACCTCCTACAGTTATGGCAGTAAGAAGGGTATCAGTCTGATTAATTTTCACATGCATATTTAGCTTGATAGGGAGAGCCAGATTTAAAAATTAGGAAAGGCAAATTTGCTTGGCAGACTTGAACAGATAAATTGATTTTTGGTATGGATCAACTAGTGGGTCCTGATGATAATTTTCTTCTGTTCTCTGCTCTGCATGCTAAATATTATTTGCCAGCTACACAGAATGGCAAGATGCACAAATGAAACATTTGCCTATACATAGGTTTGGCCCTGATGCTTTTACAGCTTCAGACTCCTCTCTGCTATTGAAGGTACAGATTAAGTACAAACCATGATCTAGCATTATTACTGGAGCATAAACATGACACACAGTATCTCAAGCAAGAATTGAATAGCAGATTAGATTGTCCTATTTCACTTAATTAATGGATTGCTGGATTGGCATCTACTGTGGGTGAGAGATTCAGCAGCACAATGGCAACTGGGGCATCTGAGCTTGTGGGGAGGTGGGGGACACTTGGGAAACACTTTTCCCTACAAAGGAAGCTTGTGTTTGCCAAGCAGGCAGAGAGTTCTGTGGAACCCAGGAAGCTTTTATATAAATCACAAATTGTCTCAAGGAGGTACAGTTACCACAAAAACATTAATCCTGGTCCACAGATAGTATTGCTGAGTCCTGTTACTGCACACTCTCTGTTACATTTGATTAGTAAGGGGTGGGGTTTGGCTCAGGCCAATCCCTTACAGTTGACTTTGATCTGCTTTGCACGTAACCACAACCCAGAGTACAGGTATAGATGAATTATTATTGAATTGTGGATTGTTGTTACATGTGAATCCTGATTTATAGTTTAACAATGGTTTCTTAACCATGAACAAAGCAGAGTTCACAGCCCAAAAATAAATTGTAGATTCTCTTTCAAGGTTGTTCATGGTTAACAACCCATTGTTAAATTATTTAATGCATGTTATGACAACCTACAATTCAGTAACAACTGATACTCAGTCTATTCCGTGGATTGTCTCTATGTCTGTAGCAGGCCTATGTGAATGCTGTGGCTCAGCTATGACGAGCTGTTGGCATGTGTGTTTTTCTCTGGCCGTCCTATTTGTATATTGTTGAAATGGTGAGAAAAGTTTCACCTGGTTGCATGACATTGCTCAGGGCCAGTAGAGTTAGAGACATTGTCTGAATAGTGTATATGCATGCACACACACACACACACACACGCATAGTACACACATGCACCTTGGTTGTAAAGTAATTGCCAAAAGGAGAGAAGCAGAAAACTGTAAGCAGCTGCATTTATTATGGATTGTAGCTTTGATTGAATCTAGAGATATTTTTTCAAGTGTACCATCATTCTGCAATAGAATGGCCTAAACTCTGGTTCAATAGCTCACTAGCAAACAAGTCCATTGTTTGATCTTCTAGAAATTATTCCAGAAATGAAATTATTCATTTTAACAGATTAAGGAATTTGCTTCCATTTCACCCCACCTACAGGAACTTGGTGGTGGTCCAGTTCTTAATGGATAGAAGTGGGATGTCTAATTAAAAAGAAATAAGCTCACTGAGAGAAGCAGCTGAGGCATCAATTTCACTTCTGGAGAAATTCACATTAATTGTTACTCTTTGATGCTGCATAATTGCTCTCCCTCTTGCTCTCATTGCACCAGAGATCAAACCAGTGGCTGTTCTGCTGCTCTCACCTTTCAGTCTTTTTTTTTTTTAAATAAAAAGAGTAAGTCCAAACCTACAGCATGTTAAATCATAAATGTGGATTCTCTACTCGGCTGACATCTCCTGTCACCCATCTTCGTAAGAGTGAGGATTATCTCCACCACCTGCCCATGGCACACGAACCTTCTCTTGAGCCCATGTCTAGATGTGCATAATTGCGATTATGCCTTTACACGTGATGGTTTTGGTACCTGGAAATAAGCTGCTTGGAGAGTTTATTTTCCTATTCCATTCCCTGTTCCGCCATAGCACAGCGCCACCTAGAAGTTAAGTAATGGGACAGTACGAAAGGGAAAGCGTCGCGTTGAGCCTGAGCCGCGATTCTGCGGCGAAACCGATTCGTGCAGAGAAGCTGCAATGCACGGAAAATACTTCTAGGAGGCTCAGTCTTACCCCAAAGGAAACGGACCTTGGCTGGCACTCAGTTTTCAGAATTAACGCGATGGAGCGGCCCGAGGCCATCTGCCCATCCCCGACAGCTCCACTTTATTGATCCCGCAGGAGAGCGCGCCTCCCAGCGGCAGCGGCGGCAGCACCAAACCGATCAAGCCTCGAGCCGTCTGGCGTGGAAAAAAGCCGTCGCTTGCCCTCCCCCTTTCGTTGTACCTCCTATAGGTCCTTTCGCTAAACATTTTTATATGGGTATGAGTTCAATTGACCGCAGCTAAAGTTGTTGCTCTTGTTGTTAGTCGCGAAGTCGTGTCCGACCCATCGCGACCCCATGGACAACATTCCTCCAGGCCTTCCTGTTCTCCATCATCCCCCCGGAATCCACCCAAGCTCACACCAACAGCTTCAGTGACTCCATCCAGCCACCTCATCCTTTGCTGTCCCCTTCTTCTTTTGCCATCTATTGTTCCCAGCATTAGGCTCTTCTCCAGGGAGTCCTTCCTTCTCATTAGGTGGCCAAAGTAGTTGAATTTCATCTTCCGGATCTGGCCTTCTAAAGAGCAGTCAGGGTTGATCTCCTCTCGGACTGACCGGTTTGATCTCCTTGCAGTCCAGGGGACTCGCAGGAGTCTCCTCCAGCACAATTCAAAGGCCTCAATCCTTCGGCGCTCAGCCTTCCTTATGGCCCAGCTTTCACAGCAGCTAAAGTAGGCTCACACTATAAAGTCAAATGGCAGGGAGGGGAATGGGGGAGCGAGAACGCGCGGTGGGTAAACTGGAACTCATTCCGTTTCCGTTAATAAAAGCAGAAAAGGCACGATCCAGCCGAGGTTTGAGAGCGCCAGGTTTTCGGAACAAGAGAGGTGTCACCCGATCTGAAGCATGTTTTTGCGGAATTCAGCATCGCGGTCGCGAATGGGCCGCATAGAGTGCTCATTTCACCCGGTTCAGTTGAAAGCGACGCAATACTAAAACAACCGTATTCCTAAACATTTTTATTTGGAAATAAGCGGAAGTTTTAAATGGAAATTACTTCTTGAGGAATCCTGTCCAGGCACAGACTTTAAAGAGCTTGTCAGTAAACATTGCAGGACTTGCACATGGCTGTTAAAATGAAGGCACTTCTCTTCCCCGAGGAAATAATTTCAGTAAAGATCCCTCCTAGAGCAACTGACATGAAATATGACATTTCCTTTGTAAGGAATTATTTTGTGTGTCTTTGGTCAAAGTGGCTTCATAATGGATTTTCAAATAATTTTCAGGAGGATAGGCTTTGTTTTGCTTCGAAATCTTACCGTGGAAGTTTTTTGTGTAGTTTAGCGGACGAAATAAAAACGTCTGCTTAGACGTTATTTAAACTGCTTAGATAAAAAGACATTTCTCTTCAAACGATTGCCAAATATTGACTAGATTCTTCTAACAGTCCTGTAAGGCGTTCGGAGAAAAAAATGACGAGGGTGCTCTCGAGAGGTTGTTAAACAATTCCTAGTAAATCGTTAAATTTCCACCATTAAAATCGATATGTTGGAAAGTGGTTAAACTGGGTGGCTTTTACTTTGCATATGCAACACTGAAGGCGTCCAGGAAAGCAGTGACCAGCGACTTGTCTCGTGTGTGTGTCCTGGATTAAAAACATTTCCAGATCGAGGCACATTGTGGCCATCTGGGATTAAGGGTGCCTTCCTCATCTTGCTGTCTTAGATTTACTCGCATGTAAACATGTGTTGGAAGAAACAGCAAAGAGTCTTGTGGAATCTTAAAGACTAACTAGTTTATTTTGACAAAAGGTTGCTAGAGTATGCTTTCTATTACTAGTAATCCCAGAATGAAAAAATGTAAATACATAGCATTTATTCTAATCATTTAGCAAGGAACAGTGAAATGATTGAACATTTAATTAATCTTTTTTGGAAAAAAATCTGTTCAAATGAACATTTTGATTGTGACCCATTTCCTCATTTTATCCCTTCCATTTTATCAAGGAATCTTCGTTTTTCTTTTAATATTCAAGCAATTTCTTATGCATACCTATTACAGCGATGTCTGTAACTGAAGCCAGTGAGGAACAAGCAGACTTATATCTTAGCCATTCAGTCAAGGCAGCGGTGCTTATGTTGTTATTGACCATAAGGGATACCTTGGTACGTCATTCTGGTGTCTCTAAATGGATTTAGTCCTGTATAAGACTTCATGGATTATTTTCCTATGATAACCAATTTCATGTCCTAATTAAAAATCCGCATTTTGAAGGAGGAAGATGAGACCTAATTATTTGTAAGGGGACTCCTACATATTAAGGAAGTTAAAAAACTATTTTCCCAACTAATTATGTACTTTGGATTGGAAAGTCCATCCTCAAAAGCTGCTATGGTGGGTTTGGATCCCTACTTCGTCATGTTTAAAGCAAACCAAATAAAATAATTGGGACTTCAGTTATGACTTATTTATTTAAGGTATTTCTATACAGTTCGATTAGACAAGCTCTCAGAACGGTGTACAAAATGTACCTGGCATTCCCATTACTGACAGTAGGTCCTTTCTAAGCATGACAGTCTGGATACAACACCGTGAATCGAGTTTTGGGGATTTACTTGGGAAGTGAAGAGGCACCTTTAAAATAAACTGATCGGAAATTGGAAATGGAAAATGAATCAGAATTTGAAATATAATTAACGAACGTTGAAAATGGATGGTTTTACCCTTTGTCAACACAAGTTATATTTAATGCAATTTTCCCAACCTCCAATTTCCAAAAGGACAATAATGCGAAGTGTCCCAAACCATCCCGTGGGGAGCAGGCGTAATTCCTTGAAATTCTTTTTGCCAGTCCGAACGGGATTCTGCTGCTTCCCTAGAAACACGTTCATTTGGATCAAATTCCCACTGACTCATACCAGCTTTCAGGTGGTTTTGGCCACGTGTGCTTGGAAGGATCCTCCAAAGATTAAGTTTTAAAAATAAAAATGAATTAGGAATCTGTCCTCACCGTCGGGGCCGTTGCAAGAGAAGAACTCAACAGGGGAGCGTCTGCATCAACATGTGATCCGCAACGTTATTTTAACTCTGCCATGGCTAGCAGTGGGGAGGAACTCCTGTAAATATCCACCGGATTAACTTCGGAGCCCGCGGGCAGCGTCTCGGGCGAGGAGCCACGCGTGGGCTGAGGTTCGCCAATCCGTTCTTGACCAGCAGGTCGCACCGCGAGCGAGCGGGACTCGTTCTCCCGCGAAGGCGTCCCGCGCGGCACCCGCTCTGCCCTCTCCCCTCCCTCCGCTCCGCGCTGCACGTGCTCAGTCAGAAGCAAGCCCCCTCGCTGCACGAGCGACACTCCGGGAGGAGGGGCGGGTTAGACGGACAGGCGAGATCCCCTCTCTGGGGGCGCCTCCGACGGGCGCTGCCTCCACGTTTCGCCACGCCGCCCCTCGACTGGCTGCCGGAGGAGTCCCTCCTCCGCTCGGCCGTCCCTAGCCCCGGGCAGGGACGCGGGCCAAGCGATTTGAGGCGCTGCAGGGATCGAGGGAGCGCGGAGAGGCTCTCCGAAGGAAGGATCCCGGCGGGACGGGCCCCGCGCGGCGCCTCCCCCGTCTCTCGCCGCCTAGCCCATGAACTCGAGTGGGCCGCAGCAAGCGCAGTCCTCTCCCCGCTCGCCCCCAGCCGCGGCCGTCAGCCCTTTGGCTGCTTGGTCGTGCAGCAGGAGCAGCGCCCGAGAGGCGCCCGTCATGGCAGTCTACTGCAGCGAAGCCTTTAGCGTCTATCCGCAGCCAGCCGCTGCAGCCGCGGGCACAGCGGGGCAGAGACCTTCCGCAGCGACTTACACGCTGGGCGACTACGGGGCGCCGCCGGGCGCCGCCGGTTACTTGTGGGGCGTGAGCGGCGCGGGGCCCTACGTGCAGAGCGGCGGAGGCGGCGGCAGCCCCGGCGGCTCCAGCGCGCCGTTCCTGCCCTACGGCTGTCCGCCGCGGAGCGTCGGAGGGTCGCAGCTCCTGAGCACGGCGGGGCCTGCGGCTGGCGCCGGCTCATCACCGGAGCTAGGCTGGCTGAGCCTGGCTAGCCAGGAGGAGCTGCTGCGCTTGGTGCGCCCGCCGTACTCCTACTCCGCACTCATCGCCATGGCCATCCAGAGCGCGCCGGAGCGCAAACTGACGCTTAGCCACATCTACCAGTACGTGGCGGAGAACTTTCCGTTCTACAAGCGGAGCAAAGCCGGCTGGCAGAACTCCATCCGCCACAACCTCAGCCTCAACGACTGCTTTCGCAAGGTCCCCCGCGACGAGGACGACCCCGGTGCGTGCCGCCGCCGGGAAGGGACGGGAGGGCCACCGCTGTCAAGGCCTGGGGAAGAGTGGCTTCTTGTGCAAGGGTAGAGAGCTCGGGCCTCACCCGGCCGGCGGTTGGGGAAGGCTTTCAGGGCCCCCTTCTCTCTCACACACACAAACCCAGGCAGGCAGACGCAGACACGCAACTTGTGCGGGGAGAGGAAGACAGGCGCCCAGTCCCAAGCGGTGAACCTTGAAGCCAGACCTCGGGGTCGTCCAGAGCAGGGGGCAGCGGGGAAACACTTCCACCCGGCGACGGTGCACTGCGCGCTGTCACACCAAGGCTAAGCAGGTTTGCCCTGGAGGAAGTTGTTGACTTCCGTGGGCAAGGCTTCCACCTAAGGGCCTGCAGTCCTGTCTCTCCTCTTGGGCTAGGCAGACCTTACTGCCAGCCATGCTAGGGCTGCAGAAACCACGCAGGGTGATCCTCTGCTCCTGTATTCAGAAGTGAAGTTTCACTGTCCAAGGGGGTTTACTCTCAAGTCAGCATCCTGCACTCAATAACCTGTAAGTAAATTCTACTGACTTCAGTGGGGTCCAGTTCTGAATGCTAGCAGGAGGATTGTTGTGCTAGCATCTTTTGGATGAGATGGCAGCTTCTCAGATGCCCTTGTTCTATCACTTAAGCCAAATTGGGGGTTTCCCCTTAAACTGCATCATAATTGTAAATATGGTTGCAAAGTGGTGAAATGGAGCCTGTTCATTTCGGAAAGTAAAATATTCTAATGTGCACACTGAGGTGGGGGTTATTCTGTATTTCTCAAGACAGGTAAAAGGACACAATCTCTGTGGTATGCAGTTAACTCTGATCCTACATGATGCCTTGGAGTTAGGTTCTAATCTATTAAAACTCGGAAGAGGATTTCCATTCAGTGCAAATAAACTGTACACCCTATTCTAGGTGACTTAATTCACCCTCCTTGTACGTATCACAAATCTGTGAATGAGAGTTCTTACTCATACACACATTTGAACTGAATGCATTTTAGATAGCTTCTATTACAAGCAACTCCTGCTACGTGATCTTAATATATACCCTATGTTGAGACTAAGATAGAAGATTGTGTATTTGAGAAGCAAGTGTCCATATTTTCTTTTCTGCTAATGAAATGGCTCCTATCAACAGCCCCTAGAAGGCTGTAGGAATATATGCTATTACTATTTAGCATATAGTAATACCTATCCCACCTTTCAATTTTTGATTAAAAAAATCTGAAGTGGTGTATAGGACTCAGTAAAAAACTGATTTGTTCTTTCTTGGATCATGAACTTCATAAAAGTTTGAAGACTGGTAAAGAGAAGCAGTTGAGAAGCAGTTGCTCTTGCTGCTAAGTGTGTTCAGCTGATAGTCCTCTAACTGGAAATTTTGGTATATGACTTTTGTCATCTGGCACAGGTTAGCAACCTTATTAACAACATGGATAATTCTTGTGCATCACGCACAGAGACAGCACAGGTGGATGTTTGCGCTGCTTTCTCTTTGTTCATCCATCTGCATTGTCACAAACAACTACTGCTGCTCTGCAGAACAAAGTGGTACTAGTTTTGTTTTACAAAAAAAGAAAAAACTGTACCTAGCCAGTGCCTCTTCACTGGGGACTGCACCCACAGATTGAGAATAAATAGGGAGCCCTGGACTACTCTGCCGGTTTCATTAATTATAGTGTATAATGAAGAGTCCATCATGTTCTTCACATTGCCGCTATCCTAGTATAGATTTGCAGGTTAAGTCTTTAACGTGTTGTTCAACTCGCAGTCCAAACTACAGACTACGTACTAGAAAGCTAAGCAAACGTAGGTGGCTGAGGAGTTCAGCTTCCTTCGCCTGTAGCATCCCACCCATCCTTTTATATGTGGAGGACTAGGGACTATAAAGCATAGTGGTGTGAGGATACTAAATACAACTCTTCCTGTTATGGCTAGTCTGATCCTCAGGTATGTAGCTTTGTGTTCTTTTAACCTTCTTTTTTCTTTTGATGTGCTTTATTGCAAGCTGCATTCTGAAGTTATAGCATGCAGAAATGCAACTTACATACAATGTAATGATGTTTAAGCAATGGGCAATAGCAGTAACAGTGAGCAACAGTGATGCTCGACAAGCCTAGTCAGGACTTGGATGGACCAAATCCTAGAATGTGACCCAGAATCTTGATGTACACGCAGATCAGGAATCCTTGGCCATGAAGTCAAGATCTGGAAAACCTCCTTCCACATTAATCTTGTAACAGGGCCAGAGTGGGGGAATCATACATCCAGGCCAGAATGCCCGTAGATCAAGCAAGGGTATATTCAGTAAAATAGAAGCTAGGTAACTCATAGAAGCATTGCCATGGGGATTCGTCTTTTGCAAAAGGTGCTGCTGCAGCATGACTATTGGACAGCTGAGTGAGGCAGGGAAACAGACTTGGGCAAAGAGGTGGGGAGGAAAAATGTGTTGAGGGGTCTGGTCTACAAGCTAACTTTATGGTGCTTGAGGTTATTAGTGGTGAAGGAAAATAGCAACACTTTCTTATGGAAGTCTCTTTCCCCTTGGGAAATATAATGGAGCCTGGTGTGCTGTGATGCTAATGAAGTTCAGAGATACTTCTTTCCCCTTTTCCAGTGAGCATCCTTTTGGTTTGGGAGTGAATGTGCTGCTGTTCAATTGCCCCCCCCCCCCATGTGTTTCATAGTTGAACTGTGAGGGGCCAAAAGCTCTTAAAAGAGGAGACTTGGAGGTTGCTCACAGTAGTGTTTCCTTCATAATAGCTGAGGCATTTGAAAAGTGTGCTGGCGATTTGGGTGGGGTGGGGTGGGGTGGGAGGGGAGGGGAGACAAGGCCCTGTGTGGCACTGCTCATGAGAGACTCTGGGGATGCTTTGGGGGGAAAACAGGTGACTTTTTGAAATGTATGGATGTGTTCTCTCAAGAGAACCTGAAGCTCTCTTCTTGTGCTTGAAGAAAGGGGCTAAAATAATTCCTCCAGATGGCTTAAGCCAGTGTCATGAGGGAAGAACTTGTATGGAGAAATTCTTTAACCCAGCAATCTTCACATTCCTATGAGAGATGCAGGGATTTGTGGGATGCAACAGGCAGCCTGACTCAGGACCTTATGAGTTTGCAGATTTCCAACCAGTTATCTTTTAAATTAAGAAGGAAGCTTAAAACATAAGATATTATCTTTTAAAGCACCAATTATTTTGACATTTATTTGTGAATCTAGTGACTTGGCCCATGACCTTTTGGGCATTTGCATTGTTGTTGGGTAGAGATTTGGGAAAGTGAAGTTGGTTAGAGAAGGCGCTCTATAGGTTGTAGATGGGAGGGGGTGTGTCAAACATCAAGCTCGCAGGATGTGCTTTTTTGTTTTTTTTTAAGAACTCCAAGATCTGCCAGCTGTAATGTGATGCAAAAAACATACTGAGAATTAATTTGGAGTCCAGTTGAGTCAGTTCTTCCACATGAAAATCCATTCCTGCTTACCTCAAGCTTTCTTCATTTCAGCAGTAAAGGTACACTCCTATAAATTATACAGGCAGTATGATTTCGTAGGTATTGTAAATAACTGGGAGCCTGGCTTATCTAATGCAAATTACTGAGAGATATACCAAAGGATTTATATTTATTGTCTAGCCACATCAGTTGTAGCTAACACTTGGTGGGAAAGCCACATTCAAAACTCTACTCAACCAAGACTAGCACTGCCAGAAATGCAGAGTAACTTAGTACCTGGGTTTGTTTTTAAAATAACTGACTGAAGGGCCTGTTGCACTCCTGTTACCCACCCTCTTTCTCATATCTGCATCTTTTACCTGGCTGGCTAGAATGCAAGCCTACAACTGCAAGTGTCAAAATCACCATCTAGCTGCCAAGCAGAAATACTTGCCGTAATTCTGTTTGAATAGAGATAAAGTAATGTCGATATGTGAGGCTTGTATAACCTTTAGAGTCACTATTCCCATTAATGTCAGAGCATTGTTAAAGCAGAATTGTGAAAAATTCTGATCAGTGCAGGTTAGCTTTTCCTTACTTGGTTCCCTCCAATTGACTCCAGAACCCAGCTTTCTAGTCCACACCTGGGGAGGACACCAGGTGGGGAAAGCTGGGATAGGTTTTATATTTACTTCACAAATTGATTTACACTTTTTTAGGCTTCATGTGTAAAAATGCTTCTGGATACAGGCTTTACTTGGTTTTGTTGACAGGAGTCTTACATATGTTAGGAAAAAGTCGTATTTCTTAAAAAAAAAACCCTTTTCTACACATTTGGCTTGCTAGTTTTGCTTAATGAAGTAAACTACTCATTTTTTTCCTATTCCACCTGGTTTCTTAACTAGAGTCATACAGAGGCAAAATAAGAGTACATGGTAGAACTAGACATTTAGTTCAATGAGCAAATAGGGGAGGTAGTACACTTGTAATCAAGAAGTGTGTGTGTGGTAGGGAGGTGGTGATTTTAATCTTGCCCCTACTTGCCTGATTCTCCCATTTCCCTTCAAATACCTTAACCCTCCTGACCAGGAAACCTGGTTTCTAAGCAGAGGAAAAATAGCAGGTGTGGGAAGGGTTAAACATTCCCTCCTGCTTCTTTTCCCTCCAACCCCCCCCCCCCCTATGCATTGGAGGTCAAGAAGGTACTGGTGAATCCTGTCTTTACTGCCAGGCTGTAGAGTTATATATATTCCGGTTGTTCCAAAAGCTTGGCTTTTGAGACTTCAGGACAACCTTGTTTGAGCTGCATGATTACAGTCCTGAGACCTGCAATGTCCATGATGTGCCTCTCATACATAAATAAAAAGATGACATCCCAATGGGTAAAAACTATTGGTTGAATAATTTTATTAGAAGTGACTTAGTTTCAGCAACCAAACAGGACTCATTTATTTAGGCATTGATTTATGTCATGTGTAACATTTCTTTTGTCTGGCTGTAATGCACTATCCTTTCAGAACAAAGGATATCCCATTTCGTGAGTAAAAAGCACATGTTGCTGCAGATCCATATATACAGAAGATATTGTGGTTCAAGTTGTGGATGGGGTAGAAATCAAGGGGTTATGCATATACACCAGAATTTTTCAGTGCACTGAGTCTTTAAAAACCCCCTGTGGAAGTTGGGGAGGCCCTCAAAGGTGACTTCCAAGACAAAGTAAATGATTGGATTCAATAATGAAGTCTGTGTGTATATATTTGTGTGCATGCACAGGTGCTTTGTGGACAAATACAACTCTTAGAATCAAGGATGAGAAGATAAGAACCGCCATGCTGAGTCAGATCTGATGGTTCATCTTCTCCAGCATTCTGTTCTCAGTGGCGAACCAGCTGCCCACAGGATCCCACAAGGAGGACAGATGTGTGCAACATCTTCCTCCTGCCCATGATCCCTAGCAATGGGTATGCATAGGCATACTGCCACCACTGCTGTTGAATGGAGTATGTAGCCATCTGGATTAATAACTGTTGATGGCCTTCTCCTCCATGAATTTCTCCACTCATGTTTTAAAGCCATCCAAACTGGTGAATTCCATAGTTTTAACTATGTGCTGTGTGAAGCAGTACCTCCTTTTTATGTGTCTCCCACCAATCAACTTCATGGGATGGTCTTGTGTTCTACTCTTATGAGACCTTACCTTTTAGCTTCCGCACATTGTGCATGAATCTGTATAACCTCTGCCAAGTCACCTTTTACAACTTTTGTCTAAGCCAGGGTGTGCAGCCCAACACAAAATCATAAACTTATTTAAAACATTGAGATTTTTTTTGCAATTTTTTGTAACTCGGTCATGAACTTTATAGACAACAACATCATGTTGCAATGTCATAAAATAGACATACATACACATCCATGGCTTCAGTTTTACGGCTGTGTGCAGCTTCCAGTGTGTTATCTTCCAAGTGCAGACAGTTGAATTGACACCATCAGACGTTACATGTGCTCATGGTGACTTGGTGAGTGAAACACAGTTATTATCAGTAGTATTTCAACCTAGCATTGCAAACAATTTTATACATTTTGACATGTTGGCTAAGCACAGTCCTGTGAACAGCAGAAAAATATGCAGCCTTGCTTTTCGATTTGATACAAAAATTTGGAAACAGATTTCAAGAATTCCGGGAAAACAATCACTATTTTGGAATATTTGTAATTCCATTTTCAGTTGACATAAATATGTTACCTGCCAGTTTTCAAATGAAATGCATAGAGGTGCAATCTGACATTCAACTTAAAGAAAATTTTGATCATGGACTTTTATAGGTCCTACATTCCCAGGGACAAATATCCCTCACTTCACAATCACACCTAATTCATGCCTTTTCTTTTGGCAGCACCTACTTTTGTGAGGGACTAAGAGTAAATTTAGAACAAACTATCTGATGAATTGCAACTACTTCCATCAAACCAGATATTGATGCATTAGCTTCTCAAATACAATGTCAAATACCCCACTAGTTTTAGGTTACCCTCTTTTCTTTCACTTTTATAATAAAATATTAAAAAATCAGTGAAGTTTTATTACTTAGATATGTTCCTTTTCTGTATTAGTGATCGCACTAATTGCGCTGGGGACCTGCTCGACGATTTTAAAAGACTCTTTGAATGGAGTGCCACATAATTAGGATTATGTGAGGATTTTTTTTCCTTATCTGTGGTGGCAGATATCACAAAAATTATGCACAGGCTTTTTTTCTCATCAGCTTTCGTTAGTGTTTGTGTATTTAATGTGAGGCCCAACACAATTTTTCTTCTTCTGTGGCCCAGAGAAGCCAAAAGGTTGGATACCCCAGTCTAAGCTAGACAATTTCAGCCGTCATAAGCGTTCCTAATTTGCTGCATCCCCTTGGTCATTTTAGTTGCCATTTTCTGCACTTTACCCCAATTCTTCAATATCCATTTTTTGGTTTAGCAACCAGAACTGTATAACCAGTTCTTATAAGCAGGGTTGCATCACAGATTGTAAAAGGGAGCATGACTTTGGAAGTTTTATTTTCAGTGCCTTTCCTATATGACTAATGTGAAGTTTAGCTTTTTCTCAGCATCTGTGTTCTGGGTCAACATTTTCATTGAGCTACAATCCCAAGATCCCTTTCTTGGTCAGTCAATGCACCTCAGACCCCATTGGCTTATACCTGAAGTTGGGATATCTTACCCCAACATATATTACTTAAATATGAACTTCATTTGCCATTTTGATGCCCATTCTCCCTGCCTAGAGAGTCCCTCGGTTCTCCTCACAATTCCTTTTGGTTTAACTACTTTGAATAGTTAGATATCATCGGAAAACAGAGTGGATTAAAAATTATTTAAAAAAAGATTAAGATTTAAATTGGATTTAAAAAAATGCTTTTTGAGGAAAAATCTATCTAAAGATAGTTTCCTATTTAAGATATATAGTCCAAAGTATTCATCATGAAATAAGGATTAGTTTTTAATTTTGTAGCATGAGGCCATATATTCATGAATTTTTTTGGTAAATGAATTCCATTAATCCATTCACAATGCCATGCTCTTCCAGAGGTTTCTGTAAGATTTTTAGGCAATTATTCTATTATCACAGGTGTTTGGATTTATAGTTCTCACAACTGAATTTGTGTCAGCAGAGATCACATGCCTTTTCATAGCAAAAAATGGTCTAAAAAAGCCATACAGGGTTGAGAACAGGCCTAAATTCCATTGTTTCTTTGCAAATCTATGTAGACAGAATCAACCCCTTACCTCTTAAGTGCTAAGTTAAAAAAATTCAGTAAACAGAAGAAGATTGTTGATAGTGGAGTACAGTAGATCTGCACAAGAAGGTAAGTGTGAGAAGGGAGGGGCAAGCAGTAAAAATGAAAGTGAAACCTTTTGAGTGGAATATTCCACAAGACTTTGGATCTTTTTGTGTATAGCTTGATGTTTATGATATTCTTTCCCCTGGAGAAGAAAACCTATAATGGAAGCAGGCTGTAAAAGAGACCCAGTTTGGGAATATTTTAATAACATTCCTCTACCTACAGGGCAGGCAGGCAGGCACATTATGTAGAAAACCATGATTTAGTCTTACTGAAGGTGTTACTGAAGGTGATTTAAATCATGCTTTAAATTGATTTAATTTAAATCAAATCCACCCTGTCAGAAAACTTGGCTACATCATCACACTCCCAATTCCAGATCATTTATGAATATGTTGAAAAGTATTGGTCTTGGTACAGATCTCTGTACCCCACTACTTGTATCCCTCCATTGGAAGAAGTTACTGTTCATTCTTTGCTTTCTTTTCTTTAACCAGTTACCCACCCATAAGGGGGCCACCCTTCTTATTCCATGACTTCTAGGTTTTCTGGAGAGACTTTAGTGAGAACTTTCAGAAGCCCAAATAAGCAGTGTCTGCCAGGTTACACCTGTCCATATGATTATTGACACACTCAAAGAACTGTAAAAGATTAGTGAGATAAGATTTACCTTTGCAGAAGCCATGCTGAATCATTTTCAGCAGTGCATTTCCCTCTGTGTGCTGACTATTCAATATTTAATATTTTTCAGCCAGTTTACCCATAACAGATATTAAACAGACTGATCTGTAATTTCCCAGATCCCCTCCCCATCTCTTAAAAATTGGTTTAACATTGGCCAGGTCTCCAATCCACTTAGGGATAAGTTATGTATCTTTTACAGAAAGCCAGCAATGTCCTATTTGCATTATTTAAGAACTCTAGGATGGATACCTTCTAGGTTTGTGATTTATTAACCTTCACTTTGACAGCCTTGTCAATAAGGCTGATAAGTTCATCTTTTCACACTATTATTTATAGTGTCTTGGTTCCTCAGACTTCCTCCCTGAAAAAGTCTGTTTAAGAACTGTAATCTGTTCTGCATCCTCTGCTATGACGACAGGTGAAAAGAATTCATTCAGCTTCCCTGAAATCAACTTAGCCTTCCTTAGGGCTCCTTTTAATTCCACTTTCATCCAATGGTGCAATGGGCTCTCCAGCTGGTTTCCATCTTCTGACATATTTAAAGAATTATTTGTTGCTGGCATTGATGTTATCTGCAATATGGTCCTCAATTATTTATTTAGTTGCTTCTTTTATTGGCTGCTTGCATCTCCCTTGTGCAGTCTTGTACTCCCCTTTGTTTTCTTCATTTGGGCAACCCCTACATTTTCTGAAGAAAACTGCCTTTTCTCTAATAGCTTCCTTGACACTTGTAACATGAACTGGCTGGTGGGCTCCAAGAAAGCAAGGGAAGGGTTAATTTTGTAACTGGGAAAATGCTGTAAATCCAGTCATTCTCCTCTCTTTGTGAAGAGAACTATCTAAAATTGTGACCTCAAGGATGCCAAAGGTAACAGCTATGGCCTGCTAACATCTGGTGCCTGGAATGAATGACTGGCCCTAAGGACTGAGAGATCAGCTGTCATCCTACAGGTCAGCTCACCTAGGCTGGCGGTGGGTGGGAATAAAACCAGGAGAGAAAAAGTGCCTTGGTTCCTTTCTTGTGAAGTTCCGGTCTGCTGCTCTTGCTCTGTGTTGAAGCTTGCTGTGTTACCCTGTATATCCTCAGTCTGTGGAGGGTAGAACCTCTGTGTGTAGAACCTCAGTCCTAGTTGAGGCTAGAATTTAGATTTCTTATTTTCTTTCTGAGTGGGCCAACAAGGTCCTCGGAGCTGGAGTTTCTTGGTTGGCTGTACACTGTAAAGATGCTGCTGTCCAATCTCCCCTTCTCCCTTCCTTCCCCCAGTTTAACCTGTTTTAATCGTTTTTAGTTTGTATGTTTTAGAATCCTTCACCCCAATATTTTATCCGTTTGTTCCCCAAGCTTGGGCATGCCATGTGCTGCATCCAGTGACTGGTCCTGGACTGAAGCACCAGGGAAATTCTGGGTGGAATTTTGCCCATTTGGTTGCGGGAATCCCTGGCGGCTTTCCATTGCAACAATGCTTGTCAAGCATGCTGGTGATCTCCTGGACTTGGTGCTATCTTTCCTTACTTTGTCATATACATGCTATATGAGCTTCTGTTATTGTGTTTTGTGTGATCTCCACGCAGTGCAAAGGACTTTACTATTCTTGAATCCCCCTTGCAAACCCCAGTTCCCTCATTTTAGAGTAATTCCCTCTTTTGAAGTCAGATGTAACCATGTGTGACCTTTCTGGCAATTTTCTACTTAAATCTCATAGCACCGTTGGTTGCACAATATTTATCACATGTGACATCCTGAACAACCTCCCCACCACTACCTTCCAGGATTAAATCCAGGACTGGTTCGTTATAGGGCACAGTTGTTTAGGACATTGAGAAATCTAACTTCTTTGTTAGAACTGGAACAAGCATTTATCCAGTCCATGGGTGATAACTGAAGTCACCCCTTATTCAAACACTTTAACATTTACAGGCCTACCTGATTTCATTTTGCATTTCAAGATCACCCTGAGCATTTTGGTCTAGGGGACAGCGCCATGTTCCAAGCACTAAATTAGTTTTGGAGCCAGGTATTGTCAACCTCAGAGTTTCTGTGAAAGAGACTTTGTTTTTGCATCTGTTGGACTCTATATTCAGCAGAGGTACAGGGCAGCAGCAGCTCCAATATGCTGTTCTTGGCCCTTCCAGTGCAGTTTATATCCAGAGATGACCATACCCCATGGAATGGTTCTCTCCATTCCACCAGATTTCCATAGTGCCCACTATATATAGAGTCTCCATTAAATTCACACACTCCAGCTCTCCTTTTATGGCTCTGAGGTTCCTAGTAGTTGTATAGCAACACCTATGTATTCAATCCTCTCTAGACATCTCTGTCATACACAATTTTTGTTTTTGCATGTAGGCCTCTTGGACTGGTTATTCCCATGGCCTGTTTCCACCTTTCCTACTTTTGGGTAATCAGAAACTTTGTTGTTGTTGCTTTTATCCTCTAGAGATGATTTCACCCAAACTGGATGCTTTCCAGCACCTGTCAGTGTTCCCCCCAAGTTCAGTTGAAAAGCTGCTCTGCCACTTTTTCATGTTTTGTGTCAGAATCTGGTTCCGTTTTAGTTCAGATGAAACCAGACTCTCTTGAACAGGCCCAGGTTATCCCAAAATGTTCCCCAGTGGCTAAGGAGTCTGAAAACATCCTCTGTACACCACTATTACATCTGTACACGGAGACTCTTCCTTGGAATGACACTCTCATTCCCCAAGACCTCCATTTTTCAAGACAGATGGGCACTTATCATCCAGGAATTGGGAATACACTGTTTGTCCCCAAAGGCCTGGTTGGTCAATCTTTCTGCCTTTCTTAGCCTCTCCAAGTCAACAACCTTGTCTTCAAGGATCTGCTTTGGCTTTCATTGAAAATCTATGCGTTTTAGGTGATTACCTGGAGTAAAGTATGTGTGTGTGTGTACTTTCCTTCTCTTTGCATGGTTGCTTAGGTGTTCATACTTCAACACTGGGGCTGAGATGTTTCATCACTTATGATTATGAATGCTTAGCATTTGCTAATAGGGCTTTTACTGTTAGCTCATGTAGCAGTGAAACCTTTCTAGAACAGAATGAGGTTTTCCTTATGAAGTGAAAATAAATAAAGGGTTCAAGTCTGAATAGTGCTGAAACTACTAATCCTGACTTTGTGTGTGCAGTTACTCCCTGTTTATAATATTGAAACCATAAAGCCGCTGCCTGTAGGGATGAGTGTGGTCACAGTGGGTTCAGGCATGGAAGTAGAGGGAGAACACGTTCAGTTCCTCTACTATGAATGGTGGGTCCAAACCATGATATAGCTTTGTGGCTCGTTAGCAAATTTATCCTAACATGAGATCAGATTCTCAGACCAAGGAAGTGAGAGAGTTAGACTAACTAGCAAATGTCAATAAAATGAATGTTATAAGCCACAAACAATATAAAGTAATTTAATTTTATTTTAATGATTGCCCAAAGAGCATGATGCGAATAGGCAGCTTTTATACAAATTTAATAAATAAATAAAGTGTCAGTTTAAAATTAGAGGGAACAAAGCTGGCATTATACATGGAAATTTTCTGAGGTCATTTCTGGCACCAACATGCTTCTAAATAGGCTGGCATGAAGCTGGCCACAGTTGTCTGTTTTTGTCTGCAGGAAAGCCAAGGGCCACATAAAGCCTTAGCAATGTTGTTTTTTAATTGCTTAGGCAGATCTCATACCAAAGTCTTCTCAGATCTGACTGCTGAGAAAATACTTGAGTCATGGCCCACCACCTTCTGCATGGTGGTGTACACTGATGGAGAGCATCACAGTTTTTATCCTGCAATTTGGTCCAGCAGTCTAGATCCCCTAACAAGTACACAGGATGCCGCAAACACTGCATTGCACTGATTTAGCCACTGTGCATTGTGGGAGACTTCCTCAAAGTTGTGGATGTGCAGCCCCACTTCTTCTTGATAAAGGGGAGATGCAAATATCAGTAACTAAAAGCCCTGTATCCTGGAAGCCACAAACGATAGAATCATATAGACCAGATGCTGTTTATTTCTTCGACACAATATGTGGGCTCCTCAGTTACCTTCAGAACACAGTTCTAATACAATGGAAACTTAAATTAAGAGCCTTCTGGCTTTAACTGAAAGCCATGTTTTCATAGATGAATTGTGGCTTTCATTTTTACATATAGTAGACTAGATCTCCAGTGCTTAATTGTTGGTTGATCAGTCTGAAGTCAGTTTTAAAGGGCACTCAGATTTACTCTTGGAAGGGGAACTCTTTTAGTTGACATAATAAAAAAGAAAAAGAGAATGAAAAAGAAAATATAATAAATAGTATTTTCTTAGGCTCCCTTGCCATCTAAAGAAAAGATACATATTAAAGGTTTAGTGATATGCAAGTTTTATAAAATTAAATAATTGATTGGTTGTCTAGTTTTAAGATAGATTAATCAACTCAGAATGCTTTAGTTGATTGACAGCCCCAATCTTTCTTTTTAAAAAAGTTTTATGACTAATATATCTATTTTTTTCTAGTTTTATTTGTTAGAAGGCTTGCCCTTCCTCTTTTTCTCTTTGGTATGCCATTCAGATCCAGATGCACTGACATAGCTAAGTAATACCTGGGGAAGGTGTGTTTTTCCACTAATTCAGGAAAGGGTTCCTTTTTCAACTCCTGTTCTCTTTCATCCTTCAGGAAAGGGGAACTACTGGACATTGGACCCAAACTGTGAGAAAATGTTTGACAATGGGAATTTTCGTCGCAAGCGTAAGAGGCGCTCTGATCCTGCTGCCTCAGCAGCGGCACCCACTGTTTCTGCCTTGGGGACTTTAAAAACCGAGGAAGGGCACTCCATATCTTTGGCACCAGGAAAGCCTTGTGGTGAAAGTCCTTCTGCTGAGCTGGAGTCCGTGGCCTCTCTGAGGGACCATGCAAAGAGTGCCTCTCCGCCTGTGATCGTCTCACCTGCCCCCAGCTGCCTCAGTAGCTTTTTCAATGGAATGAACTCACTGAGCAACGGGAACCGCCTCGGCGCTGAGCTGCATCACCGAAATCTCCCTGCCGGCCCACTGAGTGGCAGTAGCTTCACCCAGGAAGTTCCTTCCGCTGAGCAACTGCAACGCATTTCTGGGCCTGCTAGTGCCTATTACAGCCCGTTCCATCCTGGCAGTAGTGGCCAGTCAGGGCAGTACAACCACTTATACAACTTCACTGTTAATAGCCTCATCTATACCCGGGAAGGGACTGAAGTGTAGGGTGTCTTGCAGGCAGCCCTGGTGGCACAAGGCAACCAGAAGGACAACCTTAATGTTCTGCATCCAGGAAGACTTTTTGTTTTCCATGTTGAAACACACTGCATGCGAGACACCTATATGCCAAGGAACCAGAGAACTTTGCAAAACTAGATATTTGAAAAAGCACTGTACTGCAAATGCTATCATTAAAACATTTCTGCATTTTGCAAGCATGCTGCCAAGTTCTGCAAATGAGAATCACCTGGCTTCAACGATTTAAAATGTGCTCACTGTGGAAATTTAAAAAAGAGTAAGGTAGAGAGAGGACCAAATTTAGAAAATAGAATACTAGAGTTGGAAAGGGCCATGAAGGCCATCGAGTCCAACCTATTTACACCATCCCATTCAGATGCCTGTCCAGTTTCTTTCTGAATGTCTTTAGTGTGGAAGAGCTCTTGAGCTCTCTCGGCATATTGCTCTGACAAGTGAGGAAACCTTTCCTCATATCTAGCCTAAATTTGGGTTGTTGCAACTTGAGTTGAGCATTCAGTGTCCTGCACTCTAGCATGAGCAATAAAAGATCTTTATCTTCCTCTTTGTGAGAGCCTTTGAAGTACTTACATAGGGATATCATGTTTCCCCTCAGTCTCCTCTCCTCTCCTTTCCTCTCCTCTCTTCTCTTGGCTGAACATTCTCTCAATCTCTCCTCACAGAACAGTGTTTCCACAGTCTGGATCATTTTTATTGCCCTCCTCTGGACCCTTCCTAATTTTTCTACATTTTTCCTAAATCTTGGCGCCCAGAACGGGACACAGTATTCCAGATGGGGTCTGACTAGTGAAGAGTATAGGAGAACTATTAATTCTTGTGATTTGGAAATAACACTTATATTAATGCATTGCAAAATAGTATTTGCCCTTTTTTTGTCGCTGTATCACATTGTTGGCTCATATTTAGCCAACAGTCCACAAAATAACTCCTAGGTCTTTTTCAGTTCTGATGAACCACATATTCCCCATCTTGTATTGATGCATTTTGTTTCTTTTTCCTAGGTAGAGGACTTGGCATTTGTCCCTTCTGAATCTCACTCTGTTGCTTTCAGCCTAGCATTCAAGTTTATCAGGATCACCATGAATCTTCATTCTGTCTTGTAGGGTGTTCGCTATTCTACACAGTATTATATCGTCTGAAGATTTGATTATCTTTCTTTGTACTTCCCCATATGAATCATTAATAAAATATTGAAGAGCACTTAGCCTAGGATGAATCCTGCAGCACCCCACTAGTTATCTCCATCCAATCTGAGAAGGTGTCATTGATGAACATTCTTTGTGTCCAATTTTGAATCCACCTTATAGTTTTTCATCTAGTCCAATTCTTGTTAATTTGTTTATCAGAATGTCATAGTGTCCTGAGACACTATGTTGAAAGCTTTGCTAAAGTCTAGGTAGATTATGTTCACTGTGTTCCCTCTGTTCATTTGGGAGATTAGTCAAAAAATAAGATTAAATTAGTCTGACAGGATTAATTTTTGATAAATCCAGGTTGGCTTTTATTAATAACAGCATTTTCTTCAAGATGCTTCCAGATTGATTTTTTTAATAATTTAGTCCAAATTTTTTCCAGAGACCGATGTCAGACTAACTGGTCTGTAGTTCTCAGGTTCATCAGTCATCTGTTTTGTAGGATTTATCAAAGATACTAGACAGTGGTTCTGAGAGTTCCCCTCACTAGCTCTTTTATTACTCTGGGATGGAATTCATTGGGCCCTGGTGATTTGGACATGTGTATTCCATCTGAATATTTCTTGACCTGTCAATCTCGGGCTGCCATCTCTCACTTTCAGCTTCAGCATTTCCTTGCGGGAGAAAACTGAGGCAAAGCAGGACTTGAGTGCCTCTGCCTTTTCCTTGTTGTCTGTTATCACTTTGCTATCCACTTTAAGTAGCTTGACACCCTTCTCTTTCTCATGTCTTTTGTTTCGGATGTATCTGAACAAGGCTTTCTTGTTGTTCTTAGCATCTCTTGCTAGTCTACGTTCATTTCCTGCCTTAAGCTTCCTGATGCAGTCCCTGCAATTCCTTGCTATTTGTTTATATTCTTCCTTTGTAGCCTGGTCCTGCTTCCACCTCCTGTACATGTTCTTTTTTTTCTTTCAGGTTATCAGCTTTTTGTGGAGCCACATGGGCTTCCCCTGTTGTCTTCTTTACTTTTTTCTTGTTGGAATTGTTCATAGTTGTACTTGGAGAATCTTCTTTTTCAAGATTTCCCACCCCTCTTAGACTCCTCTTCGTATAAGTGTGAGTTGCCGTGGCACCTTGCTTATTATTGTTCTGAGCTAGCTCAAGTTGTTTTTCTTGATCAGGGTACATGCTTGGCTGCAATTAACCTTTGTCTCCTTTATAATTGCGAATTCAAGTATTGCATGGTTTCTCCCGGGGTTCCCATGGCTGCTATTTAGTTTACTGTGTCATCCCTGTTAGCATTAAATTGAGAATAGCTGTTCCTCTCATTCCTCCCTCTACTTTCTGCTGGAAGAAGCTGTTGGCTACACATGTCCGGAATCTCTTGGAGGGACCATGTTTGGCAGAAATGGTCTCCCAGCATATATCAGGGAAACTGTAGTCCCCCATGATGGCTACATAATTCTTTTTGCAAATGCTAGCAAATGCTAGCAAATTGCTTTTTAAAGATTGCAGCCTTGTCCTATTTCTGACTGGGTAGTTGGTAATAGATGCCAAATAACTATTTCCCCCCATTTTGCTCCCTTTAAATTAAGCCAAATGCTTTTGATGGGGATACTAAGTTCCTCTTCTTGTATTTCTGTGTAGATATATGTTCCTCTTATAGTGCAACTCCATCTCCATTTTTGTCCTTTTTATTTTTCTGGAGTTCAATCATGTGAGTCATCCCACCAAATTTCAGTTATTCATATAAGATCACAATTGCCCTCATGTGCTATGAATACAAGTTTGTGC
Organism: Varanus komodoensis; assembly: GCF_004798865.1. Classification (NCBI taxonomy): domain Eukaryota; kingdom Metazoa; phylum Chordata; class Lepidosauria; order Squamata; family Varanidae; genus Varanus; species Varanus komodoensis. Next base: position 3,945,363 of record NW_025336100.1, on the reverse strand, counting down.
TGTTTATTTCCCCTGTTCTGGGCATTGGTGTAGAGACATCAAAGTTCATTATCATTGTGCCCTTGTCTTCTTCCTACTTTTTTGGGAGACTGATGTTAGGTTTGCTGGAGGTTTTTCTTTGTTGAAATACACAAGTCTTTATCAGGTGATGGTATGTCATTGCTGCACATCTCCCTCTCCTGTATGCTTCAATTTAAAGCCCTCCTGATTAAGTTTTTCATGTAGTGACCAAACACATGCTTTCTATTCTTTGGGAGGTACATCCCATCATTTGCCAATAGTCCGTCTTCCAGGAACGTTACGTAGCTTGTGGTTCCAGAATCTAACTCTCTCTTTACGGCAATGCCATCGTAGCCAGTCATTCACTTGAAGGATTTTTCTTTCCCTAACAGTTCCTTTTCCATGTGCTGGTAGGATTGGGGAGAAGACTATCTGGGGCCCAATGTTCTTGATTTTCCTCCCTAGAGCTTCAAAGTCTGATGCTATTTTTTCAACACTTCTCCTGGCAGTGTCATGTGGATGAGAAGGAGGGGTATTTATGAGTGGGTTATATGAGATGTGTGAACTTATTGGTTATATCATTAATCTTGGCTCCAGGAAGACAGAATACTGGGAGATTCTCTGGGTCACAATGACATATTTTTTCCATCTTGTACAACAGGGAATCTTCCACAACTATCACTCTTCTCCTTTTGTCCTTGCACATTTTAATATCTTTCTCCTTGATTGACCTTTTATCTCTTTTTTTGGAGTTACCTAGTGTGTCATATAGTTCATTCACAGTGGGTTTCTCACGCATCTCTTCTTCAAGTAACTTAAAGCGGTTTGAGAGTTATACTGCTTCCACTGGTGCAGAGTGTCTTTTGGTTCTTTTGCATCTGTCACTCTGTTCCATAGAGTTTTCCCATTTTCCCTTCCCTCAGGGGTTCCCTTCTGCCTCAGCTTGTTAATGCAGTTCTTGCTTCTGGACTACACTTAGCTGTTGCAACTCTTCCACTCTGTCTAAAAACTCTTAATCTTCTTTTATTCCCTTGAGGGTGGACACTTGCTCTCACCCTTTCTTCTAGCAGGGGTATTAGATTGCACTTGCTGCATGTGTAGCCCATGTTGCCCTCAGGTAAGAAAACCAACATTACACAATTGTAGCAGGTCACCACCAATGTGGAGTCTTCTCCATCCCTTGTCTGTGTGACCTCTGTGATTCTGTCTTGGGGGACTGTTGTGACAACTGGCGCTTTCTCCTGTCTTCACTAAAGGTTAACACAGTCCTTCTAGTAGATGGAAGCATGTTACAAGAAGGAAAACGTGTGTGTGTGTGTGTGTGTGTGTGTGTGTGTGGAGAGGGGGTGACTAAGGGAACAGAAAGAAGAGAAAAGGAAAAAAAAAAGTTAGGCACCTCCCCTTTGACCTCCTCTGCCAAACTCCACCACCAGTCTCCTGATGCTTTCTCTGCTTGCTTGCTCCCTGGGAGCTTGGCTGCTCAGACCAGCTGGAGCAGCTTGCTCTGCTCTGCTGCAAGTCAAGAACCAGAATTAATCATCCTTACACAGCTGCTGCTAGCTGATCAGGCCGCTCCCTTTCAATTGAAAAGTTAGGCAGGAATTTCCTTTCCTTCTACAGCTAGAGAAGTAGATGTAGAAGGATATTGCATGGTGGCTGGATTTTTTTTCTTTTCTTTTTGAGGTTCTGTTTACATCTGCTACAGTGTAAAAGAAATAGATGAAGAAGTGCCTTGAACAATATAAAAAATCTAGTTGCCTTTGCCAGTAATAACCTGTTTGAAGCTTCTATTAGATCCTCAAGTTGACCTACCAAGTACTTGAAAACCTTTCCTCCAGTCCTGTTTTTGTAGTCTTCAGAGGGGTACCAAATTTAGGTTCTTTTTAGTCCCTTGTGGGCTGGCACACATGGCTTATCTTTGATTTGGTGAGTCACAAGTGTAAGCCCGCCCAGCCAGATGGGTTGGATTATAGCTGCTGTCATGCCTGGCTGCAGTCTGACACATCTGGAGGGCATCAGCTGGGGAAAACTGTCCTAGACCAAACTATGTATAGGTGTCATAGTCTTTTATCTGACAAAAGTGGTGCACTCTTTGTGGGACTTCTATGCAAGCTGAGCTGTCCAACCCTGTGCTGCATTTTAATAGCAAGACTGTTTGCATGCTTGATGAATGTAAATGTCACTAACTTTGGTGGGCCCAGGACTGATAGAAAGGCCATGTAGTGTGACTCTGCTGGACCTATACTACATCAGAGGACAGGTGGGAGATGACATATTTGAATCTGCCATGATACAAGCTCCCTGCATTTACAAAATTCAGGTTTCCGCTGTGCTATTTTTTCTGTATGTGAGCATGTGTTCTGCCAAGGAGTGTAGAAATATGCATGTCTGTATCTGTATTCTCAAGTTGTGCATTGCTAGGGATGTGTGCCATGTGCAGGTGGATGAGCCTTTGCATACACATTGTGTATCAAGACCTGGTGCCAGATCAGAACTCATTTTCTGGAGCAATCACTTTAATGCAGCTTCATACCAAACACACACATTTTTAGCCTTCCAGTGTTTAACATAATACATTTAGTATTTTTATACATCTTAGTTCATAATATGCTACTCCGTAAGTTTATTTTTACAGGAGTCTTTATTTGTAAATTATGATCTTGAATCTGTACTTATTTATAATACTTTGGGAAAGTTTCATGTTTTTCCTTGGTAGTATATTATGGAACTCTAGAAATATTGGGAATAAACATTTTACATTGTTGCATTTCTAAACATTTCTTCATCTTCCATTGTTGTATGTTTTTGTTTCTGCAAATAATAGACAAGTTCTTCACATATGGCTTTGGGGGAAATGTACTGACTCATTAGTACACTCATGGACAACATGTGGCTGCCTACAACTCCACTAATGCAGCCTCCACAGCCTTTTCCTGAATTTTGTAACAATAAAATGTAGTTTTCTGTGGAAAACTGCTTCAGAATGCCACAGTGGCCAAATTTAGCTTGTTTTCACACTTAAATTCTGCAGGAGTATGTCCCACACAGGGCTTGGGGGGCAGGAAATCCCCCTGAAGCTGTTTATCCCTCCTTAGAGTCTTAGGGCACATTCCACTCAGTGCTATGAGAAAGGAGAAGCAAGAGGGAGCGATTTAGTTATGCTGGAGAATATCCTGATGAACTGTGTCCCTTTATCAATTGCTCCAATTGAGTGATCTGCTCTGCTTACAAGATGACTAGCAAATGAGAAATCCAGGAACAGAGAGGCCCATGCACCAAATCCATTGTGGCTTGTATTTGTTGGAAGTAGGGTTATTGGAGAAACCTGTAACAGTTCCAGATGAGTTTGAATTTCTCAGGCTAACCTAAGGCTTCCAAAGCTGACCAGTTTCTTCCAGTTACTGTATCTTAACTTAATGTGCATTAGCTAATGCACATTAGTGTGTTTTTGCAAGTTCATGTTGGTGCTTATGTGAATTAGTGGTAGAAGAGGAATTCTGGTTAAAAACAAACTGATTCCATCAATCACCAAATGAGAGTTGCTTACAATCCATACAGCACTGATGCAGTATATTTATCAAAATCCATACACTCCTAGCTGGAAGTTCGGTCAAGCAATGATTGGGTGCAGGTGAACTCAGGGAAAACACCCTCTTTTAAATAAAGTAGAAGTTAATGCCAAACCACATGTATTACAATGACTGCTCAATGCTGCCACTTTTTGTTAAAAAGGAAAAGCAGTTGCTTGGGTCCTTTTTTGTTTTTTGCAGAAAAATCAGTCTGGCTCTGCTTTGCCCCCAGAGTTATCCTTTGCACTGAAATGGCACCATATTAGCAATCTGCAAGGGCATCTTTTCTTCAGACTAAAAGTGGCAGCATTAAAAACATTTTTGAAAAAGTATGACTTGCATACTGCGAGGTTTGGCCCTGAATTCTAACCCCAGTGGGGAACCAGGGTTATGGAACAGAGGCTATTAATGAGCTTTAGTACATGAGAGATCTCACTGTAGACCTGAGTGGCAGGCAGAAGCAAGAGTAGAGGGTCCTGGTGGTAATCTGGGTGATTTTAACTATTCTTCATTGAACAGTTGCAGCATCAAACCTCTTTTTTTTGAGGGTTCCAAAGTGGTCTACTGAACTTGGGAATGGGGAAGCAACAGTTGATTTCTGTATGTAAGACCTGCAGGCTCAGTTCTGGCCCTAGAAAAGGTTTTCTGGATGAGGTTCTCCATGGGGTTAGCCCGTTCTTTAACTAGAAACAGTTTAGAGGTAACTGATGATATGGTAAGCAGTAAGTAAATTGATTAAATATAGTGACTAGCAAAAGCAAGGATAGTTGTGCTCAAAAGCAGTGCATATATAGAGCAGGGATGTGGAATCATCTTGCAGCCTGAGTTTGGATTCAGGTTTAGATGCGCTGATGCCACATTCCAGTGGTAGATTGGCCTGAAGGAAAAAGGGCAAGGGGCATAATATCAAAAATATTTGCTTATTTGCCTGAAGCTTTCTTACCAGTAGCAAAGATCTAGGAGAGGCATTTCAGCTTTTTAGCATGAAGGAAAAGCTTCAAAAAGCCAGGTCATTCTAGAAGGTGAAGGGGAGGAAAGTGCTGGGGCCAAGGAAGGGTGTTCCCCCCGCCCCAGCAGTCAGTGGTTTGTGTTGGGTTCCCAGGCTGGCTTTCACCCATGAGCCTTTGGTTCTGCAGCTTTCATTTGGAGGTGCCTCTTGGAGAAAGCAGAAGAAGCCTATGCCCAGCTTTTGACTCCTCTGAAGCTCCTGGACTTTGACTCACTGGTGGTATGCACTGAATGGTAATTGCTGCAGGCAATTAAATGGGCATATATAGCCAGCATATATCCTATCATGAAGGAAGGTTGTGTATGGGGGAGGGGGGTTAAACTATGAACCGTGTTGATAGCTTTATTATAAATCCATGAGGTTTCAAAATATTCACAATCCATAACTCAAAATTTTAAGAAATGCTTTTCAAATTAGGTTGCTGTAATAAAAATATAAAAGGAAACAGCAAAAAGGACTATACTTACAGTCTTAAGTTATGAGAAAAAGATGCAGGCTGTAAATTGTCTTGAAATTTGATATTCAAAACATATCGCTTTGGTTCATTTCAATATTGAATACATTCAAATTGGAGGTGGGAGAGAAACTATTTCCTCAAATAGACTAAATTATGAAATTGAAATGCTTCCCCTTGGATGGACTCCAGTCTGTTGAACAGCAGGCCACTGGACCAGGATGGATATATTGGGATCCTTCCCACTCTGGCCCAGAAAGAAATTGTGGTTGTACAACTACAATGGAAAGCAATCTCTGTGAATGAGGCTGAATATGCAGGATCCATTGTTGTCTGCAGTTACTGCAGAGTAGTCTCTCCCCTATGTGTCTGCAAATGACTCCACCCCAGGCTGCTGTGTAACTGCTTGCAGAAAAGTGGATTCTCTCCCCCTCAGCTGTCCTCACATGCCTTTCCCCTGTCCTGCAGGGAACTACCAGCTCAGATGCACAAAAGGCTGCAATCCATTTGGATGGGCCTCTCAGCAAGCATTCAGCAAACACAGTGCACACAGGAAGTTTCCATTTATCTCCCATATTTGCACTGGTGGCATGTGCTGTGTAAGCTGAACGGCCACAGCAAAAACTACTTCTATGGTTACTTCTCATGCCCAGTTAGCAACCTTGTTTGAGGTTTTTCTTTGGGTTTTGGTTTGTTTCTAATTAAAAGCAACCCAATGGGGGGTTTTCACTGAGACTACAGAGTACAAGAAGGCTTAATGCTTCCACCTGCTTCCTATAGACTTGATGGAAATCCCCCATCCTCTTGTGCAGTAGTTAATCTTAGAAATAAAAGATCCCATTTCCTAGGCAGTAAAGGTTGCCACCTGCCTGCCTCTACCAACCAGTGTACCCTACAAAGGGTGAAGTGGAGGGGACCTGGATTAGGATTACTGCTGGGGCGGGTGCCTCCCTGCACACATTGCACATATTAATGTGCGTTGTTGTTGTTAGTTGCAAAGTTGCGTCCAACCCATTGCGACCCCATGGACAACATTCCTCCAGGCCTTCCTGTCTTCTACCATCTCCTAGAGTCCACCTAAGCTCACACCAACTGCTTCAGTGACTCCATCTAGACACCTCATTCTCTGCCTTCTCTTTCTTCTTTTGCCATCGATTAATGTGCATGCAGAAATAGATTTTATCTTTGTACAGCTAGCACAAGCTGTAGTACATCTTTTCTTGTTGCAGTTATCCACCCCATTCTGTTTGCCCCGACCCTTTTATCTGTTTATTTAAAAAACAAAACCCAACAACCTATTAAGCAAAAGTCCTCCCCACACACTGCAGCCCCAGTCAAAATCCCCCTCCCCCATGCAGCTTGGTGTTTAATTAGAAGATATAGGTGTGGTTTGCAACCACATATTAAAATGATGTTGTCAATTGTTAATATTTTAAACTCAATATAAGGGCCATTTTAACATTATCCAGAGGCAAATCCAGGCAGGCTTGCACAAGTGTAGAAAGGTATCAGTTGCAGAGGTATACCCAGCCATGTGGGGAAAGCTCCTGAGTTAAGAACCACGATGCAACAGGTGTGGCAGGGCTAACCAGGGACAGTGCTAGGGAGTGACCCACCAGGGGTCAAAGCCTAGACCTTTCTTTTGGAGCCCCAAATCTCTGAGAGGTCATCTGCCCCACCACCTGCTGCCCACGGGCACTTGCTGAAATAAAGGCACAGAGGCCCTGGTGACCTCTGTTGCATCTAATCTGCCTAGATTTGCTGTTCTCTTGTCCACCTCCTGCTGCCCCTGCCTTTAATCTTTCTGCCTGAGGTTTCTTCCCAAAATCAAACCTCCTTCTCCTCCTTGTTCATAATCCCCTTTTACAAAGAGGGGTGTCACTGGGAGACCGGGCCCTTTTAAAGATACACACAGAGAGAAATTTTTAGAACATTTGCCAATTTGTGCTTTCTGTCTGCTTTTGTCTGTGGGCCTGAGCCAGGGATCTGGTCCATGCCTAGCACTAGCGAGCACAGCCCCACTCTCCCCACTCATGCAGTGAAGCAACACAACTCCCAACACCCAGACAGGGCTACTCTGTGCGGGAGGTGTGTCCTTGGCACCACTTTGAGCTCCAGTGTTTAATCCAAGGGGAGGGCAGAGTAGCCCTAGGCTGCTGCATGCCAAGTCGTGGCAGATGGCGCAAACACTTGTGGGCACTTCACTTATTCCTGTGCCTGTCCTGGGGCATTCCTGCAGAAGGGCTGCTGTGGGGTGCCTCGTAATGTATATGTATGGATTTCTTCATTGTCCCTATGGTAAGTGAGTGGTCTGTATTTCGTTCTCTATGGTATGGGGAATTCCAGATAGGTGGGAATCTCAAGTGACTTGCACACCCTTCTCCTCGCATCATAAAAAACCTTCAATATCTGCACAGGAGCACCTGTAAAATCAGCACTTGGAGCTTTCATGGGGCCAGACAGCTGCTTGAGAGGGATCTCAGGCGATGGAACTGACAGATGGCAGTGCAGACTATTTTCAGGCTGATATCTGGCCTTTTTCATTGGTGGTGGTTAGATCCTGGGCAAAAGTTCAGCAAGTCATTGGAACTGAGTGATGGTTTCCTTCATGCTGTTTTTGTAAACATTTTTAAATGCTATTTTTTCCAATTCTCACAAACAGCATTTGAAAAAGGTGTGTCATCCTCCTCAAAAGAAGGAGGATGACACACCTGAAAATTTATTTGCCACGTACTCTGATGCTGGAGTTGCTTATTTTTCACCTTTCAGGAAGTGTGAGGGAGACAGAAGGAGAAATATAGCCCCTGGGATGGCCACATGGCCACTGGCATTTTCAGGCTTTTCCCTGGTGGAAAGAAGAGGGTAAAAGACTTCTACAGTAAACTGAATGCTCTGTGGGACAAATAGACACTGTGGGTAGGTTTGGACAATACTTTAAGCCCAGGGTGGCTCACTATGGTAAGATGTGTTGCATTTCTAATTTAAATTACAGTGTTGTTGCTGTTAGTTGCGAAGTCATGTCCGACCCATCGCGACCCCATGGACAACATTCCTCCAGGCCTACTTGCCCTCCACCATCCCCTGGAGTCCACTTAAGCTCACACCAACTGCCTCAGTGACTCCATCTAGCCACCTTATTCTCTGCTGTCCCCTTCTTCCTTTGCCATCTATTGTTCCCAGCATTAAGCTCTTCTCCAGGGAGTCCTTCCTTCTCATTAGGTGGCCAAAGTATTTGAGTTTCATCTTCAGTATCTGGCCTTCTAAAGAGCAGTCACGGTTGATCTCCTCTAGGACTGACCAGTTTGATCAACTTGCAGTCCAAGGGACTTGCAGGAGTCTCCTTCAGCACCACAATTCAAAGGCCTCAATCCTTTGGCACTCAGACTTCCTTATGGTCCAGCTTTCACAGCCATACATTGCAACTGGGAAAACCATAGCCTTTACTATACGCGCTTTTGTTGGCAGGGTGATGTCTCTGCTTTTTAGTATGCTGTCTAGATTTGCCATAGCTTTCCTCCCCAGGAGCAAGCGTCTTTTAATTTCTTGGCTGCAGTCCCCGTCTGCGGTGATCTTGGAGCCCAGGAAAATAAAATCTGTCACTACCTCCATTTCTTCCCTATCTATTTAGACAGGAAGTGAGAAGACCAGATGCCATGATCTTAGTTTTCTTAATGCTGAGTTTCAAGCCAACTTTTGCACCCTCCTCCTTCACCCTCATCAAGAGACTCTTTAGTTCCTTTTCACTTTCTGCCATTAGAGTGGTATCATCTGCATATATGAGGTTGTTGATATTTCTCCCGGTGATCTTAATTCCAACTTGTGATTCATCTAGCCCCGCCTTTCCCATGATGTGCTCTGCATATAAGTTAAACAGGCAGGGTAACAATATACAGCCTTGCTGTACTCCTTTCCCAATTTTGAACCAATCAGTGGTTCTGTGTCCAGTTCTCACTGTTACTTCTTGACCTGCATAAAGGTTTCTCAAGAGACAAATAAGATGGTCCGGTACTCCCATCTCCTTAAGAACTTGCCACAATTTGTTGTGATCCACACAATCAAAGACTTTAGCATAGTCAATGAAGCAGAAGTAGATGTTTTTCCGGAACTCTCTAGCTTTCTCCATGATTTAGCATATGATGGCAATTTGATCTCTAGATCCTCTGCCTCTTTGAAATCCTGCCTGTACTTCTGGTAGTTCTCGGTCCACATTCTGCTGGAGCCTAGCTTGTAGGATTTTGAGCATAACTTTGCTAGCATGTGAAATGAGTGCAATGGTGTGGTAGTTTGAACATTCTTTGGCATTGCCCTTCTTTGGGATTGGAATGTAAACTGACCGTTTCCAATCCTGTGGCCACTGTTGAGTTTTCCAAGTTTGCTGGCATATTGAGTGTAACACTTTTACTGCATCGTCTTTCAAGATTTTGAATAGCTTAGCTGGAATACTGTCACCTCCACTAGCTTTGTTGTTGCTCAGACTTCCTAAGGCCCATTTGACTTCACATTCCAGGATGTCTGGCTTGAGGTCAGTGACCATCCCATCATGGTTATCAGGGATGTTAAGATTGCTCCTGTATAGTTCCTCTGTGTAATCTTGCCACCTCTTCTTAATCTCTTCTGCCTTTGTTAGGTCCCTGCCATTTTGGTCCTTTATCATGCCCATCTTTGCACGAAACGTTCCCTCCATATCTCCAATTTTCTTGAAGAGATCTCTGGTCCTCCCTATTCTATTGTTTTCTTCTATTTCTTTGCACTGTTCATTTAAGAAGGCATTCTTATCTCTTCTAGCTATTCTCTAAATTACAGTAATTATTTCTAACTCTGCATGTATACATACATAATAACAAATGTAATCTTTATGCAAAAGTCTGGCCTCTTTTGTCCTCTTAGCACAACACAGCAGGCTCATCATAGGCTTTTTATCTTACAGTGTACCTCAATGTGTACCAAGTGTGTGAAGATGCCTTTATCAATATGCAGCCCTGGTTAGGGCTTGTAGGAAGAGCACCTATGATTGGTTGTTGGGATACAAACTCTGGATGGTTTTACTTATGGATTGTCATTATGTGCAAACTCAGATAAATCTGCATGGGTTGTTTCACTGGGTTGCAAAATCTGCAGGCAAGAGTGGTTAAATATCCAGTTCTTCTACTTGTTAGAAGTTCCACATGACAGGTGTTTGGGATACAGAGAGGGAGCAGACAAAGGAGGAAAGTAACAAATGCCTCAAAGACAAAAGAAAATAATTGCCTAGCATGTCTGGCATGATAAATAATGGGTAAACTCTGGTTAAGGCAACAAAGTTGGCATTATGTATGAATCAGAGACTTAGACTTGAACCAAACTATGCCAGTTCAGATTCTCTCTCAACCATAAAGCTTGCTGAATCATTTGGGTTCTTTCTATTGACCTAGCCTACCTTGAAGTGTTGTTGTAAGGAAGCAAGAATCAGGCAGTATACTAGCCTGAGTCCCTTTGAAGAGGGGGCTAAAAATGTATTATAGAAATAGAAGGTGGGGCTACTTGGATAACTTCTTTACTAGTGGATTTAACTGTAAAGGCCAAACATCCGGCTGCAGCCTGCCAGTGCTATATCCAGATATCAGACTAGAAATGTAATTGTAAAAAACAAAACAAAATATTGTTTCCAAGGGCTTGCTCCCTTTATTTTAAGTAACTTTCAAACTCTATAGCAAAATGCTGAGGACTGGCTAGATCAAGTTAGCAGCAGAAAATGGTTCCCACATTTGAACTGTCTTCAAAGACTAGTTGAGTGCACTGAAGTAAGCCTGGGGTTATGGGTGACCCTAGTTTATTGGGAGACTGTAGGCCCCTTTAGGCTTATGAGGATTTTCACAGTGCTTAACTGAATTTTTAACTGTCCTGCTACGTGTAGTACAAGGTTAATATGAAATTATTTTCTGTTTCTAGAAACATCTCAAGTATTTATGCACTTGGGCAGTAAATTGAATTAGGCACATGAGAAGTGGAGTCAAAAACAAAATAGTTTGGGGTTTTGGGTTTTTTTGGGGGAGGGGTGACAACTGTAATGCGGTTTTGTCAAAGTTTTTCTCCTATTGCTTCTCACTCCACTTTTCTAATATTGTTTACCAGTGGGAAGTGAATATTGATAACTTGTGTTCTTTCTGTACAAGAATGCTGGTCTCACAGGCAGAAAGCAAATGGCAGGTAGGTACAAAACACTGTGTGGTGTTCCCCGCAAAGCAGCATCAGTGATCAGATGCAACAGCAGCATCTGTGCAGTACCCCAGATGCAAGGCTGCTTCTTCCAGGCCAACATCAAAAATTCCAACTCACTTGGGTTGCAACACTGATTGCCAGGGTGGTTTATAAGACATGATGGTTGTCTGAGGGTGTTGTCTGAATCCAGCACTCGTCCCACACTCCAACTAACCATGCCTTGTAGTAGAGTTTAATAACTACAGGAAGCCTGCTTGTCTGTCATGTGTACTGTGGGTTGTTCTGTGAACTACCTACACACTGGGGCGTGTTCACAGGTGGCTTAGTGTGATATTTGAACTCATCCAGTGTTATTGGATTTTTTAAAATAGTCTATAGATCCTATAACAGAGCCTGTAATCTGGTCATCTCAATACTTGTACCTACCACCTTTGTTACGTGCCATTTCCCTCCAGTCCATTCTTCCTAAATTTACCTAGGGGTAAGGAAAACTGTTACCCAAATATGCTGGGGACAGCAGAGGGCTCCTCTTCAATGTGCAGGTGTTCATGATGATCAAGTGGAGCCTGCACCACCACATGAATGCTGGACAAGGAGGCTGGACAAGGTGGTTTGTACATGTTCATTTCTTTGGGAACTTTAGTCCTGCACTGCGGTGAAAACAGCTCTGTACCTGAAAGATGATCAGACTCCTCTCCCCCTTCTCTGGGGACACTGCAGGAGTATGGAGATGTACCGTCCACTCTGGCAAGCCACTTAGCACTGGCCACAGATGGCTCCTTTAAAATCATGTCTGTGGGGATTGTACAACTTGTTAAGCTGCAGTGGCTTAGTGTGGTGTCTTAACCCGGCATGCTTCCTGCCAAGTGGTTTATAGACATGGCTTGTGGGAGAGTTTAATAAACCTACCATCATTTATAATGTTGTCTGAATGCAGGCTACAAAAAAGCCTTGGTCAAGCTGAAGAATCAGAGAGGTCCTGGCAAGTGGCAGCAAGGCTTCCTACCATAGCCAGGGGCCAGTGGGTGACTGCCTTTTCAGGCACCCTAAAGTGCCAAAGCAGCATCTGGGGAGAGCAGGGAAACCTCCCTCCCACATAGGAATGGGAGGCAGATATGTCCCTTAAATCAGAAGGTTCACAGCCCCCTCAGATGTTAACATTTCCCAAGGGGATCTCCACTCAGGGTAAATTCTGCAACTGAGGAGATGGTTAGAGCTTCCTAACACCTACAACGTTCCCAGGGATCTCACTTAGAAGAGAAAGGAGAGCTGAGGGTATGTCCCCCCAAACACTGTTTTTCAAAAGTTCTTTGGGTTTTTGTAGAGGGGCTCTTGAGCCTCCATGCAAAACATGGGTCCATGCCAAATTGCAACTTCGTAGTCCATGGCTAACCTTTCCCCCCAGATTTTCTTTTAAAGGTGGGGTGTGTGGAAAGCATCCTTTGCAGTAGAATCCTTGGGGTTTTGGGGGTTGCCCTTCCCTTTAAAAAGTCAAGGGGGTGGCCAGTGCTACATGGCTTGGCATGGCTCAGGCACATCACGGTGCTCCTGCAATGTCTCCTGGGGGCGGGTGGAACTGCAGGAGGACGGAGTGGGGAGGAGAATGGGCGAGGAGAGGAATTGCAGGGAAGGGAAGCACACAACCCCTGCTGTACCTGATCATCTGCCAGGCACAGAGGAATTTGAAGCACAGTGCATGGTTAAAATTCCCAAGAGGTTCAGTGTGTTGTGCGAACCCAGCCAGTGGACTCTTCTGTCTAACGAAGCTATTCTTTTCAGATGCCACCCAGGCAGGTAAGTTTCACTTGAACAGCTTTCCACAATGGGTCTTAATAAGACAGCTGCCAACTTTATTGGTACATCAATCAAGGAACCCTTCAGGGCACAATGCAGCTGAAGTTAAGCTCTTGTGAGCCCTGTTGATACCTTGGAAGACAACAGTTAAGCACATGATAGAACTTTCTTCTAGAAATCCATAGACAGGGTCATGAAGACATTACAAGTGCAACTGCAGGAAACATGGGAGGCAGAGCAGGGTCGTACCCCCTTCTGTTGCCCTCTCAAATGTAGCATAACTAATGAAAAATTCTGTACAAGCACCAGCTGTGCATGTGTAGACTCTATTCGTGTGATCAGGGACCAGGTTCTTTGCTTCTTCAAACAAGCATGAGTGGATAGGACTCAGATTTACTTATACTTCAAGTAGATCTGTTCTGAACAGCCAGTCATAAAACAAGCAGCTGCCTATACATGAGAATATAGAAGAGAAAGGTATTTTTTCCTTTCGTACACTGGAATAGCAAAAGCTCATACTCCTATGTAAAAAATCCAGTTTTCCTCATCTAAAAAATAATTACTTTTATAACAGCAGTTTCACTCCAAAGAACACACACAGTACTGACATTGATTTGTTCGTTGGTGGGTCATTCCTTTTCCTCAGAGAATCCTAGAAACTGTAGTCTTGTGAGGAGAAGAATATCAAACAGAATTCTTGCCCTCACCTAAAAGCTTTCAGAGGTCAAGAGAGTTTTTACCAGCAATATCCTGGAGCAAGCTCCTGCAGAACCAAAGAACCAGGGCTTCTGAAATAGCAGAGATGATGCCCCCTGCCCCCAGACCTCCCTGTTCCTATTGAGCTTAGATGCAGTGCTTAAAGAGATGAGGGCAATGGATCTTCCCTGGAACAATATATTGTTGTGAGCTATCCTTGTTACAAAGCAAAATACTGCCAGTATAAAGGTTAAGAGTGTTGTACTAGAGATCCAGGTTTTAGTTCCCCTCATATCTGTGAAGCTCACTGAATGACTTTGGCCAGTCATTCACTCTCAGCCTAATCCACCTCACACGATTGTTGTGAGAATGAAATGGAGTGCAGGAGGACTATATAAGCTGACTTGCGTTCCTCACAAGAGGAAAAAAGATAGAGTATAAATGTAATATAACAACAACATTTTGGAATGACTAGGGTTTGAATGGGTAATTAAGATCCATTAGTTTTACAAAAGATCTCCTCTTGATGGTGACGTTTAGTCACAAAGTCATGCCCGACTCATCACGACCCCATGGACAACATTTCTCCAGGCTCTCCTGTCCTCCACCATCCCCCGGAGTCCACCCAAGCTCACTCCCACTGCCCCAGTGACTCCATCCAGCCCCCTCATCCTCTGCCCCTCCCCTTCTCCTTCTGCTGTCAATCATTCCCAGCATCAGGGTCTTCTCCAGTGAGTTGTTCCTTCTCATTAGATGGCCAAAGTATTTGAGTTTCATCTGCTGTATCTGGCCTTCTAAAGAGCAGACAGCTTTGATTTCCTTTGAGATTGACTGGCTTGATTTCTTTGCGGTCCAAGGGACTTGCAGGCGTCTTCTCCAGCACCACAATTCAAAGGCCTCAATTCTTTGGCGCTCAGCCTTCCTTATGGTCCAGCTTTCACAGCCATACATTGCAACTGGGAAAACCATAGCCTTGACTATACGGACTTTTGTCGGCAGGGTGATGTCTCTTCTTTTTAGTATGCTGTCTAGATTTGCCATAGCTTTCCTCTCAAGGAGCAAGTGTCTTTTAATTTCATGGCTGCAATCACTGTCTGCGGTGATCTTGGAGCCCAAGAAAATAAGATCTGTCACTAAAAATCTTTCCCATTCTATTGTTTCTCTCTACAGTGGTATCTCGGCTCACGAATGCCTCAGTTCACGACCGAATCGGGTCACTAAAAAAATTTCACAAAATTTTTGACTCAGGTCGTGAACTCCGCATTCAGTGGTGACTGCAATTGCGGCCATCACCCCACCTCCCCATGAGTGGGGAGATGGCCACGATCATGCTGGGGGAGGGGGGGAGATGGCCGAGATCGTGCCCATCTTTCCTGTATGAGTACACCTATGATTGCGCCTGTCTTTCCTGCATGAGCGCAACTGCGATCTCGGCCATCTCCTCCCCCCAGCACAATCGTGCCTGCCTCCCCCCCCGAGTGCACCTGTGTTCGTGCCTGTCTCCTCCCCAGCGCACTCGTGATTGTGCCTGTCTCTCTCCCCCAGTGCACCTGTGCTCGCGTCCATCTCTCCCCCCTCAGTGTGCCTGTGTTCGCGCCTGTCTCCCCCCCACAGCATGCTCGCGATTGCGCCCGTCTCTCCCCTGCCCACAGCATGCAGGGATGACAGGCGCGTGCAGGGATGATGGGCACAATTGTGGCCATGCTGTGTGCTGGGGGAGATGGCCATGATCTTTGTTCTTTGTCACTTCGCTTCACATTTTTCTGATTAAAAAAAAAAATAGTTAAAGAACGGATTAACCTTACTTGCATTGAACCTTATGGGGAAATTTAACTTGGCTCATGATCAATTTGGGTCACGACCAGAGTCCTGGAATGGATTAAATTTGTGAGCCAAGGTACCACTGTATTTCTTTACACTGTTCACTTAAGAAGGCTTTCTTATCTCTTCTAGCTATTCTCTGGAATTCTGCATTCAGTTGAGTGTATCTTTCCCTTTCTCCCTTGCCTTTCACTTCCCTTCTTTTCTCAGCTATTTGTAAAGCTTCCTCAGACAGCCATTTTGCTTTCTTGCTTTTCTTTTTCTTTGGGATGGTTTTAGTTGGTTGGATATGGAATGGGCTTCCATGGGAGATGCTTGAGGTCACATTGGTGAGGGTGTTCAAAGACAGGCTGGACATCACATGGTGGGCATGTCGTGAGTGGAGCTGGCTAGAGCCGGGGGTCAAACTAGATAGCCCAGGAGGCCCCTTCTGACTTACTCTGTTTCTATGTTTCTAGTTGCTACCTCTTGTACAATGTTGTGAACCTCTGTCCATAGTTCTTCAGGCACTTGTGTCTATCAGATCTAATCCCTTAAATCTATATGTCACTTCCACTGTATATTCATAAGGAATATGATTTAGGTGAATAAATTATAAGCGAAGTGCCATGGCAACACAAACCTTTAAGGGGAAAGGTGTCCAAGATGGATGAGAAATCTTGAAAAAGAAGATCCTTGAAGCACAACTACAGACAATTCCATCAAGAAAAAGTGTAGAAGACACAGAGGAAGCCCGCGTGGCTTCACAAAAGGTTAAGTGACAGCCTGAAAGAAAAAAAAGAATGTGAACAGGACGTGGAAACAGGGCCAGGCCACGAAAGAAGAATATAATCAAATAGCAAGGAATTGTAGGAATGGCATCAGGAAGGCTAAAACAGAAAATGAACTGGGAATAGCAAAGGATGCTAAGCACAACAAGAAAGCCTTCTTCAGATACATCCAGAACAAAAGACATGAGAAAGGTGTCCAGCTACTTAAAGTGGATGGCAGAGTGATGACAGATGACAAAGAAAAGGCAGAGGTGCTCAATTCTTACTTTGCCTTAGTCTTCTCCCACAAGGAAATCTGCACTCAAGAGGAAGTTCAAGCTGGAAGTGAGAGATGGCAGCCCAAGATTGACAGACAAATGGTCAAGGAATACCTAGATGGAATAAACACTCTCAAATCTATGGGGCCTGATGAACTCTATCCCAGAGTTATAAAAGAGCTAGCTGAGGAACTCTCAGAACCATGGGCTATTATCTTCGATAAATCTTGGAAAACAGGGGAAGTACCAGACGACTGGAGAAGGGGTAATGTTGTCCCCATATTCAAAAAGGGAAAAAAAGATGAACCTGGGAACTACAGACCAGTTAGCCTGACATCAATCCCTGGAAAAATTCTGGAGAAAATTATTAAAAAACTGATCTGCAAGCATCTTGAAGAAAATGCAGTGATTAATAGAAGTCAGCATGGATTTATCAAAAATCCTGTCAGACTAATTTAATCTCATTTTTTGACTGGGTGACCTCCCAAATGGACAAAGGGAACACTGTTAATACAATTTACCTAGACTTTAGCAAAGCTTTCGACAGAGTGCCACATGACATTCAGATAAGCAAATTACCAAAAACTGGACTAGATGGAAAAACTATTAGGTGGATCCAAAATTGGCTGCTAAATCGGTCACAAAGAGTGCTCATCAATGGCACCTTCTCAAATTGGATGGAAGTAACTAGTGGGGTGCCACAGGGTTCGGTCCTGGGCCCTGTGCTCTTCAACATCTTTATTAATGATTTAGATGAGCAAGTACAAGGAAAGATAATCAGATTTGCAGATGATACAAAACTGGGTGGAATAGCGAACACCCTAGAAGACAGAATGAAGATCCAGGGCGATCTTCATAAACTTGAACACTGGGCTGAAACCAACAGAATGAAATTTGATAAGGACAATTGCCATGTCCTCCACATAGGAAAAAGAAACCAATGGCATCGATACAAGATGGGGAATATGTGGCACAACAGAAGTGAACAAGAAAAAGATCTTGTGGACAACAGGCTAAACATGAGCCAACAATGCGACACAGCTGCCAAAAGGGCAAATGCTATTTTGGGATGCATTAACAGAAGTATTACTTCCAAATCATGAGAAGCAGTAGTTCCTCTATACTCCTCACTAGTCAGACCTCACCTGGAATACTGTGTCCAGTTCTGGGCACCAAGATTTAAGAAAGATGCAGGTAAATTAGAAAGGGTCCAGTGGAGGGCAACAAAAATGAACCAGGGTTTGGAAACACTGCCCTGTGAGGAGAGACTGAGGGAACTGGGCATGACCAGCCTTGAGAAGAAAAGACTGAGGGAGGCATGATATCCCTCAATAAGTACTTCAAAGCCTGTCATAAAGAGGCATGTCAAGATCTCTTCTTGCTAATGCCAGAATGTAGGACACAGAATAATCAATTCAAGTTGCAGCAACCCAGATTCTGGCTGGACATCAGGAAAAGTTTCCTCACTGTCAGAGCAATACAACCATGGAACCAGCTTTCTAGAAAGGTGGTGGGTTCTCCCACACTGGAGACATTCAAAAAGAAACTGGACAGCCATCTGAGTGGGATGGTGTAACGTGGTGTCCTGCAACAGGAGGGGGTTGGACTCGATGGCCTTCATGGCCCCTTCCAATCCTTCTATTCTATGATTCTATGATACCTGA
The DNA here is from genome assembly GCF_004798865.1 of Varanus komodoensis. NCBI lineage: Eukaryota > Metazoa > Chordata > Lepidosauria > Squamata > Varanidae > Varanus > Varanus komodoensis. The sequence goes on along the minus strand of NW_025336100.1, from coordinate 3,927,131 downwards.
GTGGCCTAATGCTTTTCCCTACTTTCTTCAACTTAAGCCTGAATTTTGCAACAACAAGCTCATGATCTGAGTCACGGTCAGCTCCTGGTCTTGTTTTTAGTGACTGTATAGAGCTTCTTCTTTGGCTGCAGAGCACATAATCAGTCTGATTTCTGTGTTGACCATCTGGTGATGTCCATGTGTAGAGTCGTCTCTTGGGTTGTTGGAAAAGAGTGTTTGCTATGACCATTGTATTCTCTTGACAAAATTCTGTCAGCCTTTGCCCTGCTTCATTTTCTACTCCAAGTCCAAACTCACTTGTTATTCTGGTTATCTTTTGGCTTCCTACTTTAGCATTCCAATCCCCCATGATGATAAGGGCATCATTTTTGGTGTGAGTTCTAGCAGGTGTTGTAGAACTTGTCAAAGAACTTGTCAACTTCAGCCTCTCCAGGATCGGTGGTAGTCCATAGAAGTGGACTACTATGATTTTGAATGATTTGCCTTGTATTTGAGCTGAGATCGTTCTGTCGTTTTGAAGACTTTATCCCGGTACTGCTTTTCCTACTCTTTTATTGACTATGATGACTACTCCATTTCTCCTGAGGGATTCTTGCCTGCAGTAGTATGCTTGATGGTCATCTGTGTTGAATTCCCCCATTCCTGTCCATTTTAGTCCACTGATTCCCAAGATGTTGATGTTCAGTCTTGTCATTTCATGTTTGACCACATCCAGCTTAGCTTGATTCATAGATTTTACATTCCAAATTCCTATGCAGTATTGTTCTTTACAGCACTGGATTTTCTTTTCACCAGCAGATACACCCGCAACTTACTGACCTTTCAGTTTTGACCATGTTGCTTCATTCTTTCTGGCACTACAAGTACTAGCTCTCTACTCTTCCCCAGTAGCACACTGGACACTTTCTGAACTGAGGGGCTCATCTTCGGGCATCCTATCTCTTTGCCTTTTGGTACTGTCCATGGGCTTTTCATGGCAAGGGTACTGGAGTGAGTTGCCATTTCCTTCTCCAGTGGATCACATTTTGTCAGAGCTCTCTGCTGTGACCTGTCCGTCTTGGGTGGCCCTGCATGGCATAGCTCATAGCTTCATTGTGCTACACAAGCGCCTTTGCCACGGCAAGGCAGTGATCCATGAAGGGGTTGATGGTGATAGAACTGCTAAAACTGATTTGCTGACTTTGGGATCAACTGTTCTTTCTCTGGTGCTGGGAAAAGAAACCCCTGGAAAATCTAGATCTGGCATCTCTATGCTGTTTGGAGACTTGCTGGGGCCTTCTCGTTCCCTTTCTCATACAAATTCAGGTTTCTCCATTCATAGTCCTACAAGCGAACTGCTATATTAACCTTTGTCAACTTACTCTTCTGTTATTGTCAGCTGTTTCTGATAGCTTGAGGTATGGTGTGCATGTGTGCTTCACACACATGTGTGCACATGCACATATGCATATATAGATACTGATGAATATGGCTCCTAGCAATTTGGGAGTGTCCTTAGGAGTATTGCTCTGATGTGCTCCTTCAAATTTTACTGTCATACCATTGATGTCTAAGGATGTGTTTGTAGTATAAATATGTCCTGAATATCACACTGATTGGAGCAATGGTGCAAGCTGAAACACAGGTGCTAGCATGACAGCTAATTGTGGTAGAGTTTCCTTATTTTCATACTCCTAAAATGGAACAAACAGGATTTATTTGAATAGGCGTATTTCACCATTGGCCGAATATCCCCAAGACTATCGCCACTGAACTTCGGTGTGAGAACAGGAAAGAATGACTGAGGCCAGCAGTGAGGATCCCTACTTTCCATTTAGCCCACTGAAGTTAGGAGTGTGACCATTAATCAACAGCACTGTTATCCCTATTTAAAGGTAGAGGTTTCTATTTTGCTGGCAGTTTCTGAGGATAGCCCACAGTGCTGTCCCCCTCCCTAAGATGAAACATTAATTAATCCATGGTGGCACTTATATTCCCTCCTCTCTTCCTTTTATTTCATTGGGGTGTGCACAGGAGAACTTTGCATGGACTTGATTTGTTTTTCTCCCACTCTGTCATGGTGCTCAGAATTCACTACTCAAGAGAACTGCCTCATCTAGCCCTTCGAAGGGCAAGACTGCCTTTGAAATTGAAACTTATATTAGCATTATGTAGCTGGTACCTGTTCATTGGTTTGTTGTCTCTCACTCTCCGTATGTCTCTCTCTCTCTCTCTCTCACACACACACACACACACACACACAGGCATTCCTGACTGGGATTATGCATAGTCCTTCCATCCCTAAAGATTTCCTTCTTGATCTGAACCTGTCCTGTGACTGAGGAAGCTCAATCTTCATCAGACTGCTAGTTTCTTGTAATAATACGCAGTGGCAGAATTGATACATGCTGTCTTCCTCTGTCACTCAATTAAATGGTGCGTTTATGCAACAGGCTGCCTTTTTGAATTCAAGCTAGGTCACTCTTAGGCTGAGGTAACATTAATTATTTTTCCGCTTGTCGGATCCCATGAAAAGGATGTGAAAATGGCCTGTTTATGAAAGAGAGTGGGCAAAGGCTGTGAGCTGATTATGTCAAACATATTCAAAGCTTCCTCTGCAAAAGGGATTGTGATCAACAAAGCATAGCCCACACCTGCACTCTTTTTCCACAGTTGGAATTGGTTGGGCTGTGAAGCTTGTGGCTGAAGGAAGTACACTTGTGTGTGTGTGTGAGAGAGAGAGAGAGCGTGAGTGAGAGAGAGAGAGAGAGAGAGAGAGAGAGAGAGAGAGAGAGAGAGAGAGATTCTGTTAACCCTTTTAGTGAAATGAACTCCTCCTGCTTTTCAAGGAAGAGAGCTCAGTTTGTTGACTACATACCTCATATTCTCCAGCCCTTTGCCAAAAAATAGTGCTACTTGTATTTGTAACATATATTTTCACATCAGACATTACTAGGGATGAGTGGATATACAATGTTCAAGCTTGCAGAGGTTCTCTAAATTCCTCCCTGAAGCTCAGTTCACCTTCACATTCCCAAATGTGCACACCTCTTTTCTTCTACCAGAACCCCGCCCCCCCCCAAAACATACATTTTAAAAGTTCCTGTTTCTCCCAGTTGAAATATGCATATTTTTCGCCATTTGAAAACGCATATTTCTCTTCATCGGCTAAAAAATGAACATGTGGATTTAGAAGTGAAATGCATATTTGTGTATGTGCATTTTTGAAAGTGTGAACCTATACAAATGTGTACTTTTCGGCACAACTGGAAGTTCAGGAAATTGCCAAAATTTCTGAAAATTGCATTCCTGCTCACATTCTCATGTGATTGTGAACAGGACTTGTTCACATGATTTGTGAATACGACTGAAAATGTCACAAATTCCTAGGATTTACATACATGCACATGAAGACAGAATATTGTCTGTCCATTTACTCTGTTGCAGCTTCCCCTTTTCTAGCTTCTGAATCACTATGGCAGATTTTTTAAACTAAGGAGTCTTTAAATTTGGATGGATTTGGTTGTACTTGTTGCAGAACAGCAACAACTGAAACACTTTCTCAACATTCAGCAATATACTCAGGCTGTTAGGGTGGAGAGATGGAAGCTAAGCCATGCCTGTGTGCGTGTGTGAGCAGTTGTGTGCAACAAATGTGTGCAAGAGGGTCCCTCCTTTCCTGGCAGTCCTCTATTTGAAGCCCAGCATAAAGTTGAAGCAAGGGAGAGCAGGAGGTGCCTTGAAGTTGCCCATTGGTGTTTGGGCAGAATGAGTGGGCACACAGGTCACCATCTTCCTCATGATGGTGAGGTGTATCCAGGATCTGTCTAAACTGGGATCCAACCCAGTGTATTTCTAATTACATTACATAATTATTTCTAAAAGTGCACTGTACATACACATTAGCACCTCCAATTTATTGGCAAATCTGTGGTCTATATTGTCCTCCTTCATCTTTTTTACAATAATAAAAACAACATGATCAATAAAAAGATTAACAGCAATAAAAGCACATCCATCAGAATACCTGATTTCATAAAAAACATATCCTCTTCTGTTAAAATGCCATTAAAACCAATTTAACAATTAAAATACCTGCGGAATAAAATGTCTTTGCCTGGCACTGAAAAGAGTATAAAGATGGTGCCAAGTGAACCTCTCCAGGGAACTCATTCCAGAGTTGGGGGTGCCACTCCTGAAAAGGCCCTTCTTGTCACCATCCTCTTTATTTCCTGAGGAGGGGGCTCCTTCAGAAGAGCCTCAGGTGCAGTTCTAAGGGTCTGGGTAGGTTCATATGGGAAGAGGCATTCCTTTCGATATCTTGGCCTGAAGCCTTTTAGGGCTTTAAACACTAATATTACCACCTTGAATTGGACCTGGACTTCAGTTGGTAGACAGTGGAGATAGTAGAGGACTGTTTTAAATGATCATATTTGCCAGTCTTCAGCAGCAGCCTTGCTGCCCTATTCTGGACCAGTTGAAGCTTCCAGACTGTCATCAAGGGAAGACCCACATAAGATGCATTGCAATAGTCCAGGTGATAGGTTACCAGTGTGTGGATGACTGCTGCCAGGTCCTGTCTGTCCAGATATGTCCACAGCTGATATATCAGCCTCAGCTGATTGAAGGTGCTCCTGGCTGCCATATCCACCTGGAATTCCAGGGACAATTCAGGGTCCAGGAGCACCCCCAAGCTACAAACCCTGTCCTTTAGGGGGAGTGCAACCCCATCCAGGACAGGCAAAATGTCCCCATCTGAACAGATGGTCCTCCCACCAACAATATCTCTGCCTTATCTGGATTAAGTTTCAGTTTATTAGCCCTTTATTGGCTGGACCCCATTTCAGAAGATCTAGTGCCACACCTGCATCAGATGAAAAGGAAAGGTATAGCTAAGTATCATCAGCATACTGGTGACAACTCAGTCCACACCCCCCAATGGTTACATATAGATGTTGAATTGCATGGGGGATAAGATAGAGCCCTGCGGAACTCCATGGCATAAATGCCATGGTGCAGAGCGATAATCCCTCATCACCATCTTCTGGACAACGTCGGCTGAGTGGGAGTGGAACCACTGCAATGCAGTGCCGACCCAGTGCCAACCACTGCAATTCAACCAACCCATCCAGAAGCATACCATGGTTGATGGTACTGAAAGCTGCCATGAGGTGCAGGAGAACCAATAGAGTTGCGCTCCCCTGTCCCTCTCCTGGCATAGGCCATCCCACAGGGCAACCAAGGCAGTCTCCGTTCCAAAGCCAGGGCCGAATCCCGATTGAAATGGTCATTTCCTGGTCACTTTCCAACCCTACCAGTTGGGGTTGTTGTTCTTGTTCAGGCCCTAAAAATTATGCTATGTAAAATTATGTTTTTCATTTTACTCCTATTATTACTGGCTGAGAAATTTATGTAAATCTAAGGGCTGGGAGGAAAATGAAAGAAAATCTGTGCAGTCGCAATAATAGATCAGTCTCTGCAGGTGCATAAATTTCCTGCCTCTCTCTCTTTTTTAAATATTTTCCAAACATATACAATTACATAGAAGAAAATGCAGAACAGAAGAAAAACCCAACATAAACAGAACAGACTAAAGTGAACAAAATAAACAAAGTTGCCAAGGGAATTACAAACAAACACAGCCCTTATCCTGCAGTCCCCAAAACTGACTCTATGAGAGTTTGTAAAAAAGAAAAAGAATCATTCTACATTCTAATCATTCTACTGATTTTCTAACCAGTTCAAATTCTACTGCTTTCCTTTTTCTTTTCCAAACTCCCCTGAATTTCCATTAGTCATGCTAAGCGCAATACAATTTCCATTTTCATTAAGTTCTAACAGTCTTCTATTTACATAGTTAGCTTTGTCATCATTGCATAGTCTGCTAATCTATTTCTCCATTTCTTCAATGGTTGGGGGCTCCAGTGATTTCCATTTAGAAGCTATTGCGATTCTTCCTGCCGTAGTCATATACTAAAATAACCGTGACATGTTTTTTAACAGGGTTTCTGGCACAATATTCAAAAGCATGTTCTTGGGGACTCATATGAAACTTAATTTCAAATATGTTCTGCATTTCTGCATGTATCAATTTCCAAAGTTTTTGTGTTATTTTGCAAGTCCACCACATATCATAGAAAGTTGCATCCACCCTGTTAGATATAATGGAAAATGTTGGAAATGTATTTTCCCAATATCTTTTGGAGTAATTTTTCTCTTTTGTAAGCCGCCCTGAGGCTTTTTGCGACTGGGACGGCATAGAAATGTTTTAAATAAATAAATAAATAAATAAATAAATAAATAAATAAATAAATAAATAAAGTACTTACACCACTTTTCTCTTAATGCTTGACTAGCAGTGAATTTAATATCTTTCTTCCAGAGAGCTTCCCACTGACCCAGTGATACTTCTTCACCAAGATTCTGTTTCTGTATTATCATGTGTTTCTAATCTTGATGGCTTTCAGTATCATAGTGTAATAGCAGTTTGTAAAGTCTTCCCAGTGAATGATCATTCTGCAGTATAAATTTTTTTAAAATCTGTCAGATCTCTTAAGATGCCTTCTCCCGGTTGTGTTTCCCTCTTCAGTCTTGAAATCAATTGATGATAAATAAGCCATTGTATATTTTTCCCTTCATCTTTCAGTTGTTGCCAAGATTTAATTTGTCCTGACTGGTCAATAACATCTCGGTAAGTTATAAGATTGTTATTTCTCCTTGAGTGTTTTCCATATGCTTCAACAGGAGACATCAGGGGGGAAATCGGAGGACTATTTTTTCCCTCATGGAGTAACAAATTTTTATTAAACTCTTAGCACATGATTGTTATTTAAGATCAGAGTTTTCTTAACTGACGTTTTAGCCTATAAAAGATTAGGTATTCCGTCTTCAAGATCAGCAAATTCCAACTTCACTTGCCTATTATTAGCATTTAGAATTCAATCTGCAATGTAGACTAGGCCTTCTACATGATAATATAACTTCAAATTAGGTGCAGCAAGTCCTCCTCTCTCCTTTGAAACCTGTAGAATTTTTAGCCTGATCCTTGGTTTCTTGCCGTTCCAAATAAAACTATTTAATTGTCTCTGCCAATCTTGAAAAACCATTTCCGGGATCACAGTTGGTATCATCATTCAGTTTAGATAACACATTCATTTTTATAACTGAATTCTCCCCAACCAAGATGCTTTTAGTTTAGTCCATTTTTGTAAGTCCTTTTGAATCTTCATCCAAGTTGTTTGAAAATTGTCTTTAAAAAGTGTGTCATTGTGTCCTGTGATGTTTGAATCTATAACTTCATTCATATCGTCAATAATCAGAACTACTTCTTGAAAATCCAATATCAATTAAAAGATTTTTTTCATAAAATTTTTCTTTTGCATCATTTGGTGTATAAAACACTGCCAATGTATTAATATTCCCACTTGGAAATCTAATCTTCAAAACAATAAACCTTCCCTCTGGATCTTTAAATTCTTTTACCACATTTCATCCTTGATTACTAATTTAGATGGTGACTCCCTTCTTTTTAGAATCTGATGAGGCTGCCAAAACCCCACCCAGGTTTTTGCAATTCTGAATGTGAACAAATGTTTCTTTATATGAGTTTGCTGAGTACATATTATATCTACCCTCTGTTTTCTTAAAAAATTAAAAATTTTAGCTCATTTAGAAGGGGAGTTCATCTCATTGATATTAATAGATATGATCTTCATTTTGCTTCTATTGTCCATTAAAAAACCCCTCAACTATATTTCAATGAATCTAGTATATAAATAAGCTTCTGCTTCCAAGTTATTGCTTCTCTTCTCCCCTCCTCCTCCTCCTCCTCCACAGCCAACTTCCACATTCCTTCACTGCTGTAGATAAACTAACAATTCAACAAAGCTCCTAAAGCAGTACAGAATTTATAAATAAATGAAGGAAGGAAGGAGGGAGAGACCAAAAAGTCTTTTTTTTTGGGGGGGGGAGGAGAGAGAGAGAGAGAGAGAGAGAGAGAAACCAGAAATAAATAGCACAAAAAGCAAAATTAAATAAAATCAGTTAATCAGCCTTCTATGATACTATACTTTATATATATAGTAATATTTTACCTCTATTAAGACATTAGTTAGGATTAGTTTGTTAAAAGAAACATTGTTCAAAGAAGACTTCCATATAAACGAACTCTGGCATCTACTATTCCAACAGATTTTCAATCAATTTATGGCTGCATAAGTTCTCTTGTAAAATAGAGACATTGTTCAAGCTTTGCTTTCACAGTAGGGGGCCTCAGCCTTCCCTTCTCTCAAGGTCCAGTAGGTGATGCTGAACTTTAGCTCACTTTGTCTCAGCCTCATGTCTTTATTCTCTCCATAAAGCCATGAGCAAAGGAGATCACAGATTGAAAATATCCAAAAGATCACACCTCCCATCTGAGCTCACATCAAAGCCCTGGGGAGATACAAGTCATACATCAGTCAGATCAGCAACAGCAACAAAGAATCTCTCAACTCACATAGGCAGACACTCCTCAGAAAATGGTGATCGAGAAAAGGAGAGACCATCTCCTCCAACATACTGAAATTCAGTCATGACCAGTTGACAATGTCTGCAATTAATTTCTTGAATGATATTTGCAAAAGGAATGCCTTGAGAAAAGAACCTCAACCTCAGGTCTAAACTGTCCAGAGGACACTGTTATTCTTCAATTAAAAAACCACATTAAAAAGCCACAAAGTGAACACAAAAATACTCCCAGCCAGCATTCTCATGCTAAGGTCAGTTTACACCATCCGTATGTCTCAAATCTTGGTTCTAAAATGGAAACTCTAAACAGCCTGCATGTAAAATGTCGTTAATCATCCGACTGTCCATTCCGGAGTCCCTTCAAAGTATGTTAAAAAAAGCCTTAAAAATCTAAACTGCAGCAAATTAAAGTGCTATTATTGTTCCCTTGACAAAAGCAGAAAAACAGTACAAAATAGAATAAGAAAAAGAAAAAAGAGGAAAGGAAAACAAAAGAGAAAGTATATGTGTGGTGGGGAGGGGAGACTCTGAACTCATTTGAGTTAACCTTATCTTGCCATCTTCTTATTATCAGAGCTGTAGACAAAAGTCTTTATGCTCACCTGTCAGTTAGTGAGGCAAAAATACCTCTCAGGAGGCAATTTATTACCATACTGAACCAGATAGGGAAAGGAGCAGTATCAAGCCACTGCCATGCGAGTCATCACTCCCCTGAAAGGCTGTATAAATTCCCTCTCTATTTACCTCCTAGCCCTTAAGTTTGCATATATTTCTCTTTCATTTATTTCCCATCTGGGCAAATATTTCAGATGTTTCTTTAAAAAAAAACTTTAGCAGTGAAGTGTGTGTGTGTGTGTGTGGGGGGGGGAGGAATTACCCTCTCCCCTTTCCAGATTAGCTGTCAATTTAGGGAACTGTTGGAAAGGAGAGAGCTACTTGAGAACTTGATTTAATTGGGAGTCCTGCACTGAGCAGCGGGTTCGACCTGATGGCCTCTGGCCCCTTCCAGTTCTTCTGTTCTATGATTCTATGGCTGTATGAATGTGTAACCTGGTCTTATCATTTTTGTATGCTCACTTGGTCAAATCCTGAAAGCTGAAACAGATAAGGAAATTTAGTAGGCAAGGCCAGATATATTAGACAGCTATAATTGCAAGAAGCCAACCAAAATCATGATTTTAAAAACCCAGCTCCAATTTCCTATTTTTGTGACACTGAAAGAAAAGAAAAAAAGCAGGTGAATGAGTGATAGGCCTTCCAAAGCACAACTTAAGCTTCAGTGGGAGGGCAGTTATTGGCAAGATGGTGCAGAGGGAGCAGCATGGGGGGATTTGCTGCTCTTACCTAGCAACTCAGCAGCTGATTGTGGAAGTCGTGATGAAATGGATCTCCCAGGTTCAGATGACATGGGTACAAACATGGCTTCAGCAAGCCCTGGGTTCTTGATGCTACTTGTTTGTTTATTTGTTTGCTTATTTATTTAAAACATTTCTATGCTGCCCCCATCGCAACAAAGCCTTGGGGCAGCTCACAAAGGATGCATAAATACATAAATAATAACAATATAACAATAAAAAAATTGTTTAAAAACTCCTGGTGCATTCTCGGCTAAAAATTTAAAATCCTATTAATTCAAATAATTTAACAATTAAAATAAGTTTTAAATAAAAGGTTTTAGCCTGGCGCCAAAAATCAAATAACGACGGCGCCAGACAGACCTCTCTGGGGAGCGCATTCCATAGATGGGGCGCCACCGCAGAGAAAGCCCTCCTCCAAGTACGCACCCTCCTAATATCATTCACAGAGGGTTCCCGGAGAAGGGCATCTGTTGCTGATCTCAAGGGGTGGGAAGGCATATATGGGCGCAAATGTTCCTTTAGATATCCAGGTCCCAAGCCATTTAGGACTTTATAGGTCATAACCAACACCTTGAATTGGTCCCGGACTTCAGTCGGGAGCCAGTGGAGCTGACGGAGAACTGGGGTTATATGAAAACAATGCCCAGTCCCCGTCAGCAACCTGGCAGCTCTATTCTGCACCAACTGAAGTATCCGGACCGTCTTTAAGGGTAGCCCCACGTAGAGCACGTTACAGAAATCTAATCGGGAAGTTACCAAAGCGTGTGTCACTGTTGCCAGGCAGTCGTTCTCCAGGAAGGGATGCAGCTGATGTATCAGCCGAAGCTGAAGGAGAGTGCTCCTCGCCACCGCCGTCACCTGAGCTTCTAGAGACAGCTCAGGGTCGAGGAGCACTCCTAAGCTGCAAACCCTGTCCCTCAGAGGGAGTGCAACCCCATTTAGGACAAGGCCCAAGTCCCTCATCCCGAGGCCCGAACCACCCACCAACAGGACCCCCATCTTGTCTGGATTGAGCTTCAGTTTATTGGCCCTCATCCAGCCCATTACCTCAGCCAGGCACCGGTTCAGCACAGCCACTGCCTCACCTGGATTGGTGGAAAACGAGAGGTAGAGCTGGGTATCATCAGTTTACCTGTGGAACCCTGTTCTAGTCCCTCCACAACATGCTTCACAGAAAGCCAGAGGATCCTACTGAATGGAAACAAGGCAGGGTCACTTTCTAACCTTACCAGATTTTGAGGCATCCTCTCTTCCTTTCAGCTCTCAGCACCATTTAGTTGAAGCTGTTCACTAGCTTCTCGGATTACATAAGCAGCTACAATGAACATGGCCTCCTTGACACTGTGGAACTCATTGCACCACAGCCTGACTTGTTGCATAGCCAATCATTTGGATAATTGAATAAGAAGAAAATATTTCAGCCAGGCAGATGTTTCCCTACAGTAAGTGATGGAGGGTATAATTTAGCATCCAGAATTCCACCATAGCATTTTATAGAGGAACTCTGAGACATGGTAGTGTAACAGGATCAGGAGGGAGGGGCACATGGAGCAACCTCCATGCGAGTTCCATGAGGAAAGTAAGCTTGCTCCCCAGGTTTCTGTATTGTTGCTCACAGTTGTCTGTCACTGCCATGCTTTTCTGCCCTGGCCTAAACCCTTCCTCCTCCCCAGGCTTAGGGTGAGGAGTGGTGTTGTAACTGGTACAACAGGGAACTTCACCTCCTGTGTGCTGGTTTTCCCCTCACCACTTCTGTTGGGCTGTCAGTGCTTTGGGACTCTCGAACAGGCAAAGGTGGCCCTGTTCCTGGCTTCCTTACCCAAAGCCCCCCCCCTTTTCTTCCATCCCTCTTCTCTGCATCTTCACTGCCTCCTCCTTTATTCCCCTGTCTCCACTGCCACTCCACCCAGCCCAGCTGTTCCTGTCCCAGCCAATAATCCTGCACAGCTGTGTGTGCCTGCAGGTCCCAACAACTGGAGTCCTGCACCTTGTTCTGCTCAAGAAACTTCCTGGCCAGGTGCCATCACTACTGGTCCCTGTCTGCTGGGTGCTGAGGGACGATAGGTGAGTCCCTTTACATTTTCACGGGTACTAACCATTGTTATTGTGGGAATAAAAGGCATTCCAGTATATCAAAAGAAGGTAATACACCGACATGTTCTTATAGGGTAGAGTTCAAGGCCATGGTGGAGCATATGCTTTACATAGGGAAGGTACCAGTTTCAGTCCCTGGCATCCTTGTCTAAAGGCTCTTAGCTACCAAGTCTAGGAGAAAACTCTGCCAATACTGCACCAGTAACTTGAATTGGTATAAGGCAATCAGTATACAGGCAGTCCCCAGGTTACAAATGACTTCTGTTCCTGGAATCCTTCTTTAGGTTGCATTTGTATGTAAGTCAGAGTGCATATAGTTGGTCCTCTGTGAGGTTAAGGGTGCAGGATCCCCATAAATGTGGAAAAAAATGTGAATATTTCTATCTCCCACCCCACTAAACTTACCAGCACCTTCTCTTTGCACCAAGTAAATGCTGGAGAGATTTCCCTCTCTGGATGGGCAGGGCAGAAAGGCCTGCTTTGGAAGTCCTTACTTTCTCCGGTTATACTTTGGAGGATCTTTCTCTCTCTGTGGTGATGATGATTTTCCATAGTATTGGACAGTATGTTTTATGGCAGTTCATTCGTAAGTACAGGTTGCTTGTAACTTGGACATTCATAGAACAGGGATTGTCTGCATCTTAAATGTTTACCGTGGAGTCAAAAGGAATATTCACACGTATGCAACATTTGCCAGACCTGAGAGGTCCATCATTGCAACTTTAACCATAAATTTGAATTTGCCTTTTGTATGTGGTGTCTTATCTCAGTATACATAATATTTGAATGCTTGAGCTTTTTTGACCTCTCTTGGTTTTGATTTCTATTTATATCAAATATGAAATTTCATAAGTTTTCGTAAGTACAAATCAGTATACAGTCAACAAATGTATATTTTCAAATGTTATTGCATGCCAGATATTAAGATTATCTGCCAAAAATGATCAATCATGTTCCTTTTTTCCACTCCAGTTTAGCTTGAAATATTGCAGTCATATTTCCCCATGCCAGATGAGCCTTCATAACCTATACAGAGAGAAACTGTACCAATTCTAAGTAGGGGTATGGAATAGGGGAAGAAAAATGATCAAGGGCCTGGGGTGTGGTTCCCCTGTGAGAAAAGGTCATAACAGCTGCAACTATTTTAGCTTCAAGAAAAAGTGTGTGAGGGAAGACAACAGAGGGATAACAATTGTGCATAATGTAAAGAAAGTGAGATAGTGAGACATCTCTTTCCCATAACATTAGAACCATGTGGGAAAATGAAATGAAACCAAATGGTGGGAGATTGAAGAAAGACAAAAAGCAGTACTTCCTCACAGAATATGCACTTAAGTTATGAAATCCGCTACAACAAAATGTTGGGGGAAGTTGTGCGCTTTCCTTCGCTGGAGACATTGAAAAGTGTTTGGACAGTCATCTGAATGGGATGATGTAATTTAGTGTCCTGCAATAGCAGGAGGTTGGACCCAATGGCCTTCTGGCCCCTTCCATCTCTACTATGCTAGGATTCTAGTGCTAGCTGGTCATTGGATGCATTTAAAAGGAGATTAGACAAATTCATGGAGGATTAGGCTATCAATGACCACTAGTCATGGTGACTATTTATTTCATCCATTTCTGTATGATCCTTCTGCCAAGACAGTTTAATGTTTGAAATACAGAAAGAAATGCACACACTACCTCTAATATCTGAGGACCTGTATACCAGTTGCTGGGGAAGATGAGTGTGTGCAGGCTATTGCACTCATATCCTACTTGTGGGCTCTCCAGAGTGTAGTTGCCCATTGTGGGAACCAAACTCTACACTAGATAGGTACTTGCTCTGATCCAGGATGGCTCTTCTTGTGTTCTTAGGGTGACAAGTTAATCAATGAACCTAATAAAGCAAGCTAATTAATTTATTACAGTTGTTAGCTCAGTTAATAGAAAGATGGTGGTGAGTGGGGTTGGTATCAGTGCCAGAAAGGTGCTTTGCATTTGCCACAGTGTACCTGACATGACCTTTTTCAGGACACTGTGGGAAATAAAAAGGGCAGCCATCTAATGCTGCTTATTGTGCCAATTTTGAAGAGGGGCCTGGGGTGGCGAACGATCTTCTTTTGGCCACAGCTTAGAAATTACTGAGTTAAATGGCCAAATAGATTTTTAGAACAGAATATCTCTGAAGATATATATCCTTAGTTTTGTCTTTTAAAACCATTTTTGAAAGTTCATTTTGATGCATGTAAGCCAAAAATGCTGGCCAGGATTGATTTTCTGCTAGCCTCAGAAATGTTGTGCTTTCTTCTGTGAACCTCAGACTCTACAGCTGCCTGCCGTATCCCAAAACATTCTGAAATTCCTCTCTATTTCAAAAGCATTTTGCCATGCAGGCTGCATCGAGAGCTCCTGCAGAGCCACCTTGAGCATAAAAGGCTGATTTCCAATTGTCATTCAAATATTAAATTCCCTGCGATACTCACCACTAGTTAAATGTGAGAATATTATTTTGTCTTTTAAAAGACATAATTGACATTAAGTTCTTTAAAAGACATATGTATGTATGTATGTATGTATGTATGTATTACATTTGTATACTGTCCTAACAAGTTTAAAACATATAACAGCAAAATATATACTGACAGAAATTGGCTGAACTCAAATATCCTTGTTTCTCCTCCCTGCACTGCTTGTGCACACGTGCACACACACATGGGCACACAAATCCTGGCACCCAAACCAGTACTGAACTGGTGCTGAATGGGCACCAAACAGGCAATGCCGTTTGGCACTGTTCTTTGGCAGTCGCCCAAGGCTGTTGCCCTGGATGCCAGGCCCTCAAGCAAGGTGGAAATCCTGCCTCTGCTGGTCCACAGGTGTTGACATGGCATGCCCCCCCCCACACTCTTCCTGATAATGTGAGAAGGTCCACAATGGCCAGTGGTGAGGGGGGCAATGAGGAGCAGTGTCTGTGGTGGTGGCAGCAGCCACCCTGGGTGCTAGGTCCTTAAGTAGGCTGTGCGAGGTAGAAGGCCTATCTCCTCCAATCTGCAGGTGTTGATGCAGTGTGCCCCTCCTCTCCCTGGTGGAGTGGGGAGGTCTGTGATGGCTGGGGTTCAAATTCTGAACAGCTCTTGGGGATACCCTTGCTGCCTTCTTGTGCAGAAGCTCAGCATAACTCAAAGACACAGGCATACATGCAATGCATTTACAGAAGCTTATCTAGCAAGCATCATTACAATTTCCCTTCTTTTTCTGGGATGTGTGTTATGTGAATGGCAAGTGAAATGGGGATAAAGTGTGTAGTCATTCACTGGCAATCAGCCATGAAAACTGTTCCTTTAGTTACTGTACATGCTAACCTTGCTTCAGATCTCATGCCAGGGAGTATAAATATTGGATAGAGAGAAACATATATTTTGCCAGCTAATGTTACCTCTGCAGGAACATGTTGTAGACCACAGAATCAAGTATATGCCACCAAGTATAATATCCATCCTGTTCTAAAGCAAACCCTGGTATACATCATACTGAGCTCCTAGAGAACTTGGCTTCAGTGCAATGTCCATGCGTGCACTGAGCTGATCCTTCCATTGAAGTTAAGAATCCTTGTGAGTGGACAATGCCATGTACATACAAGGGCTTCCACACACTCACAGGATATTGCTGTGAAAACCCAAGGTGGGATTTCCCCTGGGATTTCCCCACTTTATCCTCACAACAACCAACAAGTCAGCTGAGGGAAGAACTGTGTTATCATCGGTATTAGTAGCTTATCTATTTTCTGAACTAATCTGGGAGACAGGGTACATCTTGGGAGAGGTGGTTCTTTCTCAAGATGTGGATATTGGCATTGGAGGAGAGCAACTCCATCCAGCACCCTGGATCCTCCATCCTATATGAGGATCTCAGCTGCTAGCAGCTTTTTAATAATATCAGCTGAGCTGTCTGAGGGAAGAGTCATGTGCCAGGAGCAGCAGATTATCCAATACCTTGAGTGCTTCCACAGAGTGCTCTGGCTGAGGACAGCCGGAATCTACACAAGCAATCAGGGATGAAATGAAGGAGTCTGTTTTTTTATGTGAGGATGGAACATCTGCCTATGAAAGCCTACACCTGCAGAGACTGTAAGCAACTTCACTGAAACAAATTCATAAGCTACCTTTTTACTGTGAAAGCTACTTTGAGAACGTTGTTGAAAAGTGGTATATAAATATTTCAGACAAATAAATATGCTGTGAGATATTGGCCCAGTTTGCATGACACACAGGACTGCACTGAGTAATCCCTGATGAGCCACAATTTGTGCCGGGCACCATTCTGAATATGTAAACTGTCAGAAGCTAATCCCCCCCCCGCCCCTTTCTCCTTTCTAAGTAGATCAAGACAAGAGGTTTCTAACTAATTAGTAAACTAAAGCAGGCCAGTCAAGCTGGCTTTGTCATACAAAAGGAGTACTGCACAGGTCATTAGCAAAAGATATTGGTCAGGTTAGGAAGCCAGCTAATTAGAGACATTTCCACTCATGCCAAGAAGCTGATTCCTTCTTTCCAACTAAAGAGTTCTACCTTCAGGAAGGTTCAAACTGCTTGTGGGTCAGACAGTGGGAACACCAGATGCTAAGCCTGCTCTCTTGAGCTGGCTTTGGAAGATGGGACAGATTTTGTTACATCCTTCCCTCGCTGGCCCTGCTGGTTCAGCAGTGGTGGTCTGGTTCTCACCAGCCACTTGGCTTATCTCAAGGCTTACTGACCTTGGCACTTCAGCTAAGACTTCCAACCCTATCTTTTCTTCCAGTTTAGATTCAGAATCTGTGAAAACCACCTTGGAATGCTGTATTTTGGAACATGAAGGTCTACTCCCTACACAAACCCTGACTGGGTAGATTAGGGTATCACCATACTCGTTTCACATAATGTGGCAACCTCCTGATTGGCATTTGCATATTCCAAATGGTACTTGGCATCACCATGACTCATGATGGGGTTCAACAACTCATGACGAACCTGGCATGTCATAAGAACTGTGTCAGTTTCTGGCTCAAGGTCACAATGCACAATGAGGCCAAGAAGGAACTTGAACCCAGATTTCCTTGCTCTATGACTGTATTCATTCATTTATTTATTTCTAAATTACCCAACAGTTAGAGCTGTTTGTCACTGTAATGGAAGAATTTGGAATACCAATTTGCTGTGATATAGTGCTGGACTTAATTTTGAAAGACCCAAAATTGAATCACAAAGCTTACAGGGTGACCTTGGATCACTCAGCATCTCTGGGGTTGATTTTCCAGTAAAATTGTTATGTGGGTAACAATTGCTGTCAAATATTTTGTATTGAGCTCTTTGGGTGAGGGGTGCAATAAAAATATTATTATTATTATTTATAGAAATGTTATGGAATCTTCTGAAACTTGATGGATAGAAATTGTCTGTAGAAATGATAGGAGTGACATAGATAAATAGATAGCTTAAGCTCTTGTCAAATGGTCCTTAACGTGCAATGAGAGCCAGTGTGCTGTAGTGGCTTAGAGCGTAGGACTGGGGCTCAGGTTATCTGGGTTCTAGTCCCCGCTTAGCCATGGAGCCAACTGGGTGACTGTGGACCAGTCAGAGACTCACAGCTCAACCTACCTCACAGGGTTGTTGTTGTGGGGATATGACTGAGAGCAGCAGGGGGAGGATGATATAATCTGCTTTGAGTTCTTTAAAGGAAAAAAGTGGGATATAAATCTAAAAAATTACTAAGTAATGCATTGAGTGATTTCACAAAGAGAGGAATGCTCTAGCCCTGTCCAGTAAAGAGCAATAGGACAATGAGTTCAGTGGGACTTTCTTCAAAGTGAGAATGCCCTGCATAGCAGCCTTAACAGATGACTGGAGCATGTGCTTCATGTCTGCCAAAAGAGGTCAAGGTTTTGAATTCCAAAGTAAAACTTCATTAGCAATACTGGAAGATTCAGTTAATTCTGAATATTTGTAAAAATTTGCTTCAGCTGTAATACGTCAAAATTCAAAGTAGGATCACTCAGAGAAGGTTCTTGATACAGTCCCATCCAAAT
This sequence comes from Varanus komodoensis, assembly GCF_004798865.1. Lineage (NCBI taxonomy): Eukaryota > Metazoa > Chordata > Lepidosauria > Squamata > Varanidae > Varanus > Varanus komodoensis. Next base: position 3,909,149 of record NW_025336100.1, on the reverse strand, counting down.
TGTACCACATAAAAAAGAGAACATGGATAACTCATTCTTAAAAGCAAAACAGTGCCATAGTAGAAGCAAAGAGGACTTTGTCTGCAATTGAAGTCATCCTCAGAGATATTACTTCATACACATACTGGCACAGTGCTTCAAAGGGCAAATCTACCCATTGTGATCCCCGCAATTCTTAAATGATCCAGTAAGGGCTATACACATATGAGACAATGAATGTAAACATTGAATGTAGAAGAGAGTTGCAATGCAGGTAACAATTAAGCAGGATAAATGCCCATTATCATGGAGGCCTAATGACTGGTGGCAATAGCTATCTGTTCAGGAACTGCTTCTTCCCCCTCCAATTAGCTTGCTTCAGAGATTCTGTTGCTTTCTTCAGCATTTACAAATAACAGAGTAGAAAATCTCCCCACTAAGAGCTGGCATCCTAGAGAACTGCCAAGGTCTCTTTCCTGTCTTTACCCTCCATCTGCCAGTGGGGGCTTTAATTACATGCCAGAATTCAGACAGATCAGGGTGGGCACACGCATACATTTCCGGAGCTGGTTCTGGAGAAACATCTTCATAATATTGCAGTGGCTGGGGGAGAATTCAAATGGATGAAGAAAATATGTACAGAAATGTCCGCAGAAAACCCCCAGTGAATTTAAACAATAAGGGTTCTTTATATGGGGAATACATTTAAGAAAGCAGAAATTCACTTTATTCTCACTCAAGGTACTCAAGGATATTCTGAGATTAGTAGTGTCTCCATAAAAGACATTGACTTCCCAAAGGTGTTATGGGAGTCTCAGACTGCATAGTTACACTGTGAAATTCACAAGCACAAAAGATGGTGATGTTGACCAGCAAACCTTTAAAATGGGACTAGACAATTAATGGGACTAGAAGGTTATTCATGGCTACTAGTCATGGGTGCTCTGTCCTGCCCTCAGGATTAGAGGCAGCATACCTTTCAATATCGGTTGCAGGAGAATGCCAGTAAGAATAGGCCACTGCATTCATGTTCTGCTTGAGGGCTTCCTCATAGGCAGGCAGCTGGAGCCAGAAGCTCTGTGGATTTTGATTGAGGCAGAAGTTTGGGCTGATCCAGCAGGGTTTGTCCTATTTTTGTAGCTGAGTAGGGAATTTAGTTCCGGCCCTATCTAATCCCTTTTCTCTGCACCATAGTGCAAGGCATTGGTGACCCAGTATCATATTTTGTTGTACCACCAAACTTTCCTCATTGCAGTCATATACAGCAACAGAACTCAATGGGAACTTGAGAAAGTAACCTCTTATTTTCTGCAAGCTGCCTTGACTGTGTTCCTCCAGGGTCACAATTGGGACTCAGAGTGGCGGAAAGGGGCATGCACTGGAAGCTGAGAAGGCCCTGAGTTCAGAGGCTACTTAGCATCTGCCATGAGTCTTTAGAACAAGCACAGTGTTCTAGGGAGGGAAAGTTCAGCTAGGGCCACTTCATTACAAACTGGGAATCCTTACATCAGAAGGCAACTGAGCAAGATGACAAAAACAAACTAAATTAGCACCTCACGTGTCCAAATGTAGTAATTACTTCTTAGTAACAGAGCACATGCTGACATGCAGACTAAAAAAAAAATACTGACATTGGCTCACAAATTCAAACAAAACAGTTTCATTCTTAACAGAGAGATTTAAGATGTTTTATATTATAGTAATCTAACCTAGAATGTTTCCTTCCTCTAATATGCCCTGTACTATTTTTTCTGAAATGTACTGAATTATCCTTCAGAACAAAAGGTATTGGGACCCTTGTGAGTGTCTCACAGTTTGTGGTAGGACTAAGTCATTAATGTGGCTCCATCAGGAATGTGGGCAACATTTTTTTTTAATTGGACATGACTGTTTAAGAATGTCTTCAGCCTCCATCCAGATTACACAGTCACTTATGCTATATAATAAACTTACTACTACTGGTGCATAAATCAGTTTTAAAACAATCTGTGATAATGAACTTGGACATCTCATTGTTATTGACAAAAAATGCACAGTCTTGCTATTGTCAAAAGCTCAATTATGAACTTCTTTTGATAAATAAGATTGAAGGGAAGTTATGGATGGGAGGGTCTTCCATTAACACTAGGGACTGGTTGAAGCATGTTTTCCACTTTTTGAAAAAAAAAATACGATAAAGCAAAAGGTCAGTTACAGTGAGCTTTCACTTGGAATGTCTGGGAAAATAGAGGGGAGTATCTGGCATTATAGGAAATAAAAACTTTGACTTGTCCCATTGGAAAATTTCCTTGTATGACTTCAACTCTAGATCTAACAAACTTTGCTTGGTAGAAAAAGATGGAATATAAAGGCAGGAATGGACAGGATTGTCTTCCCTTACTTCAACATGACTCTGTTTGCTTGTGGCATATGCATACTCATAAGGCTATTTCCCTTACTGTTGATTGGACAGCATCAGCATTCCCAGAATGCAACAAAGGTGTCTAAAGGCAGCTATTTACATGCACAATTTTATCTGTCTCAAAATAGACACATGTACAAATGCAGAAATATTAACCCAGGAAAATCTACCTTTTCAGCAACAATCAGAAGTTGATGCGCAGTATTGTTGAATCTAGTCCATGTCTCCAAATGGTTAGAGATTCCAGGGCTTATCCAGGTTTGCGTCTCTTTGGAAAGAAGTTATTAGAGACTTATTGGTATTCAGTAGTACTTGTTTTATTTACAATATATAGATTAGGTATAAGTGGAAGCACAGCTTTAAAAATCACTTGCTTCCATATAAAGATTAGGCATTTATTATACACCCATAACTCATAATTCATGGTGGTTTGTTGATGCTTTACAAATTTCATCAACTTTCAGGATCTCTTTCATATTTTGCAAGCTTTTTAGTGGAAGGGGGTCAGCATGAAGGCCACTAGTATTTGCGCAATTCCAGTATACCACAGTACTGCCTATTGGTTGCATGAAGAAGAAAGAAACTTCCTGGGGAAAACAAAAGTCTGTTTTTGTTGTTAGTCGTGAAGTCATGTCCAACCCATCACGACCCCATGGACAACATTCCTCCAGGCCTTCCTGTCCTCCACCATTCCCTGGAGTGCTCTTAAGTTCACACCAACTGCTTCAGTGACTCCATCTAGCCACCCCATTCTCTGCCGTCCCCTTCTTCTGTTGCCATCTATTGTTCCCGGGATTAGGCTCTTCTCCAGGGAGTCCTTCCTTCTCACTAGGTGGCCAAAGTATTTGAGTTTCATCTTCACTCTCTGGCCTTCTAAAGAGCAATCAGGTTTGATCTCCTCTAGGACTGACTGGTTTGATCTCCTTGCAGACCAAGGGACTCGCAGGAGTCTTTTCCACCACCACAATTCAAAGGCCTCAATTCTTTGGCGCTCAGCCTTCCTTATGGTCCAGCTTTCACAGCTATTCACTGCAACTGGGAAAACCATAGCCTTGACTGTACGCATTTTTGTTTGCACGGTGATGTCTCTGCCTTTTAGTATGCTGTCTAGATTTGCCATAGCTTTCCTCCCCAGGAGCAAGCGTCTTTTAATTTCTTGGCTGCAGTCCCCATCTGCAATTATCTTGGAGCCCAGGAAAATAAAATCTGTCACTACCTCCATTTCTTCCCAATCTATTTGCCAGAAAGTGAGAGGACCGGATGCCATGATCTTAGTTTTCTTAATGCTGAGTTTCAAGCCAACTTTTGCGCTCTCCTCGTTCACCCTCATCAAGAGGCTCTTTAGTTCCGCTTCACTTTCTGCCATTAGAGTGATATCATCTGCATATCTGAGGTTGTTGATATTTCTCCCAGCAATCTTAATTCCAGCTTGTCATTCATCTAGCCCTACCTTTCCTATGATGTGCTCTGCATATAAGTTAAATAGGCAGGATGACAGTATACAGCCTTGCCGAACTCCGTTCTCGATTTTGAACCAATCAGTGGTTGCGAGTCCAGTTCTCACTGTTGCTTCTTGACCCACATATAGGTTTCTCAAGAGACAAATAAGATGGTCTGGTACTCCCATCTCTTTAAGAACTTGGCACAATTTGTTGTGATTCACACAATCAAAGGCTTTAGCATAGTCAATGAAGCCGAAGTAGATGTTTTTCTGGAACTCCCTGGCTTTCTCCATGATCCAGCATATGTTGGCAATTTGATCTCTTGTTCCTCTGCCTCTTCGAAATCCTGCCTGTACTTCTGGTAGTTCTCAGTCCACATACTGCTGGAGCCTAGCTTGTAGGATTTTGAGCATAACTTTGCTAGCATGTGAAATGAGTGCAATGGTGCGGTAGTTTGAACATTGTTTGGCATTGCCCTTCTTTGGAATTGGAAAGTAAACTGACCTTTTCCAATCCTGTGGCCATTGTTGGGTTTTTCTCCAATTTGCTGGCATATCAAGTATAGCACTTTTATTGCATCATCTTTTAAGCCTTTGAATCCATCCCCAGACTCTGATCTGCTTTGTGGTGACCCAAGTCCATGTCCTTGGTGAGCATTCCCAGTTTTCAAGGGGTACTTGCCAGGAATTGCGTCCCATACCACTGCTGTTCCTGGCAGCAGTGGGTGAGGAGGAAGCTGCTTGCTGCAGAAGGCACCTGGTATGTGTAACCACAGAGCTGCCCTTCCATGCTATCATCACTGCTGGCAGTAGCATTGGATGGGGCTCAATTCCTGGCAACTCAGTTCCTGAAAACTGGGCACACTTGCCAGGAAGTTGGACTCAAGACCACGACAAAAGCAGACGGGAGGCCAGGGAGCCAAGCCCAGGGAACTGAACAGGTTCTTGCACCCAAAATGGATTCCTCACACATCCCCACATTGCAATAAGAATAGTGAACAAACCCTAAACTGACTTTTTGCTTCTCATATTCTAATATATCTTCATCCATTACTATGCTTCAAGGTGAAGAGTAAAGAATTTGTGGATCATTACTTCACTAACTATTAAAAGCAATTGCGTTATAGAGAATGGCCCATGACATCTGTCACTGACACCCAGAAATCTCATCCTTTGGATGTCAGGCTAGAACACACACCAGCAGGTGAGATTTCCTATCCTATGGAGGCCCTGCCTCAATGGCTGCTTGACTACTGCTGCTTCTGCTATGAGCAAAGATCACCAGCAGTAGTGCAACAGAAGAAAAAGAAAGAGAAGAGAACTCCCTAGGCTGATTGCCAGCTCAAGCCAGCTGGGCCCTGGAAAGGCTCTTATCTGGAGCAACACTGACATGGGGTGGTGTCAGCTCCAAAAGAGATGATGCTAAAGGGGATCATCTCTTTGGGCAGACCTGCAAAGGCAAGGGCCACATCCCAAACATCTTGTCTTTTGTGTTGCTTGGAGCTCTTCATGTGGAGGAGGATTATTTCTTCCCTCTGGAGGGCCTCAGAGGAAGGACATGGGTGAAGCAGAGAATTCTGTGGGGGCCCCAGTTTGGGTAGAGACTGGTAGAAGGAGGTGCATTATTGGTGGGAGGGCTAATCAGATAAAGGGAATGCAGCTCAGACAGTTAACAGCTGTACTGTGTTCTGGTCCTCCTTGCATCTGCAGGTCTGCTGGTTGCCCCATCAGCCTACCCTCAGGTCTCCAGATGCTGCTCTTGAATGCTGGATCAGTCCATAACAAGGCCTACTTCATCCATGACTTAATAGTAAAAGGGGCAGCTGATTTGGGATGCATCACTGAGACCTGGGTGGCTGAACAGGGAGGAATGTATATTTTGCAGTTATGCCCACTGGGGTACTTGGTTCAGCATCTAGGAAGACCTGAGGGCTGGGGAGGGGACATGCCATGGTCTATAGGAATTCCCTCTCTCCTATTTTGCAGACTTTGCATCTGGTGTTGAGCCACCAGGACAGATGAGGGATTCTGTTGGCATACTGCCCACCATGTTGCAAAGCAGACTTCCTATCTGAGCTGATACTGTGGTCCCTCAGTCTGTTGGTCTTGCAGGCCATAAGCATCCATAAGCTGAGAGCACCTTATCTGGGTGGCTCAGGATTCCGTGGCCTCCTTAACAGCCAAAGAACTGTCCCCAAAAGACTTGCTCCCAGTGCCACTTCCAAAGGAGGCTTGGCTTGTGGAAACAAGGAGAAAGTCTTCTCTGTGGTAGCCCCCAACTTATGGAATGATAACTCCACTGAGGCCTACCTGGTGCTAACTTTACTATCTTTTGGGTCTCTTGTTCCTTTTTGTGAACTTGCTGGGATCATTTTGATGTATTCTCCTGGCTCCTCAGAAAGAGAGGGAGATCTTGTATATATGAATGAGTGATATAGCCCCAGCCATTTTAAATTCAGAATGGTAAAGCAACAGACAGAAGGTCTGAACACTTCCTATTCAGAGCAATGATTTTTTAAAAAAATTAGCCCCCCTCTGGATTTTTTAGAAAATGTTGGCTTTTTGGTTAATCTGTTCTTAGTTGCTTAAGCTACTTTTTCCATTAAAAATATTTGTGTTGCATGGTTACTGCTCAACTTGTCTGTTAATGAAACTCTAATTTATGCTTTTACCTACCACTACCCCAGTTCTTCCCTGGGAGGATAGAGGGAGAAGGAGAGGGCAAAAACGTAAGGTAAGCCCAGTTGCTTCTCAGGCACAAAATAGGTAATTTAGCCAACAGTCAACCCACCTTCAGTCGGTATGATATAGAAATAAGCCCAGAAAATGAGTCGAGAGGGAGAATGATCCCACCTTGCTTCACCAGCAGTCCTGGTGAAGGGGCAGAGAGGATTCAGGCAACTGCCAGGCTTGATGTTGATACCTGGAAAGATAACATCTTAATGTTAATCACAAAGTCATGTCTGACCCATCATGACCCGATGGACAACATTCCTCCAGGCTCTCCTGTCCTCCACTATCTCCTGGAGTCCACCCAAGCTCACATCCACTGCCCCAGTGACTCCATCTAGCCACCTCATCTTCTGCTGTACCCTTTTTCTTTTGCTGTCTTTTAAAGCATCTTTTAATTTCTTGGCTGCAGTTCCCATCTGCGGTGATCTTGAAGCCCAGGAAAATTAAATCTGTCACTACCTCCATTTTTTCCCCATCTATTTGCCAGGAAGTGATAGGACTGGATGCCATGATCTTAGTTTTCTTAATGTTGAGTTTCAAGCCAACTTTTATCTGAGGTTGTTGATATTTCTCCCAGCAATCTTAATTCCAACTTGTCATTCATCTAGCCTGGCCTTTCACATATAAGTTAAAGAGTTAACTTATAACTTATAACTCTGCATATAAGTTAAATAGGCAGGGTGACAATATACAGCCTTGGCGTACTCCTTTTCCAATTTTGAACCAATCAGTGCTGGCGAGTCCAGTTCTCACTATTGCTTCTTGACCTGCGTACAGGTTTCTCAAGAGACAAATGAGATGGTCTGGCACTCCCATCTCTTTAAGAACTTGCTACAATTTGTTGTGATCCACACAATCAAAGGCTATAGCATAGCCAGTGAAGCAGAAATAGATGTGTTTCTGGAACTCCCTAGCTTTCTCCATGATCCAGCGCATCTTGGCAAATTGATCTCTAGTTCCTCTGCCTCTTCAGGTAGTCCTCGGTCCACATACTGCTGGAGCCTAGTTTGTAGGATTTTGAGCATAATTTTGCTAGCATGTGAAATGAGTGCAATGGCGCGGTAGTTTGAACATTCTTTGACATTGCCCTTCCTAGGGATTGGAATGTAAACTGACCTTTTCCAATCCTGTGGCCACTGTTGAGTTTTCCAAATTTGCTGGCATATTGAGTGTAGCACTTTAACTGCAGTGTCTTTTAGGAATTTGAATAGCTCAGCTGGAGTACTGTCTCCCACTTGACTAGGCTAGACATGTCCCATGGTGGGCATGTTGTGAGCAGAGCCAACTGGCGCCGGGGGTCAGACTAGATGGCCCGAGAGTACCCTTCTGACTCGCTCTGTTTCTGTGTTTCACATTTCAGGATGTCTGGCTCAAGGTGAGTGACCAGCCCATCGTGGTTATCAGGAACGTTAAGATCTTTCTTGTATAGTTCTGTGTAATCTTCTCACCTCTTCTTAATCTCTTCTGCCTCTGTTAGGTCCCTGCCATTTTTGTAATTTATCATGCCCATCTTTCCATAGAACATTCCCTTCATATCTCCAATTTTCTTGAAGAGATCTCTGGTCCTCTCTATTCTATTGTTTTCTTCTATTTCTTTGCACTGTTCATTTAAAAAGGTATTCTTATCTCTTCTAGCTATTCTCTGGAATTCTGCATTCAGTTGGGTGTATCTTTCTTCCTTGCCTTTCACTTTCCTTCTTTCCTCAGCTATTTGTAAAGCTTCCTCAGACAGCCATTTTGCTTTCTTGCATTTCTTTTTCTTTGGGATGGTTTTAGTTGCTGCCTCTTGTACAATGTTGCGAACCTCTGTCCATAGTTCTTCAGGCACTCTGTCTATCAGATCTAATTCCTTAAATCTATTTGTCACCTCTACTGTATATTCATCAGGGTCATACCTGAGTGGCCTAGTGCTTTCCCTTACTTTCTTCAATTTAAGCCTAACTTATGCAACAAGAAGCTCGTGATCTGAGGCACAGTCAGCTCCTAGTCTAGTTTTTACTGACTTTATAGAGCTTCTCCATCTTTGGCTGCAGAGCACCTAGTCAATCTGATTTCTTTGTTGACCGTCTGGTGATGTCCATGTGTAGAGTTGTCTCTTGGGTTGTTGGAAAAGAGTGATTGCTATGACCAACATATTCTCTTGACAAAATTCTACCAGCCTGCGCCCTGCTTCATTTTGTACTCCAAGGACAAACTTGCCTGTTATTCTGGTTATCTTTTGGCTCTCTACTTTAGCATTCCAATCCCCCATGATGATAAGGACATCATTTTTTAGAGTTAATTCTAGAAGGTGTTGTAGGCCTTCCTAGAACCGGTCAGCTTCAGCCTCTTCAGCCCCAGTGGTTAGGGCATAGACTTGGACTATTGTGATGTTGAATGGTTTGCCTTGGATTCGAACTGAGATCATTCTGTCATTTTGGAGATTGTATCCCAGTACTGCTTTTCCTACTCTTTTATTGACTATGAAGGCTACTCCATTTCTTCTGAGGGATTCTTGCCCGCAGTAGTATACCTGATGGCCATCTGAATTAAATTCACCCATTCCTGTCCATTTTACTTCACTGATTCCTAAGATGTCGATGTTCAGTCTTGTCATCTCTTGTTTGACCACCTCCAGCTTGCCTTGATTCATGGATCTTACATTCCAGGTTCCTATGGAGTATAGATCTTTGCAGCATCGGACTCTCCTTTCACCACCAGATACATCAGCAACTGAGTGTCCTTTTGGCTTTGACCCAGTCACTTCATTCTTTCTGGCGCTACTAGTACCAGCCCTCTGCTCTTCCGCAGTAGCACATTGGACACCTTCCAACCTGAGGGGCTCATTTTGCAGTGTCATATCTCTTTTCCTTTGGTCGAGCACTAGAAGCTGGGACTTCAAGAGGGCCAACTTTGGCCAGCTGAAGGCCCCACTGGGGAAAGTCTCCTGGGACAGGTTACTGGATGGTAAGCGAGCTGAGGAGGGGTGGATGGCACTCAAAAGGGAGGTTTTGGAGGTGCGAGCCTTGATGATACCTCTAGTTAGTAAGGTGGGGAGGCGGAGGAGAGTGCCGCCATGAATGCGAAAGGAGGTGGTTAGAGGGATTAGATGAAAGAGGAACCTCCGTAGGAAATGGGTACTGGGGGAAATAGACAAAAGGGTATACCGGGAGGAGGAGGGCCGTTGAAGAAGGATTCTTTGCAAGGCTAAGGCTGATTATGAGCTGAGACTTGCCAAGAATATCAAGAGCAACATAAAGGGCTTCTTTCAGCATGTATGAGTAGGAAGGGGAGACAAGTAGTGGGACCACTAAATAAGGAGGAAGGAGATCCAGTGACTGATATGAGGGAACAGGCACAGATGCCAAATGACTTTTTTGCCTCTGTGTTCTCCCCAAAGCAGGATGGGGGAGATCCGCATAGGAGATTAGATGAGGCTGGGGACTTAGGGGCACAGATCAGAGTCACCCTCCCTTGAAGTTGAGGGGCTCCCCAGGGCATCGGACATTACAAAGGCGCCAGGTCCTGACGGTTTACACCTGAGAGTACTTAGAGAATTGGCAGGGGTTCTCTCACGCCCACTGGCTTCCATTTTTGAGGCCTCGTGGAGAATGGGTGACGTTCCAGAGGACTGGAGGGTGGCATCAGTGGTCCCAATTTTCAAAAAGGGTAGTAGAAGGGACATGGGGAATTACAGACCAGTTAGCCTTACATCCATTGTAGGAAAAACAGTGGAAAGGCTCATAATAGAGAGAGATCTAGTGATGCTAGATGGGGAAGGGAGGCTGACAGCCACACAACACGGCTCCCGCAAAAACAGGTCCTGCCACACAAACCTTGTGGAATTCTATGACAAGGTTTCGAGATGGCTAGATGGAGGGGATGCAGTGGATGTGGTATACCTGGATTTCAGCAAGGCCTTTGACAAAGTGCCCCATGATATCCTGGTTGAGAAACTGAGGAGTTTTGGGATACAGCAAAGCACTGTCCAGTGGATTAGGGCATGGTTGACTGACCGAAAGCAGAGGGTAATCATTAGTGGGGGATCATCAGGATGGCAACCAGTGACAAACGGGGTCCCCCAGGGCTCTGTCCTGGGGACGATCCTGTTGAATCTTTTCATAAATGACATGGAAGAAGGGGTGAACAGTCTGCTGATCAAATTCGCAGATGATACTAAAACTGGAGGAGTGGGCACAACTGAGGAGCAGGTACTCCAGATCCAAAAGGATCTGGACAGACTATGGAAGTGGGCAGGAGACAACAGAATGGCGTTCAATGTGGATAAGTGCAAGGTCTTGCACTTGGGGCATAGGAATAGGTGTCATAAGTACAGGATAGGGGACAAGTGGCTGGAGAGCAGCACTTGTGAAAGGGACCTCAGGGTACTGGTTGACTGCAGGCTAAACATGAGTCAGCAGTGTGATGCGATGGTCAAGAGGGCGAATGCCACCCTTGGTTGCATAGCTAGAAGTGTGGCTTCTAGATCGAGAGAGGTATTACTACCACTCTATACGACTTTGGTGCGCCCGCAACTGAAGTATTCTGCTCAGTTTTGGGCCCCTCATTACAGGATGGATATAGCCAGGTTAGAGCCAGTGCAGCATAGGGCCACAAGGTTGGTGGCCGGTTTGCAGGGGATGGGGTATGAGGCGAGACTGAGGGAACTGGGTCTCTTCAGCCTGGAGAAGAGGAGACTCAGAGGGGATATGTTGGCGACATACAGGTATGTGATGGGATGTCACATGGAGATGGGTAGAGATCTGTTCTCCCCTGCAGAGGAAGGCAGGACGCACTCCAACGGAACAAAGCTCAGGGAGCCAAGGTTCCATTTGGATGCCAGGAAGCACTGCCTGACATTTAGGACCCTGAGGGTGTGGAATGAGCTTCCACGAGAGGTTGTTGAGGCCCCATCGGTGAGGGTGTTCAAAGATAGGCTGGACATGCACATGGTGGGCATGTCATGAGCAGAGCTGGCTGGAGCCAGGGGTCAGACTAGATGGCCCGGGAGGTCCCTTCTGACTCGCTCTGTGTCTGTGTTTCTATGTACTGTCCATCGGGTTTTCATGGCAAGGATACAGGAGTTTGTTGCCATTTCCTTCTCCAGTGGATCATCCTTTGACAGAGCTCTCTGCTGTGACCCGACCATCTTGGGTGCCCCTGCACGGCATAGCTCATAGCTTCATTGCATTACACAAGCTCTTTCACCACGGCAAGGCAATGATCCATGAAGGGGGGGAAAGATTCTAGTTCAAACAATTAAGCAGTTAGACTGTGAATGTCTGGGGGAAAATATTTTGATCAGAAACAGCTAGTACACTTTCTCAAAAGCAAGTCATGCCAGACTACCTGTGTGGCCTTCACTTCTTTCTTTTCAACAAATACGATTTCTTCTTAGCAAGCTGGTAAAACTGGGCCAGACATTGTTACTGTTAGGTGCGATGGGCCATGACCAATGATTACTCATTGACGGTTCCTCTGTTTTGGTTAGACTTCACCTAGAGTACTATTTCCAATTCTGGAGATGGTAGCTTAAGAGGGATATTGGCAAACTGGAATGTATCTAGATGGAAGTCAAAAAGGTGGTGCCAGACCTGCAAACAAGTCCTATGAAAATAAATTGAATGAGCTGAGTATGGTGAGCATGAAGAAGATAAGCTTAAGAAGCAATATGACAGATGTCTTCAGATATTCAAAGGGCTATCTCATAGGTGATGGAGCAATTCTATTTTCTGTTGCTCCAGAGGGTGTGACCCGTGCAAATTAATTAAAATTACAAGAAAAGGGTTTTCTACCAAACATCAGAAAAAGCTTCCTGATTGAAGTGCAACAGGGTGATTGGAAGGTAGCACCCTCTTAGAAGCTTTTAAGCAGAGGCTAGATGACCACCGATCAGGGATATTGTAGTATTGTAGGGGATTTCCTGCATCAACAGGTGGGTTGGCTAAATGAACCTTAGGGTCCCCCTTCTATGATGCAACAAACTGGCAGCAAAATCATCCCACTTTTAACTATGCTGGCACCATCTAAGAGAATTCTTGGAACAGTAGTTTGCTGAGAATGTCAAAAAATCTGTTTGCTTTTCCAGGAAGTACAAGGGGTAGCAAAATCTTATATTTTATATGAATACAGATGGAGCCACATTGCTTAATTTGCTAATGAGTGAAGCCATTAGCAAACTTGTTACTATAACTTGATTAAAATTGGGAATTAGAGAGCCATATGCAATCTGCATGCCCCTAGTTAGCCATTCCTGGTCTAGACTACATTCTCCATAGAATAATGACAAACAAATCTCTATTGTTTGGCTACCCCACACAACATGAAATTGAGTATGATCCAGGCATGTTGGGGCCTCCACAGCAGCTACAAGCCATGATTATGGAGCATGCGGTTAGCACAGTCTGCAACATCAAACGACTTGTTTACAATAGATTTAATCCGTAATGATATAACAGGTGTATAACAGTCAATACCAGCATTGTAGTGATCAAATAACTTTGTAGCACATTCACATTGATCCACTATTAATCCAACCACCTGAGGCTTCTTGGGCTATGATTTATGTGACTCACTGGGAGGTTGAGGCTCCTTTTGGCATAGGACCAAACTTTAGGTGAGGATCAGTGTATAATTTATCTCTTCAGTGAGAGCTTTTAAAATCCAGGCTCAGAGTGTCAGTGGTAATTTTCAAAAGAGAAACATGTTACAGCGTGTAGAAAGAAACTTTAATTCATCATTTCT